>NC_083715.1:6324746-6635267 GCF_033118175.1 Dama dama | reverse complement strand
TTTTTCTGACAAACCTCACACCTTTTGATAATGTTCTTTAAAGTTTTCATTACATTTTTACCTGCAAACAAACAAGAAGCCATCTGGTAAGTGCTCTCTGCACCCAAATGAAAACTCTGCTGTAAATCCTTAAGAATTTTCCACTGAGCATTTTCAGGAATTGTTAATTGTCCATCCTCAGACTGTAACTATCCTTTATCAGTAATCCTTGCTCCTCTTTTCTCATATCTTTCTAATTCTTCCTCAGTATATTGTGTTTTCTCCTGTTCCACAGGTTCTGTCCAGATCAAAGGCGTCTGTAGGGAAGGGGTTTCCTAAAGTGCCGCTTTTCTGGCTTGATAGTCAGCCAGCTGACAACCTTTGGCTACTTTACTCCCATCCCTGTTGTGTCCTTTGCAATTCATAACAGATACTTCTTTAGGACAATATATAGAAGTTAAAAGTCTCTCGATCTCCCTGAAATGTTTAGTAGGTTCTCCTGTTGCTGTTTTAACCTGTCTTTCTTTCCATATTGCAGCATGAGCATGTAAAGTTAAATAAGCATACTTAGAATCACTGTAGATATTTACTCGCTGCACTTTGCTCAAGGGGCGGCAGCCAAGAGGAGCAACTCCATATCCAAGGAGCAGCAGCTGCGCGGGTACAGGAGGGCTGAGAGGAGCTATACCACATTCAAAGTCAGGAGAGGCGGCCGTGAGGAAATACCCCTCATCCAAGGTAAGGAGCAGCGGCTGCACTTTGCTGGAGCAACCGTAAAGAGATACCCCATGTCCAGGGTAAGAGAAACCCAAATAAGACGGTAGGTATGGCAAGAGGGCACCAAAGGGCAGACACATTGAAACAATAATCACAGCAAGCTAGCCAATCTGATCACATGGATCACAGTCTTGTCTAACTCAATGAAACTAAGCCATGCCATGTGGGGCCACCCAAGATGGACGGGTCATGGTGGGGAGGTCTGACAGAATGTGGGCCACTGGAGAAGGGAATGGCAAACCACTTCAGTATTCTTGCCTTGAGGATCCCATGAACAGTATGAAAAGGCAAAATGATAGGATACTGAAAAAGGAACGCCCCAGGTTGCTAGATGCCCAATATGTTACTGGAGATCAGTGGAGAAATAACTCTAGAAAGAATGAAGGGATGAAGTCAAAGCAAAAACAATACCCAGTTGTGGATGCAACTGGTGATAGAAGCAGGGTCTGATGCTGTAAAGAGCAATATTGCATAGGAACCTGAAATGTTAGGTCTGTGAATCAAGGCAAATTGGATGTGGCCAAACAGGAGATGGCAAGAGTGAATGTCAACATTCTAGGAATCAGCGAACTAAAATGGACAGGAATGGGTGAATTTAATTCAGATGACCATTATGTCTACTACTGTGGGCAGGAATCCCTTAGAAGAAATGGAGTAGCCATCATGGTCAACGAAAGAGTCTAAAATGCAGTACTTGGATATAATCTCAAAAATGACAGAATGATCTCTGTTCATTTCCAAGGCAAACCATTCAATAAGGTAATCCAAGCCTATGTCCCAACCAGTAATGCTGAAGAAGCTGAATTTGAACAGTTCTATGAAGACCTACAGACCTTTTAGAACTAACACCAAAAAAGATGTCCTTTTCATTATAGCAGACTGGAATGCAAAAGTAGGAAGTCAAGAAACACCTGGAGTAACAGGCAAATTTGGCCTTGGAGTATGGAATGAAGTAGGGCAAAGGTTAAGAGAGTTTTGCGAAGAGAACGCACTGGTCATAGCAAACACCATCTTCCAACAACACAAGAGAAGACTACACATATACATCACCAGATAGTCAACACTGAAATGAGATTGATTATATTCTTTGCAGCCAAAGATGGAGAAGCTCTATACAGTCAGCAAAAACAAGACCAGGAGCTGACTGTGGCTCAGATTATGAATTCCTTATTACCAAATTCAGACTTAAAGAAAGTAGGGAAAACCACTAGATCATTCAAGTATGGCCTAAATCAAATCCCTTATGACTATACAGTGGAAGTAATTAATAGATTTAAGGGACTAAATCTGATAGACGGAGTGCCTAATCAACTATGGACAGAGGTTCGTGACATTGTACAGGAGACAGGGATCAAGACCATCCTCATGGAAAAGAAATGCAAAAAGGCAGGTTGTCCAGGAGGCCTTACAAATAGCTGTGAAATGAAGAGAAGTGAAAAACAAAGAAGAAAAGGAAAGATATTCCCATTTGAATGCAGAGTTCCAAAGAATAGCAAGGAGAGATATGAAAGCCTTCCTCAGCCATCAATGCAAAGAAATAGAGGAAAACAATACAATGGGGAAAGCTAGAGATCTCTTCAAGAAAATTAGAGATACCAAGGGAACATTTCATGCAAAGATGGTCTCAATAAAGGACAGAAATGGTATGGACCTAACAGAAGCAGAAGATATTAAGGAGCGCTGGCAAGAATACACAGAAGAACTGTACAAAAAAGATCTTCACAACCCAGATAATCAATATGGTGTGATCACTCACCTAGAGCCAGACTTCCTTGAATACAAGGTCAAGTGGACCTTAGGAAGCATCACTACAAACAAAGCTAGTGGAGGTGATGGAATTACAATTGAACTATTTTAAATCTTGAAAGATGATGCTGTGAAAGTGCTGCACTCAATATGCCAGCACATTTGGAAAACTCAGCAATGGCCATAGGACTGAAAAAGGTCAGTTTTCATTCCAATCCCAAAGAAAGGCAATCCCAAACAATGCTCAAACTACCACACAATTGCACTCATCTCACACGCTAGTAAAGTAATGCTCAAATTTCTCCAAGCCAGGCTTCAGCAATATGTGAACTGTGAACTTCCAGATGTTCAAGCTGGTTTTAGTAAAGGCAGAGGAACCAGAGATCAAATTGCCAACATCCGCTGGATCATCGAAAAAGCAAGAGTCCCAGAAAGACATATATTTCTGCTTTACTATCTATACCAAAGCCTTCGACTCTGTGGATCACAATAAACTGTGGGAAATTCTGAAGGAGATGGGAATACCAGTCTACCTGACCTGCCTCTTGAAAAACCTTTATACAGGTCAGGAAGAAACAGTTGGAACCGGACATGGAACAACAGACTGGTTCCAAATAGGAAAAGGAGTACGTCAAGGCTGACTATTGTCACCCTGCTTATTTTACTTATATGCAGAGTACAATATGAGAAACGCTGGAATTGAGGAAGCAGAAGCTGGAATCAAGATTGCCGGGAGAAACATCAGTAACCTCAGATATGCAGATGACACCACTCTTATGGCAGAAAATGAAGAGGAACTAAAAAGCCTCCTGATGAAAGTGAAAGAGGAGAGTGAAAACGTTGGCTTAAAGGTCAACATTCAGAAAACTAAGATCATGGCACCTGGTCCCATCAGCTCATGGGAAATAGATGGGGAAACCGTGGAAACAGTGTCAGACTTTATTTTGGGGGGCTCCAAAATCACTGCAGATGGTGACTGCAGCCGTGAAATTAAAAGACGCTTACTCTTTGGAAGGAAAGTTGTGACCAACCTAGATAGCATATTAAAAAGCAGAGACATTACTTTGCCAACAAAGGTCCATCTCGTCAAGGCTATGCTTTCTCCAGTGGTCATGTATGGATGTGAGAGCTGGACTGTGAAGAAAGCTGAGTGCCAAAAAATGGATGCTTTTGAACTGTGGTTTTGGAAAAAGCTCTTGAGAGTCCCTTGGACTTCAGGGAGGTCCAACCAGTCCATCCTAAAGGAGATCAGTCCTGGGTGTTCATTGGAAGAACTGATGCTGAAGCTGAAACTCCAGTATTTTGGCCACCTTATGCAAAGTTGACTAATTGTAAAAGACCCTGATGCTGGGAGGGATTGGGGGCAGGAGGAGCAGTGGAGAACAGAGGATGAGATGGCTGGATGGCATCACCGACTTTATGGACATGAGTTTGAGTAGACTCCGGGAGTTGTTGATGGACAGGGAGGCCTGGCATGCTGTGATTCATGGGGTCACTAAGAGTCAGACACGACTGAGTGACTGTACTGAACTGAACTGAACTGAGAGCTCGGGTCAGAGACACAAGCTCCTCTAACTGAGCATTGGTTCCCTGGGGGAGAGATTTTGCTTCTAAACCCTGTTGAGCAGTAACCACGGCATAATCTGCTTTATGCTTTCCATCACGAACAAAAGAACTGCCATCTGTAAATATTTCCATGTTAGGATTGTCTAATGGAGTATCCATTGTATCTTCCTGAGCTGCACAGTTCAAATTTAGGAATCGGGAGCAATCGGGCAGGATTTAAATTTCCACAAACTTTATGCTTAGTTACTGGTCCTTCTAACAACAATATTTAAGAAGCCTACATTCTGTCATCCAAATATTAACCTTGGAATTTGTGATTCCACTCACATCATGAGAAGTCAGTACAGTAACGTTTCGTCCATTAATTATTTTTAAAGCTTCAGGTGCTAATAAAGCCACTGCCCCAATTACTATTAGGCAGTGGGACCACCCACCTGAAATTACACCTAATTCTCTGCTTTGATAAGCAATAGGTTGCTGGTGAGGCCTGCGGGGTTGTATAAGAACTCCCAAGGCCATACCTTTTCTTTAAGTGACAAACAAATTAAATTCTGATCCTCTGGATAAGCTCAGAGTGGGAGCAGTCTGAAGAACCTTAAAAGCCTTTTGACAATGTGCATCGCAGCACTGTTTATAATAGCCAGGACATGGAAGCAATCTAGATGCCCATCAGCAGATGAATGGATAAGAAAGCTTAGTACATATGCACAATGGAATATTACTCAGCCATTAAAAAGAATACATTTGAATCACTCTAATGAGATGGATAAAACTGGAGCCCATTATACAGAGTGAAGTAAGCCAGAAAGATAAACACCAATACATTATACTAACACATATATATGGAATTTAGAAAGATGGTAACAATAACCTTATATGCAAAACAGAAAAAGAGACACAGATGTATAAAACAGACCTTTGGACTCTATGGGAGAAGGTGAGGGTGGGATGATCTGAGAGAACAGCTTTGAAACATGTATACTATCAAGTGTGAAACAGATCACCAGTCCAGATTGGATACATGAGATAAGTGCTTGGTGCTGGTGCACTGCGATGACCCAGAGGGATGGGATGGGGAGGGAGGTAGGTGGGGGGCTTCAGGATGGGGAACACATGTAATTCCACGGCTGATTCATGTCAATGTATGGCAAAACCACTACAATATTGTAAAGTAATTAGCCTCAAACTAATAAATGGAGAAAAAAAAAAAAAAAAAAAAGCCTTTTGAGTATCTGGAGACTGACCCAGTTTGTCGGTTTGGGCCTGCTGAGTTTCAGCTATAAGTTTATATAAAAGCTGGGAAAGTTCCCCATAATCAGGAATCCAAATGTGACAGTAGCCTATGATTCCCAAAAATCCTCTCAATTGTCTTAAAGTGATAGGTAGGGGATGGTTTAGTATAGGTTTAACTCTCTCAGGGTCTATGGCCCTAGTCCCTTCTGATATGATTAGGCCCAGATATCTAACAGATGGTTGACTAAGCTGAGCCTTTTCTCTTGATGCCTTGTAACCGCAGCCTGCCAGAAAGTTTAAGAAATCTTCTGAGGCTCGTGAACAAGCTTCCTCTGTCTCAGCACAGAGCAAAATATTATCTACATATTGTAACACCACTGTTTCGGAGCTATTAAATTTTTGTAGATCCCGTGACAAACTTTGTCCAAATAAGTGAGGACTGTCACGAAATCCCTGGGGCAAAACTGTCCAGGTTAACTGAGAAGCTGGCCAGGAGGGTCTTCAAAGGCAAATAGAAATTGACTTTCCTCCGCCAAAGGCACTGAATAGAAGGCATCTTTTAAATCAATTACTGAGAAATATTTGGCTCCTTCAGGAATTTCAGACAATAGAGTATAAGGATTAGGCACCACTGGGTGTAAAGGAACTACAGCCTCCTTTATTATTCATACATCTTGAGCTAGTCTCCATTTACCATTTGATTTCTTTATACCCAAAATAGGAGTGTTGCATGGACTGTTACAGGGAATTAATAGTCCCTGCTCCTTTAAATTTTTGATGATGGGTTTTATCCCTTCCTTAACCTCAGGCTTCAGTGGATACTGCTTCTTATGTGGAAATAAGTGCTGGTCTTTGAGCTTGACAACTACAGGAATAGCATTTTGTGCTTGACCCACAGATTTTCCATCAGCCCATACTCTAGGATTTACATTTTGTTCAATTAAAGGGAGAAAAGGGAGGGTTCCATATTCATGAAAACAGAGGCATGGATCTTGCTCAGTATATCCTTCCCCAGAAGGGGTAAGGGAGACTCTGGCATGATCAGAAACTCTTGGGAAAATAGCACAGGGTAAGACAACTAAAGAAGAACTGAAATAATACCTGTTCGCTCATCCAAACAGTCCCATTACGGAAGCAGATTGGGAAGAAAGTGGTCCGGGAGCTTCAGAATAAGTTGCCCCTGTGTCTAAAAGGAAATTGATGTATTGTCCCCCCCCCCCCCCTCCCCAGTTATTAATACCTGGGGTTCCTCAGGTATAATTAGGATGGAAGCTTGTATGGGGACCCCGGGCACCTTCTGTCCTGATTGTTTTGAGAGTCCAACCCCTAAAACCTACGCCTCTGGGGGCAGTCTCTCTTCCAGTGTGGTCCCTTGCAGATCAGACATGGAGCTGGGGATGGCTTGGATGCCTGAGAACAAACCCGCTTGAGGTGCCCCTCCTTTCCACAGTAATAGCAAGCCCATCCCTTTTCATCTGAGTCCCTCTGAGCATTTTTCTCAGGCTGTTTAAGAATGGTTCTTACAGCCATTGCGAGGGCTCCCGCCTGTTCCTTTGTCTTTTTCTGCCTTTCTTTCCTTTTGTCATATTCCCTACCACAATAGACTGTCTGCGCCAGTTATAACGTATTATCTAAAGACTGATTTGGTCCATGTGCCCATTTTAATAAATTACAGTGGATATTAGGAGCTGACTGCGTGAGAAATCTTTCCTTTAAGATCACTTTTCCCTTCAGTTTCAGGATCAATCTCAGTGAATCTGTGAAGGGCTTCTCTCAGTCTATCTAAGAATTTACCAGGAGCTTCCTTCTCCTCCTGTTCCATGTTTGCCAATTTGCCATAGTTTAAAGGCTTAGCAGTCGGGAAGTCCTTCAAGAATACATCTGACAAAATGGCTCCAATCCCATCTTCCTTTCGCTGTGCTGTAGTCCCAGTCTGGTTCTGTAATTGGGACCACCTGATTCCCAGTGGGGAGGGCGGTTATCTTGTCCTCCCTCTTCCCTACTGATTCATTACCAAGCCATTCATCTCCATAAGCAACCGCTTTTCCCAAAACTCAAGTTTTTGAGTCAGGAGTCAGCGTTTATCCCAAGATATAGATCACATCCTTCCAAGTAAGGTCATAAAGTAGAGTAACACCCTTAAAAGCTCTAATATATTTTTCAGGATCCTCTAAATAGTATCCCAGATCTTCCCTGATTCTTTGTATTTCTTGATAAGAAAAAGGCTTATTAACTCTCGTAGACTGGTTATTTCTCCCGGTGGGTGCTTCATGAAGAAGCAACAGCTTCTGCGGCTGTTCCTCAGTCTCTCTGGCTGCCCTGTGCATATGATCCCAGGGATAAATTGGAGAAACCTGCTTTTCTTTATCTCTTTGTCTCCTGTCCTCCATCTCATCTAGCAAAGTAGGAGGACAGGAGGGAGCTGAAGGAGTCACACCCAAATCTATACCCTTTGGACATAAGTCTGGCATATTTCACAGAGAGAAAAAGGGCAACTTATATGCTACTTCTACCAATTTCCCTTGTTTTCTACAGAACCGGTATAATTGTAAAACAGTATTATACTTAAGAGACCCTCCAACTGGCCACTGTCTGCCATCCTCCAGTGGGTACTGCAGCCATGCATTATCACTTAGGAAGACCAGGTGTGTCTCCTTTAAGCCATGGGGATCAAATCTATCCCAGTTTTTCAGGATACAGTTCAAAGGAGTGAGGCTGGAATTATTAGCTCCCATCTGTAAGAGAGAAAAGAAGCGACCAGCACCATCCTTCTATTGGAGGCGTCCCTCCCTGCTCTAGATGGGGGTGTGGACAGACTACACCAAAGCTTTCCTTCTCTGGTTGGACCTAGTCTGTCCCTCACCGACGCAGGGTCCGTACCCGTCCCTCCCAGTTCTACCGCCAGGATGGGGTGGAGATGCACCAGGGGTAGACCTGATGGCATCCATGACTAACGTCCAGCTCCTCACCATTGAAACCTTGCTTGCCTCTGATGCCACCCGGGGTGCAATCAGAGCCTGGGAATGCCTCCCAGGCTAAGACCACTGGGGGAAACATTCGTCACCTGAGTGCCTGTGCATGACCCTGAGTATATTCCTGACCACAATAAGACCAATATGAACATAAAACTAAGGTGTCCCTTCCAAGCGTCACCACACCAGTATAAGAGCCTCCTCTGATCCACTAAGAGCCAGTGTTACCAAAGGAAAAAAAAACCCACTGCAGTTCCAATCTGAGTAACCTTTAACCTCAGAGATGCTCTTGTAGTTAGAACTCCATCTAGCTTCTGAACTTTGGATTCCTAGTGAGGCTAGGCACTTCCTGACTATGAATCCAAGTTTGGGAACCTAAGTCATAGTACACAGTAACAGATCACAAGTCCCTTGAAAGTCTCTGATCCAATAGATTAGGTTAGTACTTCTAATTCCCAAGGAGTTATGAAATGGTCAAAGAGACTGGAAAGTTTGACTGAGAAAGGAGAGTTCGGTCCACACACTTTGCTCATTTCTGGTCGGTCTCCAAAGGAGACATTGGGTGCCTCTTAGCATTGGCGGGTCGGTATAAACCCCCGGCAGGTTTCTGCCATAAGCCGTATGAGCTTGCCATGGAACCACAGGGCAGGGCTCCTTACTTGCTTGGCACAGGGCGTTTCATTCATTCATGCAAGCACACCATAGAGTTAGTAAAGTACAGCAGAAAGTGTGTTCGCTAGGAGAACAAAGAACTAGAGCTCCAAGCATCCTTACCTTGTTCTAAAGAATCCCGGATGAGCCCCCAAGATGAAAGGTTGTTGCCAAACCATGAAAAGACACCAGGATTCTTGGCCTCTGGAGGAGAAGAATTCAATCTGGGGCCAGAGACGAGGCTTGATCGCTCAGAGCTTTTGTGTAATAAAGTTTTATTAAAGTATAAAGGAGATAGAGAAATCTTCTGACACAGGCATTAGAAGGGGGCAGAAAGAGTATCCCCTTGCTAGTGTTAGCAATGGAGTTATATACTCTCTAATTAGTTGTTGCAGTGAATCCAAAGAATGTTTGGAGGTTGTAAAGACCTCACTAGACCTACTCCCATAATTTACATTTTAAAGTAACAGGATTAGCCAGAAGGTTTTTTCCAGAGACTGTCCTCAAGCAGGATACATTATTGTTATATAATCCTAAGGAATACAGAGGGGAAGAGAGAAGAAAAGTTCGTCCTTTCTTCCTCCTTGAGAATTCCAGACCCCTCTCTCCTTGGGGACCCCTGGACTTCTTGTCAATCTGCCTAGGAATTGACTCTCATATATTTACATGTAGTATCAGAGAATCTTCTAGATTCATTCTTTTACATGTAGCTGTCCAGTTTTCCCAACACCACTTATTAAAGGAACTGTCTTATCTCCACTGTGTATTCTTGCCTCCTTTTTTATATATTAATTGACCAAAATCACACGCATTTATTTCTGGGCTTTCTATCTTGTTCCATTGCACTACATGTCTGTTTTTGTTCAGCACCATATTGTTTCGATGTTTATAGCTTTGTAGTATAGTTGAAGCCAGAACACCTGATTATTCCAGCTCCATTCTTTCTCAAGATGACTTTGGCTGTTCAGGGTCTCTTATGTATCCATACAAATTAAAACATTTCATTCTAGTTCTGTGAAAAATGCCATCGATAATTATATAGGAATTGCACTCAGTCTGTAGATCACCTTGAGTAGTATGATCATTTTAACAATATTGATTCTTCCAATTCAAGAACATGGTATATTTGCCCACCTGTTTGTGTCATCTTCAGTTTCTTTTTTCAGCATCTTACAATTTTGAGTACAAGTCTTTTAACTTCTTATGTACATTTATTTCTGGTTATTTTATTCTTTCTGATGCAATGGTAAAACTTTTTAACTTATCACTTTCACTTTTTATTGATGATGAATTTTACTATTCTACTAAATTCTTGTTTTGCAGAATGCTATTTGAGAAATACTGTCCATCTATGTGGAAAGCTTACAGGTGAAATAGAATTGTTTTAACTTCCTAGCTTCAGCACATGTTTATTCTTGGGTAGTGTCATGATAAACAGTTTGAGCTCACCTAAAGTATGAAAATCTTGTTGTGAGAATGAAATGAAACAATATGTATTATAAAGTGTCTAATTCATACATACACACTAAATACATGTTAGTTCCTCTTAATTCTATCTTTATATGTCAAATATAAAAAATTTTAAAGTTGTAAAATACATTATCCACATCATGTACTTTTGTATCTACATGACCTAAAATAAATCTGTAGCTTTTTATTGTAGTATATAACCAAGGAGGGCATTTCATTGTAGTTGTTTATGACATGTTCAGTGACTGGCAGTGTGTTTCTATGATGTAGTGCATACATATTTTGAAAGGTATTTGTCTCAAATCAGGTAGTATAATTCATTGTATTTGGTATTTATTGCTCATTTCCTACATGATAAATTTTTAAAGAAATACGATCATAGATGTACGGGTATATTTTTTCCCATTACATAAATGAGGTTTAATTGATGTCTGCAGAATTTGAAGAAGTTATGGAGCTAAATATAACCTATTCCAGAAAACTTCTTAAAGTCACTGAATAAAGTTATTCTCAAAACACCCGTGAGACAACAAAATATGCTTCAGCAGAGTATTTGAGGAGAAAGTTTGTTGGTTTAGAGTGAAGACAGTGCCATAGATTCCTGGGCTACTGACCAAATCCACTACTAGGTAACTGAACATTATCTACTTACACCCACATTGATTCTAGAAAAGGTCTAAAATATTTTATCTTCTCCCCATTATGTTTTATAATTTGCATATTTCCTTTAATATCTTGTGAGATCCACTAAGCAGGAGTCATGCTTTATTTGTTTGTCTTCCTGAGAAGTAATAGAGTGCTTAACAAGAAAAAGGTATTTAAGAAATAATGTTAAATTCAACCTTTGTTTCCTCCCTATCACATGAAGACCAGTATGATTTGGCTTCTGTAATGCCAACATTTGTTTCAGTTTTCCATTTGCATTGCACCAACTAGAAAACTGACATCTAGATAATAATTAAAAAAGAATTTTACTTTACAATATCTACTGCAAGTTAATTGAGAACAGCAACTACCTCAATTTATTTCCCCAACAATTGAAAACTGATTTTCATATAATTGATATTTAATAAATGTTTGTTGAGTTGTAATATTACAATTTTAGAGACACATATATATGTTAACATATTCCAGTATTGGATGATATTAAAGAATCATAAAAAAGGAACTATACATTATAAAATTTTATATTTAAATTTTTTTCTACTAAGCATTATTCCAGTTTTCCAGTAGATTATCTTTATTTTTATCAGAAACATATTAATTTTAAAATTATTTTTCAGACCTTGAAAATTATTTTTGCAAATTTTTATTAAAATTTTCATAGCACCTTATTTCCAAACTGCTTATTTTCTTCAGTTTCATATCAGGGCACACAATCTTCCTAACCCAAAAGTCAATACTATCGCCAATATGAAGAGGTGAACAAAGATGAAAATAATTTCTAAATTATTTATATGTTTTTCATAATGAATCTGATACACCTGGATTCTCTCCCAAACCAAGTCCTGATCTAACTTTCCTCAGTCTTGGAAATCAAGTCTATAGTTCTTAGCCAAATATCTTTAGATAATATTTTCATATATACAGGTTAATTTTTTTTCATTGTGTTCTTCTTCTGTCTAAGTACAATGTTTTTGTTACAATTATAAAATGGCTTTAATTCAGCTTTAAATCAGCTTTAAATGGCTTTAAATCATCAGAGAATGATTGAGTGTGTGTGAAGTGTTGTTGATGACTATATATAATTTGGAGGTTCTATTCTGTGATACCTTGAAAATCACTATCATATACAAAGTCAGAGGTGATGCTCATTTGTCGCTTTAGAATTTTCTAACTGAGAGTTGATTTACACATAACTTTGATTGGTATATTTTAGGAAATATGACAGTTGAAATCATCTAGCACCTGAGACCTTTTTGTTGAGGATTGTTTTATGTTTGTGAATTGTGCATTAAGCCTGACAGCAACTTTGTGTAAATATAGTGGAAACTGTAGACAATATACATGAGGTGGAGAAATTCCTCAACTCTGTTACCACCTTCATTGAAGGGATGTGCCAGATTAATTGGCACTCTCTACTCTCAGTAAAACAAAATTATGACTGCACATAGCACTTTATTTTCAAAATGATTTTTCTTCAATTTCAGTCTCAGGACTGTGTGGAATCCTCTAAATTGTTAATAGAAGAACATTTGTTAGTATCCCTAAACTGTCATGCTTTCAAACACTTTCATACATACTTTTTTGTATACTTTCAAGGGGTTTCCCTTGTACGCAATTGGTAAAAAATCTGCCTGCAATGTAGGAGACCAGGTTCAATTCCTAGGTCGGGAAGATCCCCTAGAGAAGGAAATGGCAACCCACTCCAGTATTCTTGCCTGGAGAATCCCATGGACAGACAAGCCTGGCAGGCTACAGTCAATGGGATCACAAGAGTTGGACACCAGTTAACAACTAAACCTATACTTTCATGCTTCCAATTGATTTATCAATAGTTAACTGTGTTTTCATAATAGCTATTTATAAATCTAGCTTAGAATTC
This sequence comes from Dama dama, assembly GCF_033118175.1. Classification (NCBI taxonomy): domain Eukaryota; kingdom Metazoa; phylum Chordata; class Mammalia; order Artiodactyla; family Cervidae; genus Dama; species Dama dama. Next base: position 6,622,328 of record NC_083715.1, on the reverse strand, counting down.
TTATTATAAATACATTATTTAAATAAATCTCACTTAGCCAGCATAATAAAAATAATTCTTATTTCCATGAAAGTTAAGTTGATTTCTATGAAAAGAATCAATAATGATAACTTGCTAAGAAATCAGTCAGATTAGGAAGAAGATAAGTGTAAGAGATTGGGGAAATATTCTACAAATCTACAAGGCTTCTATACCAACTTTGCAGTGGCTATGGGGTTGTTTTAATTTCACTGGAACTGAAAATCATGGACAATCCCCTTTGAATATATATATATATTTTGCAATAAAGATAAAATAAAACTCACGTTAGAGAATTCATGTTCAAAGACTTTGTCCTTTTTCAAAAAATACCCAAATAAATGCACATGTGCTTTCTTTAGGTTAAAAGAATGCATTTAAAGTACATTAAAAATAGTTACATTTTTGGCAAACTTATTTTGACTGATGGGGTTCAGGTCACTATCTTTTGGCAGGAGACTTTTTTGTTTGTTTTTATGCATATACACTGTTTAAAATATATTTTAAAAAATAATCCAAAATAATGGTGTAAGTTCAATGCTTTTGACTGTATCATTATCCTAAGTTAAACTCCAAACATTTTCAGAGTCCAACTAGTGCCATGATCATTATCTTTAAATATTGATACAGCAGTACAATTGAATGTTCAGACTATTTTTTATCCTATATTACCTAAAGGAATTTAGGAGTAGGAAGGAATTGTAAAGATGATGCCCATTCTGTAGATGTCACCTTCTTCCACAAATATTTGGAAGGAATCATGTGGGAGAAGATAGAAGAAAGATAATTTTTTTTATTGTTGTCTGTTTTTTGCCCTCCCCACCAAGTAACAATGTAGCTTAACTTTTCATTAACTGTGTTACTGGCAACCGAATATCACTCCTTACTCCTTTTTTGGTTCCTCACCTTTTAATTGAGCTTCCCAGGTGGCGCTTGTGGGTAAAGGATCCAATGCCAGAGACAAAGAGACCAGGGTTCAATCCCTGGGTCAGGAAGATCCCCTAGAGGAGGGCACGGAAACCCACTCCAGTATTCTTGCCTGGAGAATCCCATGGACAGAGGAGCCTGGCAGCCTAGAGTTCATAGGATTGCAAGGAGACAGACAAAAGTGAATCGACCTAGCGTGCTCACACACACCTTTTAATTTGTCACAAGAGATGAAGAGTTATAAAATCTTTCAAAGTCAAAGTTCTCCATCTCCAAATCAGAAACTGTCTGAGTACTAAATCATCAGAGAGTAAGGATAGATTTTAACTTTGTTCAGGTCAGTGTGAATGTGCATTTGGTATTTTAAATCAGCATCATATTTTTGCCTGCAAATGAAATAATGCACATTCACTAAAGTGTATTAGGAAATTTAAGACAATATATAATAATTGTCTGTTATTTATTCTCCCAGAGATGACTGTAACAAATAACAAAGGCAAAAGCCCAATATGTTTTTGTATATGCCCACATGCATTTATTTAAAATGTCATTCTTACATTTTAAAAGCACCTAGAAAACATTGATGCTATAATAAAATTTCCCATATTAATAAAACCTTTTTATAATAGTTATCTAAGTATTGTACAATATTCAGGTATACAGATAAAAATCATTTAAAAATATTTCCTGTATTTTTACCAAAGGGGACAGCTCTAATTTATCAACATATTAGATTACTAGTACACTTGAACATTTTGCAGGCTTTTAATTACTTCTTTTTGATTTATAAGTGCTTTTTATACACTTGGTATAAAAATTGTATCATTTGATTTTTTCCTAAAATGTATTTGATTTTAAAGATTATTTAAATATATTGGTATCATTTTATATGATCAAATATCCCCTTTTTCTATGGCTTTTTTCCATGCTTTTCATTTTAGAGAGTCTTCTACCATCATGATATTAATGTTGCAATTTTCTCATGCTTGTAGCTTGAGAGTTCTTCTCAATAATTTAATTTCTAAAGTTATTAGCTGTGTGACCTTTGGCAAATATTATGACTCTCAGTGCTTTAGTTTTCTCATATGTTAAAAATACACATCATTATTAACTCATGTAGTGCATCTGAATTTTACATGAAAGTATACATGTAAAGCATGGAAAAGAACATTGGCACAGAATAAGTGCTCAGTCACTGTAAGCTCTTATTATTTTACAGTTTTAAGGCCTTGAATTATTTTTCTCAGAAATAATTTCAGCAATATTCATTGAACATTTCCATCTTACATGATTTTTATTTCATAGTTTTAAACATTCAAATTTTATGTGTGAACACATATGCATGTCAGTAATGTTATTTTTTGTTATGTAGATTACTGTGTACATATAATATTGGTCAAAAACTTGTTGCACTAATATATTCCCATTATTAATGGAAAGGAAGTACTCCATTTGTATCAATTAAGATAGGCAGTTATGCTTGTTTAAAAAAATTTGCCTATGACAATATAAGGCTGTACACTGTCACCCTGCTTATTTAACTTCTATGCAGAGTACATCATGCAAAATGCCAAGCTGGATGAAGCAAAAGCTGAAACCAAGATTTCTGGGAGAAAAAACAATAATCTCAGATAAGCAGTTGATACCACTCTAATGGCAGAAAGCAAAGAGGAACTAAAGGGCCTCTTGATGAAAGTGAAAGAGGAGAGGGAAAAGCTGGCTTTAACCTCAACATTCAAAAAACCAAGATCATGGAATTCGGTCCCATCACTTCATAGCAAATAGATAGGGGGCAAGTGAGAACAGTGACAGATTTTATTTTCTTGGTCTCCAAAATCACTGAAGACTGAGACTGCAGTCATGAAATTAAAAGACATTTGTTCCTTGAAAGAAAAGTTATGAAAAACCTAGAAAGTGTATTAAAAAACAGAGACATCACTTTGCCAACAAAGGTCTATATAGTGAAAGCTATGGTTTTCCCAGTAGTCATGTACAGATGTGAGAACTGGACCATAAAGAAGGCCGAGCACCAAAGAATCGATGCTTTCAAACTATGGTGCTGGAGAAGACCCTTGAGAGTCCCTTGGACTGCAAGGTTATCAAACCAGTCAATCCTAAAGGAAACCAACCCTGAATATTCACTGGAAGGACTGATACTGTAGCTCCAAAACTTTGGCCACCTGATGCAAAGAGCCGACTCACTGGGAGAAAACCCTGATGCTGGGAAAGATTGAAGGCAAAAGGAGAAGAGGAGCAGAGGATGTGATGGTTTGATAGCATCACTGGCCAATGGACATGAATTTGCACAAACTCCATGAAATAGTGAAGGACAGGGAATTCTAGCATGCTGTGCCATGGGGTCACAGAGCTGGCCATGCTTAGTGACTGATCAACAACATGACAATACAAAGTTTCTTTCACCCAGTACATGTCAAGTATATGTTGTCACAGTGCTCTGAACATTATAGTCACTTCAGAACCCAGGCTGATGAAGCTCCATCTTTATTTATTTTTTTTGCACTTCTGCTTTTTTTAAATTTTTTAAATGAATTTATTTATTTTAATTGGAAGCTAATTGCTTTACATTATTGTAGTGGTTTTTGCCATACATTGACATGAATCAGCCATGGGTATATGTGTGTTCCCCATCCCGAACCCCCTCCCACAACCTTCCCCATTCAATCCCTCAGGGTCATCCCAGGGACCAACCCTGAGCACCCTGTCTCATGCATCAAACCTGGACTGGTGATCTATTTCACATATGATAATATACACGTTTCAATACTGTTCTCTCAACTCATCCCACCCTAGCCTTCTCCCATAGAGTCCAAAGTCTGTTCTTTACATCTGTGTCTCTTTTGCTGTCTTGTATATAGAGTCATCATTACCATCTTTCTAAATTCCATATATATGTGTTAATATACTGTATTGGTCTTCTTGTTTCTGACTTACTTCACTCTGTGGCTCCAGTTTCATCCACCTCATTAGAACTGATTCAAATATATTCTTTTTAATAGCTGAGTAATATTCTATTGTGTATATGTACCACAGCTTTCTTATCCATTCATTAGCCAATGGGCATCTAGGTTGCTTCCATGTCCTGGCTATTGTAAACAGTGCTGCGATGAACATTGGGGTGCATGTGTCTCTTTCAATTCTGGTTTCCTCGGTGTGTATGCCCAGGAGTGGGATTGCTGGGTCATACGACAGTTCTATTCCCAGTTTTTTAAGGAATCTCCACGCTGTTCTCCATAGTGGCTGTACTAGTTTGCATTCCCACCAGCAGTGTAAGAGGATTCCCGTTTCTCCGCATCCTTTCCAGCATTTATTCTTTGTAGACTTTTGATAGCAGTCATTCTGACCAGTGTGAGATGGTACCTCATTGTGGTTTTGATTTGCATTTCTCTGATAATGAGTGATGTTGAGCATCTTTTCATATGTTTGTTAGCCATCTGCATGTCTTCTTTGGAGAAATGTCTGTTTAGATCTTTGGCCCATTATTTGATTGGGTCATTTATTTTTCTGGAATTGAAAGCTCCATCTTTAAATGAACTTTCACAATTAACTCAATACAATAAAGAGTAAATCAAAATTCGGTCCTTTTAGCTTCTACTGATAACACATGTCATTTTCCCTCACATTTCATTGGAAAAAAACATGCTGCATGGCCACGCACATTTAAAATAAAGTTAGAAAGTAGTGTTCAACTATGTGTCTGGAATATTTATGAGCAGGTGTATTAAATACTATACCATTTTTACTATTTTTCAAAGCAGTTTTTATCTATGTTTCCCTTGTCGTTTTGCCAGAAAAAAAGTTGAATTATTTTCAAAATTTCAACGACTCTTTGTCATACACTTGGGAATAATTTTTCACCAAAGAATTTGAAATCAAATTTCTATCAAAAAATGCTTCTCTGCTTCTCTCCGTCCACTTAATCTCACAACCATGTGTTTACAGCTACTTTGAGAGATAATTCTTTATTCCCATCAGATTTTCTAATTAGTTATGGGTAACAAACCTGAAAGCCATTAATTCTTATATGTTTGGTTTATCCCTGTCAAACAATAAATTTGCTAATAAATTGTAAACTTGTCCTTTGCTTTTCCTGGAACTTTTCATAAGTATTCTTTTTCATACAATCATATTATTTGCAATGGTAATAATAAGTATACCTTTTCTAGTTCAAGCTATTAATATGTATGTTTTTCTTATTGCATCAATCACAAATTCTAAGCAATATTCAATGTGTAATGGGAAGAAAAAAATATATTCAAATGTAACAGTCACTAGATAGATTTGTCCTCTATATGAAATAGACAGCAAAACTATTGTCATGAATGAAATACATGCATCTTCTGTTTCCTTCTTCTTGGCAACACTAGTTCAGGTAATATGAAAAGGTCTCTGCTTCTATCTGATAAATATTTTTTTTCAAAGAAGACATCCAGATGGCCAACAAGCACATGAAAAGATGCTCAGCATCACTAATCATTAGAGAAATGCAAATCAATACCACAATGAGATATCACATAACACATCTCAAAATGGTTGTCATCAAAATGACAACAAATAACAAATGCTGGCTAAGATGTAGGGAAAAGGAAAACTTCCTGCATTGTTGGTACAAATATAAATTCGTGCAGCCACTGTGGAAAATAGTATGAAGATTTCTTAAGTAATTAAAAACGGACCTGCCATATGATTCTACCACTGGGTCTTTTTCCAAACAAAACAGAATCACTAATTCAACAAAGATATATACACTTCTCTTTTCCTTGGCTGTTCACCATAGCCAAGATATGGAAACATTATTAGTGTTCATCAATAGATGAATGGATAAAGATGTGACATATATATGAAATATTACTCAGCCATAGAAAAGAATGCAAGCTTGCCATTTGCTAAAAAAATGGATGGACCTAGGGGACATTATGCTGTGTAATCAGATAGAAAAAGACAAATACTGTATGATTTTACCTATATGTGAAACCAAAAAAACAAAATAAACAGAGAAATACATTTAAACAGAAACAGAATTGTAGATACAGAGAACAAACAGGTTGTAGCCAGGGGGAGGAGGTGGGAGAAGGAAAGAAATTTTGAGGGAGATTAAGAGAAACATCTATTTAGGTATAAAATAAATGAGTCGTGGAGATGAAATGTACAGAGTGGGAAATATAGTGAATAATGATGTAATATCTTTGCATAGTAACAGGTGGTAACTAGAGTTTTTGTGGTGATAATTTTGTAGTGAATAGAAATATCAAATCAAGTTGATTTGATGTACAACCATATTGTACATCATGAAGTAACAGGGTGTTACTATGTTAATTATATTGGTCGCTGTTGTTCAGTTGCTCAGTTGCATCCAACTCTTTGCAACACCATGGGCTGCAACATGCCAGACTTCCCTGTTCCTCACTATCTCATGGAGTTTGCTCAAATCCATGTCCATTGAATCGGTGATGCCATCCAACCATCTCATCCTCTGTCTTCCCCTTCTCCTTTCTCTTAAATCTTTCCGAGGACCAGGGTCTTTTCCAATGAGTCAGTTCTTCACATCAGGTGGCCAAAGTACTGGAGCTTCAGCTTCAGTATCAGTCCTTCCAATGAATATTCAGGGTTGATTTCCTTTAGGATTGACTGGTTTGATCTCGTTGTAGTCCAAGGGACTCTCAGGAGTCGTATCCATCACCACAGTTCGAAAGCATGAATTCTTTGGTTCCCAGCCTTCTTTATGGTCCAACTTTCACATTCGTACATGACTATTGGGAAAACCATAGCTTTGACTATACAGAACTTTGTTGGCAAAGTGATGTCTCTACTTTTTAATACTGTCTGTATGGGTCATAACTTTTCCTCCAAGGAGCAGGTGTCTTTTAATTTCATGGCTGCACTCATCATCCACAGTGATTTTGGAGGTCAAGAAAATAAAATCTGTCACTGTTTCCATTTCTTCCCCATCTAGTTGCCCTGAAGTGATGGGACCAGATGCCATGACCCTAGTTTTTTGAACGTTGAGTTTTAAGCCAGCTTTGTCACTCTCCTCTTTCACTTTCATCAAGAGGCTCCTTAGTTCCTCTTCACTTTCTGCCATTAGAGTGGTATCATCTCCATATCTGAGGTTATTGATATTTTTCCTGGCAATCTTGATTCCAGCTTTAGTTTCGTCCAGCCCGGCATTTCACATGATGTACTCTGTATAGAAGTTACATAAACAGGGTGTCAACAACCCTGACGTACTCCTTTCACAGTTTTGAACCAGTCCATTATTCCATGTCTGGTTCTCTAACTGTTGCTTCTTGACCTGCATACAGGTTTCTCAGGAGGCAGGTAAGGTGTTCTGGTATTCTTATCTCTTGAAGAATTTTCCAGTTTGTTATGATCCACATAGCCAAAGGCTTTTGTGTATTCAATGAAGCAGAAATAGATGTTTTTCTGGAATTTCCTTGCTTTTTCAACGATCCAATGGATGTCGGCAATTTGATCTCTGATTCCTCTGCCTTTTCTAAATCCAGCTCGTACATCTGGAAGTTCTCAGTTAATGTACTGCTGAAGGCTAACTTAAAGTATTTTAAGCATTACCTTGCTAACATGTGAGATGAGTGCGATTGTGTGGTAGTTATAAGGTAAATAAATACTAAGGTTATATGCATAGAATGAATAATATGATTAAAACTGCTGTATGTGACATATAAAAGTTGTTAAGAGTAAATCCTGAGTTCTCATCAGATAGAAAAATTATCTTTAAATTTTATTTTACATCTGTATGGCATGATGGATGTTCACTGAACTTACTGTGGTGGAAATCATTCCAAAATATGCATTGTAAAGTTTGACTTCCTTACATTTGACTTATAGTCAAATCAGTATGTTTTATACCATAAACTTATCCAGTGCTACACATCAATTAAACTGGAAGAAAAAATTATTTGTGCTTCTATTAGTAACAAATCAATGGGGATTGGTGTTACTGCTATGGTGAGTTGACTGAGTCACTATTAAAAGAAATGATAAATTTTGGTTATAGGCTAGTGAATATAACCCACCAGTATGCCTGACTCTACTGAATTCTGGGTTTTGGACCTTAGGTTGTGAACCCATGTTGTAGTAGATCAAATGAGAATGTTGAGGTTAGAAATGTAACGTGCCTACTGCTGCTGCTGCTAAGTCACTTCAGTCGTGTCCGACCCTGTGCGACCGCATAGACGGCAGCCCACCAGGCTCCACCGTCCCTGGGATTCTTCAGGCAAGAACAGTGGAGTGGGTTGCCATTTCCTTCTCCAATGCATGGAAGTGAAAAGTGAAAGTGAGGTCACTCAGTTGTGTCCGACTGTGCCTAGTACCTACTGAATGACATCACATCTGTTTCCTTTGAGAATATTTCAGGTTGGTATTTAAGATTTTAGAGAATTATTAAATGAAGGAACAACTCAAAGAGTCTAAAGTACATTGCTTTCCCTGAAAAAAAATTCCTTTAAATTAACTATGTAACACTCGAGCACAAGCATAACAATTCATTAATAAAAAGACCCTGATGCTGGGAAAGATTGAGGGCAGCAGGAGAAGAGGGCAACAGAGGATGAGATGGTTAGATAGCATCACCAACTCAGTGAACATAAACTGAGCAAACTCCAGGAGATAGTGAAGGACAGAGAGCCTGGGGCACTGCAGTCCATGGGGTCACACAGAGTTGGAAACAACTTAGTGACTAAACAACAACAACAACAATAATCATAAACAAGTTATTGGCAAGAAAGAAATAGCATTTCTATGAGCCATTGTCTAGAAAACTTAGTACAATGTGTGATGTGTCATATAGGAATTTGCCTTTCTTCCTCACCTATCAGAAAAGAAAGATGTCTTGAAGAGATGGGACCCCTAATCAAATTTATTCCACAAGTTTTCAGAGCATAAAATGTGATCAGTTTCATTCTCAGTTACAATCTAAAAACACAGCTTAATTCAATTTTATTAAAAGTTTGCTTCTTTAAAAATAATGCAAGAGGAGTTATTTCTTTTATAATGTATCAAAATCTTTGCCATATGGAGGTTAATATAACACTTTTGCGTGTATTTGTTGTTAATTAGTGGAAACCAATTTGACTGAAATCTATGTAGTGAGAGTGGTCTTTTTATTATTTTAAATGCACAGGATTAAATACTAAGAGAAGATAAAGTTATATTTTATTTTAAATTTCAATTACATGCTTTCTAACAGAAAATAAACTATGCTATATTTGGTGCTATAATTAGGAACTAAATTATTATCTTTTCTTGCTGATTTTGATGCAAGGCAAGACTTCTTGCCACAAAAAGAAGAAAGTGATTCCACTAAAATCTACTAAAAGATTTTTCTTCTCATACTGCTTTTGGGTGCTCATTTTGCAAATTGTCATTATTTATATACACAAAATAAATGCTTTTCTTTATCCATATAGAAACATTAGTAAGGTATACATTTGCTGTTAGAAGGAACAGTAGTGATAATTATTTCACTGCTCAGTGAGTTAAGTTCTGCAATTTGAAATTCTTATTGCAAATATTACATAGATTAGGCATTAACATTAAATATAAATATCAAAATACTTTAAAAATATTATCTGTCTGCCTCTACTCTGGCTATGCTTCCCAAAAAGTATAAGCCAAGGCCAACTAGCTAGTGGAACCACCTTGTAAATCAAACTAAATATTATGAGAAGAAGGAAGGATAGATGCCAAACAAAACACAAAAAGTCTCCCACATCTCAAAGGTAAAGTCGTTAAAGAAAGACCTTGATTAATATCTCAGATCTTCCACATATACCCAACTATTTGATATGCTGTGGGGATACATGGAGTTAGAAAAAGACATGGGCCTCACCTTCAAGAAATACAAAACCCAGCTGGGAAACATGTCAGATAGTCAAAGCTTGGCTTCTGGACAGTCCTTACAATATATAAGACCAGAACTGAGGAATGGGGACATATTATAAAAGATCAGAAAAATATCGATGTTGGAAGAGATATCAAATAACAGCACAGTATATGCAAATTTAAGAAAATGTACATGACTTTAATTTCAAGGCATGCGGGAACCTGACACTAGGAAGCCCAGATTCTGGGGTTGGTAAAATGTTCTGTTTAAAGAGCTTAGTAAGGTCCAAGTCCTGGGAAATAACTGTAGCAGGAGAACGTACTAGATCTCAATAGATTCATCATATGAGGAGATAGTAATATCTCTCAAGGTAACCCCATAGAAGAGAAGGCCTAGCTGCAGATCTTGGAGTTATGCAGTGGGATGCACTTACTAAAGAGAACTGTGAGTGTCTCCATTAAAACTCAGTATCTGGCAAAAAGTCTTTTTTGTACCATATGTATGTAAATAAGTCCCCTACATATGAGTGAGTTCAATCCTGAAAACTCTAGAAGTCCAACAAATTTAGCCTAGGTACCCAACCAACACAATTGTCTATACAATGTGTGTGTATGTGCTCAGTCATGTCTGACTCTTTGTGACCCCATGGACTGTAGGCTGCCAAGCTCCTCTGTTCATGGAGCTTTCCAGGCAAGAATACTGGAGGGGATTGCCATTTCCTATTTCAGGGGATCTTCTCAACCCAAGGATCAAACCCATGTCTCTTGTGTCTCCTTCATTGGCAGCTAGATTCTTTACTGCCGCACCTCCTGGGAAGCTCCTGGCTATGCAGTACTGCACTGTAATAGGTTTATAACACTTTCCTCACAAATAATACATAAAAACAAACACAAAAAATAAAACATTTTAAGTCTTACAGTACAGTACTTTGAAAAGCATGGTTGCACAGTACGACATCTGGCATACAGGGGCTGGCATCCAGTGAACAAGAAAAAAGAGCTACTAACTGGAGGAGGGAGATGGTAGAACTTAGGGATCATCAGTAATTGGAGGTGATGGGCAAGCTGCAGTTTCACTCGCCCCTGACTTCAATGGCACAGATTCGGATTTCTTGCTGGATTCTGTTGCATCTACCATCTTGAAAAAACAATCCAGTGATCTCTGAATAGTAACTCTTTTTTTTTTTTTTTCTCATCATAGAGAGAACAGCTGCTGCAACCTTTGTGTACTGCTCTGCATTCAAGTCCAGTGCCTCAAAAAATAACACTGCCTCCTCAAATAAAGGAAATTGTCTTGCTGTTTCCTATGTTGTGAACCTCTTCAGTTCTTCAGTTACTTCTCTCTCTTGTCTTTCTTGGCATTTCTTAGCAGTACCAGCTACATCACTGCTACTTTTGCCCTTGCTTCCAGGCATCCTGGGCTTGAAATAAAGACACTGTACTACAGTACTCCATATACAGTACCATACCATAAAGTACACGAAAGCGCACCTACCGGTAGAGGCTGAAAACATGTGGCACTGGACTCCAGACAGGCGAACTAATGTATGTGACCGGACGTGAGAATGCACATTTGCATCTTTGAAAATCCACAGAAACTTGAAGGTTCATATATAGGGGACCTACTGTGTTGTTCAACTCACATCCTGCATGGGGTTTCCTTGCATTCATGCCAAGGCCTTGCTTCTCCCAGTTTTTCCCATCAATGATAAAGAATAACAGAAGTACTGTGTTGGCCTATTGCTATATGAAAATCCACAGAAACTTGAAGGTTCATATATAGGGGACCTACTGTGTTGTTCAACTCACATCCTGCATGGGGTTTCCTTGCATTCATGCCAAGGCCTTGCTTCTCCCAGTTTCTCCCATCAATGATAAAGAATAACAGAAGTACTGTGTTGGCCTATTGCTATAGTACATGGAATTTTCTAACGAAGGCTGTTGAGTCAAGGGTACCTGTGAGTCTGGTTGAAACTTTCTTAGAACTGAGGTGTAGTGTGAGACCATTGCTACTTAATCTGCCCTCCTTACACTCTCCGATCATAAGTATCAGATATGTATCATGGTCTGCTGAGTCTCCCTACATACTCCTATTCCTTCCTTTAATCCATCACAGTCAGTTAATAACCTCTTGAATGTCTAATCTAATTTTAGCATCTGCTTCTTAGAGGACCCAGACTAACACCAGAACCTATATTTAGATTGCCCACTTCTTTCTCTTTCTTAATTACCAGCACTACATTAAGGTTTCATCCATTCCTACCAAATTCTCTATCCAGTATTTGAACTTCCTCCACACTGCCAGCCTTTATTTCTCTGCTGTCATTCTTGTTCTTACCCATACTTTCATTCACACTCAGGATTATTTGTTTTATGCCTAGTTATCTGCCTAGGAAAACATCACTGATATCTTAATGGCATACCTTCAGTGGTGCACTTGTAAATGTTTATCAGCAGACTCTCTGGGGAAAAAAGCCCTAAGTTGTAGCAACTGTCTATTTCAATTGTGTGAAGAACCCCACCATGGTCCATTTCAAAATGCCAACATACAATAATGAAAATGCATTGGGAAGAGATGTACTCAGTTAGCTATTGTAAGTCTGTACGTGCTGACTTCAACACACCGTACACTTCCATTCTCAACCTATCCATATTGTAGTCTCCATATCCTAGGAAAAAAAAAATCCTTTGCATAAATTTTTTCTTTTCTGTCTATCCTAGGCAGCAACAATGTGGCAGTGATTTAGGTGTGAATCAAAAGTTCCAGAATATAAAAACAAATTTGTTTCCTGCTACCGTCATGCTTCTGGATATCATAAGTGAATTTTCAGAGCAAGAAGGCTATCAGTATTATGTACTATATGTTGTTTCTGATTGAGGTAATAAAAAAAGTTTGGGGAGTACATTTTAAAGGTATCATATATGAAAATATTGGTAAATATGAGATTGGTAAGGCTTGAAATCTGTGATAACTCTGAAACTGCTAAACTTTGCTAAAAAGCCACTACCTTAATTGTACCGCTATTTTTTTAAATCACCTTCTCTCATGCTAAAAGATTTTTTTTCCAAGTATCATGGTGAGAAAGAAAAAAGGAATGTGAAGAAATACAGGTAAATGAATTAATGTGATAATTAGAATGATGTTACAACTGATAGCTTCTCTCATGGAGAGAAAGGGATAGATTGTCATTTCAGCTGGCATTAATTTCCCCCAACAACTCCTAGAGATATGTATAAGAGCTTCCTTGATAAAAGTACATTAATCTTCCCATCATTCTCTGGAAACTGAATTTGAGCAGAGTTCCTGGCTTTGGGTTTTTAAAGTTGAGAAACTTAAGGTCATGGAAATTAGTTACCTTATTCCCACCTTGCCCAATCTGATTCCAGCAGACTTCTCATTTATCTTGCCAGAATGAGGACTACTAAATATATTTTCCTTGTAAATCTTTAGACTCTTCCCAAACCAACATTCCTAAAATATATTTCTCATAAAGAGAGGCTTTTTCTAGATTCCAGAAGTTTAAAGATTGTTCCATTCTTTCAGTCACCTAGGAATAAAAATATAGTGTTCTTTTTGTCACTTTCATCACCATATTTAATACATTCCCTACTCATATAATACATTCCCTACTCCCTACTGCAATATTTATAAAATGATATTTATCATTTTACTGCTTATGACTTTAATGTAAATAATCTTTATATTGGTGCTTTCTCTTTTATAAGAGAAAGTATAGAGACATACTCAAGAATATAAGCATTGGAGAAAGATTCTTGGGTAGAAAAAATGATGCTAACATTAGGACTTGCTGATTAAGAGATAGACAAAGATATTTGAAGTCCAGAAACAGAATGAGACTCAAGTGTTGGCCCTTCGATTTGCTTTTTTTGTGAACTTTAGAGATTTACCCTTTTAATCCTTAATATACTCAACCCTGTATATAAGAATGATAAAAATAACACCTATTTTAGAGAGCAATTGGAAGAGTAAAGGGGAGAATGTATGTTCATTGTATAGTAATCTTCCTAGTGAGAACTTAACAAATACTAGTTATTAGTGCTGTACATGAATAGGTAGTTGTTGTACATGAAGAGTTCACACACACTCTTCTGAACTCTTAATTCAGTGGCTTCATATTCAGTTCAGTTCACTTCAGTTCAGTCGCTCAGTCGTATCTGACTCTCTGCAACCCCATGAATCGCAACACACCAGGCTTCATATTAGTAGCTTGAAATTAGACATGGTGCAATAATTAGAAATTGGGACACAATACAAAAAAAGTTTGGTTTTTGTTTCTGTTTTTCCTAGAGAGCCTACTCCTAAAAATTGACTAGCATACCACTAATGTTTGGTTTATTAGTGTTGTTCTTTGATATAGTTGTTCTAAATAGGTTAAAGGTAAAATAATGGACAAGTAATTGAACAGGATGAGTTCTTAGTACAAATTGGCCAGGAAATGAAGTAATTTCTGAAGCAGTAAGCTAGAAATGGAAGTACAGACCTAAGTAGTTGAGGCCTTCCTTTGACTTGGATTATGTTCAGGTGTGTAATTCTGGTAATTACCAAGAATCTATTCAACTTTGGTAGCCTGTGAGCTGGAGAAGGCAATGGCAACCCACTCCAGTACTCTTGCCTGGAAAATCCCATGGATGGAGGAACCTGGTAGGCTGCAGTCCATGGGGTCGCTAAGAGTCAGACACGACTGAGCGACTTCACTTTCACTTTCCACTTTCACGCATTGGAGAAGGAAATGGCAACCCACCCCAGTGTTCTTGCCTGGAGAATCCCAGGGACGGGGGAGCCTGGTGGGCTGCCGTCTGTGGGGTTGCACAGAGTCGGACACGACTGAAGTGACTTAGAAGCAGCAGCAGCCTGTGAGCTAGGTCCTCTTTAGTGGGTCACAAGCTAAAGATGATGTTTGTATTTTATATGCCAAATTATCCAGCTTTTATACTCTGCCTCATTGTGCAGATGAGTCTTAAGTATATCATTTCTTAGTTGTTCCAATCTCCTCTCTGCTGTGCTATGCAGTCTGTGGAGAAGAAAACAGCTGTCCACTCCTGGGTCAAAGAACAGAGGCAGAGCAGTGGCGTTGGTCATCCACTCTTGTGAGACTGATCAACATGGGAACCCAGAGGGAAGGTCAATTTTGTGAGGAAAATTGGGCTTAGTCATTGTTCTGGTTCTTGAAACAAGACTCCTCTCTTTCAAATACCAACTTTTAACTTTGTGCTTTGTTTTTCACTAAGTACATTTTTTCTTATATTATCAACAGCTTATTTCGGACTGTTATTTAAATTTTCATCTTGCTTGTGTTTTTGTGCTTGCCTCCTAACTGTATTTACAGCTTCTAACATTTTTCTGTTCTAATTCTCTTTATGTTAATTTCTAAAAGAGAAAGAGATGGAAAAAGTGAAATAAAGAGTAACAAAAATTTCTCATTAATTTGTGCTGTGTAAAATATTTTGTACAAACTCATCTATCTGGAATTCAAGATCCTTCCCAATATGATTTTAGTCTGCCTTTTTAGATTTGCCTCATATTATTCTATCCCATATACCATAAAGAGAAACTAAATCGAACTATTTAATTGTGATATATGATTTGGACTTGTTAAAATAAAAAAAATCAACTGAGTCCATTTTAAATATTGTATTGGTGTTATTCAATGATTCATGAATCAAGAAGTATCAAATCTAGCAGATAGAAAGGAGTTCTGAGAAGCTGTAAACAACGAAAGAATTTTTAGAAGGGGGCAGGAACAAGGAAGTTATACTGGGGAAAAAAAAAAAAGAAAAGAAAGTCAACTGATTGTTACAAGATTACTTTCCTTTAGGGAATGGAAAGGAGATTACCCTACTATTAATAGCACTGATTGGGTGAGTCTTGACTGACTGGTTCAAGATTCCATTTCTGAAAGAACTGAAATTCTAATTAACTTTAGTCTTGGTTTGGTAATGTGAAGCTAAGCATAAGCAAATCTGTTTTAGGCCTGTTGTCTTGTTGTTGGAAAAACTAATCATAATAAACAGAAAATTCAATTAAACAGAGTTGGGAGACCAGAAGGGGGTGTTCTCATGCCCTGGGTTTACAGCAGAGGCTAAGAGGAAGAAAAAAGTTTCTTCTTTACTGGCAAGGACTCTCCAGTGAAAAGGCCATGAACTCCTTGTTTACTGGAGCCCTCCCAGCATCCTTTTTCCCTCTATAAAAGGGTCCTCCTTCACTTGCTTTGCAAGAACTTGCACATGGCTCACCATGATTGCAGCCCCTAGACTGCAATTCTCTGCTGATCTGAAATGAGCCCATCTTTGCCAGAGAAATATCTGGCAATCTATTTGTTTCAGGTCAACATTGCTTTTTATAAAAAAGCATTTAGTTATTTGGTTGCCTTGGGTCTTTGTTGGGGTACATGAGATCTTTGTTGCTTCATGCAGGACCTTTCTTTGTAACATTCGGTCTTATTGAGTTTTCCCTCAGTAGGTAGGATCTTAGATTCCCAGCAGGAATCAAACTCACGTACCCTGCTTTGGAAGCAGCTTCTTAACCACAGAACCACCAGGGAAGTCCTCAGTTCAGCACTGTTAACAGACTTTGGTGTTCTATACAGTTGCCAGAGGCTATTCCTCTACTAGCATACCATTCACCACCACTGCTTGTCACAGAATTCTAAAACGCATACCACACGTTTCATAGATTGCACTCTCATTGCTTTTTACAATGAAAAAAAAATTATTTAATCTCTGAAGACACTTAACAATGTGTAGACATTTAGAAATTGTTACATTTGGTTTAGTATCATAGTTATTGGGGGGCTGATTACATTTAGACATAGGGATACGAGACAAGATGGAGGGATCCCAAAACCAGGAAATAACACAACTGCCCTTTAAGACTAGAAAGGTAGTAAGAAAAAAGTGTAATTAACTCCAGACTGTGTAGAGTTGAATGGATAGACTCAAAGTTCAGAGTATGTAGAATGCTCAGATGAGATTCAAGCAATGGCTGGTACTAGCATTTCTAAATGGGAGTAGGGTAGGTCAGTGGCCTGTGGCATTAAAGATACAAGACAAGACAACCTTCAGTTCAGTTCAGTTCAGTAGCTCAGTCATGTCCGACTCTTTGTGAACCCATGAATCGCAGCATGCCAGGCCTCCCTGTCCATCACCAACTCCCCGAGTTTACTCAAACTCATGTCCATCGAGTCAGTGATGCCATCCAGCCATCTCATCCTCTGTCATCCCCTTCTTCTCCTGCCCCCAATCCCTCCCAGCATCAGGGTCTTTTCCAATGAGTCAACTCTTCGCATAAGGTGGCCAAAGTATTGGAGTTTCAGCTTCATCATCAGTCCTTCCAATAAACACCCAGGACTTATCTCCTTTTGGATAGACTGGTTGGATCTCCTTGCAGTCCAAGGGACTCTCAAGAGTCTTCTCCAACACCACAGTTCCAAAGCATCAATTTTTCAGTGCTCAGCTTTCTTCACAGTCCAACTCACATCCATACATGACCACTGGAAAAACCATAGCCTTGACTAGACAGAACTTTGTTGACAAAGTAATGTCTCTGCTTTTTAATATCCTATCTAGCCTGGTCATAACTTTCCTTCCAAGGAATAAGCGTCTTTTAATTTCATGGCTGCAATCACCATCTGCAGTGATTTTGGAGCCCCTAAAAATAGTCAGACACTGTTTCCACTGTCTCCCCATCTATTTCCCATGAGGTGATGGGACCAGGTGCCATGATCTTAGTTTTCTGAATGTTGACCTTTAAGCCAACTTTTTCACTCTTCTCCCTCACTTTCATCAAGAGGCTTTATAGTTCCTCTTCACTCTGCCATAAGGGTGGTGTCATCTGCATATCTGAGGTTATTGATATTTCTCCCGGCAATCTTGATTCCAGCTTGTGCTTCTTCCAGCCCAGCGTTTCTCACAATGTACTCTGCATATAAGTTAAATAAGCAGGGTGACAATATACAGCCTTGACGTACTCCTTTTCCTATTTGGAACCAGTCTGTTTTTCCATGTTCAGTTCTAACTGTTGCTTCTTCACCTGCATACAGGTTTCTCAAGAGGCAGATCAGGTGGTCTGGTATGAAAATTCTTTCAGAATTTTCCACAGTTTATTGTGATCCACACAGTCGAAGGCTTTGCCATAGTCAATAGAGCAGAAATAGATGTTTTTTTTCTGGAACTCTCTTGCTTGTTCAATGATCCTTCGGATGTTGGCAATTTGATCTCTGGTTCCTCTGCCTTTTCTAAAACCAGCTTGAACATCTGGAAGTTCACGGTTCACATATTGCTGAAGCCTGGCTTGGAGAATTTTGAGCATTACTTTACTAGCGTGTGAGATGAGTGCAATTGTGTGGCAGTTTGAGCATTCTTTGGGATTGCCTTTCTTAGGGGTTGGAATGAAAACTGACCTTTTCCAGTCCTGTGGCCACTGCTGAGTTTTCCAAATGTGCTGGCATATTGAGTGCAGCACTTTCACAGCATCATCTTTCAGGATTTGATATAGCTCAACTGGAATTCCATCACATCCACTAGCTTTGTTTGTAGTGATGCTTTCTAAGGCCCACTTGACTTCATATTCCAGGATGTCTGGCTCTAGGTGAGTGATCACACCATATTGATTATCTGGGTCGTGGAGATCTTTTTTGTACAGTTCTTCTGTGTTTTCTTGCCACCTCTTCTTAATATCTTCTGCTTCTGTTAGGTCCATACCATTTCTGTCCTTTATCGAACTCATCTTTTCGTGAAATGTTCCCTTGGTATTTCTAATTTTCTTGAAGAGATCTCTAGTCTTTCCCATTCTGTTGTTTTCCTCTATTTCTTTGCATTGATCACTGAGGAAGGCTTTATCTCTCCTGGCTATTCTTTGGAACTCTGCATTCAAATGGACAACCCAAAAGACAACCTTAGAGAAGCCAATTATCATCAAAAAATAATCAGTGAACAACTCCATAAAAGGGGATAGAAGAACCAGGCCGAATAAATGGATAAAAACAAAAGGATTACAATTTTTGTGTTTGAGCAAGCATGACATCAGAGAAAGAGGACCACGTAAATGTGAGCACTCAAGAGTAATTCCTACAGATGTACCTGGCTCTGGTTCTTAGTAAAAACCTAACAGGGTTGCCTGAGCTCAGATTTGGGAAGCCTGACTCAAGTCACACCAGAATAAAGGGGAAAGAAGAGGATGGAATTAAATCTGACGCTTTAATATAATCACTGCGTCTGTCAGAATTACCTCAAGAACACGAAGAGCCCTAACCCACTTTTGCTGATGCTAGAGGGCAGGAGATCTCTAAGCTGTGAGTGGCAGATTATATGAAGGTAGGACTGTGATACCTGATACTGATTTAGCTGATTTGAGCATATGGATAATAGCAACTTGCCTTGTTAACACATCTATTGATTAATATATCTTAGACTTTATATATAGAAGAAATATTCAGAAATATTCGATTGATCATAGTATCACATATTATAGCAGAACATCTTTGTAGCACAAGCTCAAGATCTGAGTCTTGTGCTTTTTTCTTCATCTATAAAATGTGGATATTAGTTTTATATTATAGGGCTATTGTGAGATTAAATGAGATAATTTATATAAGAAAATAAAAATACCTGGTAATTAGCAAGCAATCCATACAAGCGACAGATCATTTTGTTATTATTAGTATCATCATCATCCTTTACAAAAATTCTTGTACTTTAAAAAGTCCAGGGAATTCCCTGGCAGTCCAGTGGTTAGGACTTCACACTTTCACTGCCAAGGGCCCAGGTTAAATCCCTGGTTGGAACACTAAGATCCCACAAGCTGTGTGTTAAAAAAAAAAGGACAATTACAGTAAGAGGTGAAATATTCTTATTTTATTTTCTGTCCCACAGACTGAGAATAAGACTGCTATTAATCATAATAAACCTACACTTCAGTCAAAATTGTGTTTATCTGTTTGAATTGCTTATAATAGGCAACCTATTATACACTATTCAAGCTTTTATGCTTGCTTTTTATAGATTCTCATATATAGTGTTAAAACTGAAAATCTACATTGAATGTGGCATTTTTTCAACTAAAGAAGAAAAAGTATAACATTTAAAGGTCATATTGTTTATATCCTTTATAAATACAGTAAAATAAAATGTCAATCTGAATATTTCATTAGCTGGTTGAGTTTATTAGGGTGCCATTCTCAGAATTTAATCTACAAGAAAGCATCTGCATTTTTCTTGGATATTATATCTTATAACTTAAAATTACTGATTATAGTAAGTCAGTTTAGCACAGAAAAATAGTTAGAAAGCATATAACTTTTGTTCCTGAAGGGTGGCAGCTCTGTTACAAAAAAATATATTAAAAAATAAACCTTCTTCTTTGTGGACTAGTATAAGTGGTCTTCAGAGCCTGGGGTTTACCCAGATATTTGGATGATTTTTCACTTGTAAGAAATTACTAAGCTTCAAAATTTGTATCTAAAGAATATTCCCAGAGGCTCTAGTATATACAAATACCTTGAGTTGGACAAAATTATCAGCATATTGTCAAATGTATATAAGTTGTTAGATTAAAAATACTTAAATAAAATACCTTCTTATTACTAATATCACTCAATCTCAGAATTCAACAAAGATTTCATGATCAGTCTCAGCCACCGATATTGTTATAACACTTGAGAAAATTCAGTCCATTATAATCTGCTCAGAGGTTTTGTCTCAGGAGCAAACCTTTCCAGTCCACTGGAATTTATATGTTGCAAAGTCTTATCAAAGCTTGAGAGAATAATTATATCTCCTTGGATGTAAAGGTATTAATTACATTACTTATAATAATAGTAATAGAAAATAATGATGATGTTAACTACAATTTTTGATTTTGAATGCTTATGTATAGTAGGACTTGTGTTTAGTGTTTTTTGGGTATTATCGCTTTTATTTGAATCCTTACAATGCCTTATTTCTTAACACTATTATTAATTTGTTTAACAAATATTCATTGAGTGCCTACATACATTACAATCTCAAGGGATGGGAATTTGTCCTTCATAAAGCAAATGTTTTGAGTGAGTTAACATTATCAGTTCGAGAGTTTAAATTTTATTGTTTATTTATCACTAGGCTCCTGAAGCTTTCAAAGGTTAGATAAATTATCCAAGTTACAAATGATGTGTGGTTTCTAGTGTCCTCCTGTTTCAGAAGTGCTAAGGATCACCTTAATTACAATTAGTATGGATAATTTTGTTTCCCCTTTGGAGTATGTGGGAATAGTAAATTCAAAAAAGTATGCTCTATATGTCATAGCCCCTCCCATGTTCTTATATTTATGAACTAGATTTTGCCTTTTCTTTATTCTTGATTTTTATATAGTCAAGATACTTGAATATTAATTGCTGATGGGCTAAATATTAATTTTTGTTTTATTCTATAGTTTGTGCTGTGAAATTATTTTTGAAATCATGACTAATATAAGCCTTTCAAATTTGAATATTGAAGTGAACACATGCTTTTCTCTTTCCTTTAAAGTGTTAAGTTGAGTCACACTAATTATTTTTCTAAAGTCAAACTGTCTTTGCTTTGGATGTATCACTACCAAATGATTCAGCTCATATCTCCTAAGTATAAGAATATTATCCTGCAACCACAGTGTCTTTTTATCAGACCTTAGGGAACTACCAATAATTCTGTAACATCAAACAGTATCTAGTTTAGAATTTTTCACATTGTTGCAAAATGTTTCCCTCCCCTTAAGTCAAGGGCAACTCAAGATTCTTACATTATCTTTAATTACTGTCTTTTTCAATCTAGAAAAGGATTTTTCTTGCTTTCATTTTCTTTATCTTCAGTTTTCATATTAATATTCAATGCTGAAGACATTGAAAATTTAAAATGTATTTTTAATCATGATACAAACTCACACCCTAGGCCAGAGTCAACATCCATACCACAATTGTTAAGCAGAGTTTTTCCAGTTCTCTTCTTTAACCACACATTAGCTGTCTTTGACTCTAAGTGTGGATGTGTGCATATAAGTCGCTTCAGTCGTGTCCGACTCTTTGCAACCCTGTGGACTGCAGCCCACCAGGCTCTTCTGTCCTTGGGATTCTCCAGCCAAGAATACTGGGGTGAGTTGCCATGTCTTTCTCCAGGGGATCTTCTCCACCCAGGGATCAAACCCCTGTCTCTTACATCTCCTGGATTGGTAGGCAGGTTCTTTACCACTAGCACCAACTGAGAAGCCCTTAACTCCAAGATTTATGTAGAAAGTACATTTGCAGGTCATTCTGATAATGAATCTAACTAAAGGCTCATTGGCTGTGTCTCTGAGGACATTCAAGTTGCAGCTCCTAAGGCTTAAATCCAATGCTGATGATCACATGATCATTTGGCTTGATCTTCTGATACCAAGGTTTCAGTACCCTTTTCTTTGATGAAGATTTCATGATTTTTCATCTTTGATTTGCATTCAACCAGAAAATTTTTTACATATAAATATTTTAATCCAATATTTCATTGTGCTTATAGTAGGGAAAGATACTGACTCATCACAATAGTCCGCCATTTTTTTGGTAAATTCTATTTCATGTTTTATTAAACATTACATGTATGAATACAAATGGGTGCTCTTTTGTAAAACAATATTTTTAAATGCAAAGAGACCCTCATGGATTAAAAGAGGTACAAAGATAATCTGTTACGCAACAAGTGCACCAAATAAACACTTAAATGCTTCTGTGTCAATGTCAATGTAGAAAATATTTAGTTCTTTGGTTTAGTCTTACTTACATTAAAAATATTAACCTGTACTGGGATTTGAAATTTCAATATTTGTATACTATGCATATTTACATATGCATTCACACATGTCTGTTAACTTCTTTTCATCCTAATTATCATGGATTTAAAGTAATGTTTTACCTTATTGAGAGTCCATCCAAAAATCATAGTATACTTCCACTTGATTGGGCTTCCCTGATGTTTCAGAGAGTTAAAGGACCTGCCTGAAATGTAGAAGACCCAGGTTTGATCCCTGGGTTGCAAAGATCCATGGTGAAGGGAGTGGCTACCCACTCCAGTACTCTTGCCTGGAGAATTCCATGTACGGAGGAGCCTGTTGGGTTACAGTCCACAGGGTCACAAAGAGTCGGACATGACTGAGCAATTAACACTCCCACTTGATTAAGAATTTACTGTAGAGAGCTTGCCCTAGATGCTACATTTTCATAGAAGTGTTCTATAAGCTCCATGTATAAGTTATTTTATATTTTGAGAAGAAAGTAACAATACTAGCAAAGATTTACTGATAATAGAAACTGATTTGGCACATCAGCTAAGAATTTCATTAGATCACTTTCTCATGTGAATAAAGATAAGGTCAGATGTGTCAAAAGAATTATCTTCATAATTTTATGTATTTCTAAGCACACTACTTTCTATTAAAAGAGGATTTAGCAAATATTCTAAATTTTTTTATCTCTTAAATTAACAACTGCCTTCTAAATAAGTATTGTGCAGAGGAATGGAAATGTTATTCTTAACTAAAGGAAATAAAACCTGCATTAAGGACAGACATGTGAAGAACAGATCATAGCAAAATACTGAATACATAAAAATACAACTTCATTGCAAAATCCCCAAAGAGTCACTTGAGAAAGAACACCACATGATGTGTATGAAAGATTATTTTCTCTAAGGCCTTAGACAAGGTAAAAATAAAAAGTAGAATAGCTAAGATAAATAGTACATAAACCAATCCATGAAAGTGATAAATAACTTAAGTACAGGACCCTCTAGGTCATAGGGAAAATAAAACAACCAAAAAGAACAGGGATGATATGCGCAAAACTTACCCAAGTGCTTTTACTAACTGAAATTGCTCTCTGCTGACTGGCCATCAATCTGCTTCCCAAATGGAATGCCCCACTCTTCTCACAGTGGACAAATATGCTTTATGAGGAACCATTAGTCTTGAAAATGATACAGTATTTATTTAAGCTCTGAATGTAAGAAAAGGGAGAGATGACATCCCACTTCATTCCATCTCCAACTCTAAAACTGGATTCTAGAAAACAAAACTGCTCATACCAGCTATCACATTTCTACCTGTAGTTTTGAAGAAAACAGTTTGAAGTAGACCATTTTTTTCTTTGAAGTAATTTTAAGGCAAAACGTTCTATACAGACTCAAATATGTAAGAATATAGGAAAAGTTATAAACTGTAGATATTTCACACACATTTCAAGATGTCTTCAAATGGTATGAAATAATTCTAAGCTACTCAAAATTATATTTCTTCAAAAAAGTAAACCATAGTGGTTTTTTTTTTTCCATTTATTTTTATTAGTTGGAGGCTAATTACAATATTGTAGTGGTTTTTGTCATACATTGACATGAATCAGCCATGGATTTGCATGTATTCCCCATCCCGATCCCCCCTCCCACCTCCCTCTCCACCCGATTCCTCTGGGTCTTCCCAGTGTACCAGGCCCAAGCACTTGTCTCATGCATCCAACCTGGGCTGGTGATCTGTTTCACCCTTGATAATATACACGTTTCGATGCTATTCTCTCGAAACATCCCTCCCTTGCCTTCTCCCACAGAGTCCAAAAGTCTGTTGTGTACATCTGTGTCTCTTTTTCTGTTTTGTATATAGTGTTATTGTTACCATCTTTCTAAATCCCATATATATGCATTAGTATACTGTATTGGTCTTTATCTTTCTGGCTTACTTCACTCTGTGTGATGGGCTCCAGTTTCATCCATCTCATTAGAACTGATTCAAATGAATTCTTTTTAATGGCTGAGTAATATTCCATGGTGCATATGTACCACAGCTTCCTTATCCATTTGTCTGCTGATGGGCATCTTGGTTGCTTCCATGTCCTGGCTATTATAAACAGTGCTGCGATGAGCATTGGGGTGCACGTGTCTCTTTCAGATCTGGTTTCCGTGGTGTGTATGCTCAGAAGTGGGATTGCTGGGTCATATGGCAGTTCTATTTCCAGTTTTTTTAAGAAATCTCCACACTGTTCTCCATAGAGGCTGTACTAGTTTGCATTCTCACCAACAGTGTAAGAGGGTTCCCTTTTCTCCACACCCTCTCCAGCATTTATTGCTTGTAGACTTTTGGATAGCAGCCATCCTGACTGGCGTGTAATGGTACCTCATTGTGGTTTTGATTTGCATTTCTCTAATAATAAGTGATGTTGAGCATCTTTTTATGTGTTTGTTAGCCATCTGTATGTCTTCTTTGGAGAAATGTCTGTTTAGATCTTTGGCCCATTTTTTGATTGGGTCATTTATTTTTCTGGAATTGAGCTGCAGGAGCTGCTTGTATATTTTTGAGATTAATCCTTTGTCTGTTTCTTCATTTGCTATTATTTTCTCCCATTCTGAGGGCTGTCTTTTCACCTTGCTTATAGTTTCCTTTGTTGTGCAAAAGCTTTTAAGTTTCATTAGGTCCCATTTGTTTATTTTTGCTTTTATTTCCAATATTCTGGGAGGTGGGTCATAGAGGATCTTGCTTTGATTCATGTTGGAGAGTGTTTTGCCTATGTTCTCCTCTAGGAGTTTTATAGTTTCTGGTCTTACATTTAGATCTTTAATTCATTTTGAGTTTATTTTTGTGTATGGTGTTAGAAAGTGTTCTAGTTTCATTCTTTTATAAGTGGTTGACCAGTTTTCCCAGCACCACTTGTTAAAGAGGTTGTCTTTTTTCCATTGTATATCCTTGCCTCCTTTGTTGAAGATAAGGTGTCCATAGGTTCGTGGATTTATCTCTGGGCTTTCTATTCTGTTCCATTGATCTATATTTCTGTCTTTGTGCCAGTACCACACTGTCTTGATGACTGTGGCTTTGTAGTAGAGCCTGAAGTCAGGCAGGTTGATTCCTCCAGTTCCATTCTTCTTTCTCAAGATTGCTTTGGCTGTTCAAGGTTTTTTGTATTTCCATACAAATTGTGAAATTATTTGTTCTAGTTCTGTGAAAAATACCATTGGCTGCTTGCTAGGTTTCTTCTTTAAAAAAATTATTAATTACATTAGATTATTTAAATTTTTACAAATGACTTTTAGAGACTGTGTAAAGACATACAACTCATGTCTCAATCAAAAGTGTGATATTAAAAATTCTCCATTTCTTCCATGAGAAAATTTTAATCACCAAACTGCTGTTACTAAGTTCTCACGGGATCTGCTTTTTAAATTTTTTTTAGTTTACCTTTGTCTCTCAACCTTTAAAATAATAATTTTTAAGATTGCTTCAATTATAAAATGCAATTCATTAAAATAGTAAGGCCAATATTAAAATTTTTCTTTCCTAATATATGTCTTAAAATTATATTAAACTTTAGGCATAAGCAGTATGCAAATCTTGTACATGGTGTTAACGAACAGTGTAATGACCAATATTCTTTTCTTTTGACAATTTCTAATAGTAAATATTTATGTGATCATGGGATGAATTGCCTTAACTCCACAGAGAAATTTATAGTCATGTCTTATATCACTTTTGTCCACCTATGATGTCATTTATTCATTTAAAAATATTTACTGAACAGATCTATGGGCCATGTTTGTTCTTAGCACTGGGGCTACAAAAGAGAGAAAGCACATGGTCAAAACTGGGGAGACAAGCCATCACGGGAGCTCTGAGTGCCTTGTTCTCCTGAAACAGCCTATTTTGGTCTTAAGAAGGCAACCCAGGGTCTGCAGAGAATCTAGCACCTGTGTGTGTGCTAAGTTGTTTCAGTCATGCCCAGCTCTTTGTGACCCTATGCACTGTAGCCCACTAGGCTCCTATGCCCATGGGATTCTCCAGGCAAGAATACTGGAGTGAGTTACCATGCCCTCCTCCACAGGGAACTTCTGCTGAGCCTAAAATACCTTATTCTATAATATGTCTGTGAATATATGTCTGTGTGTGTTTTAGTGCTCTAAATTATAATTCTAAAATGAAATTCTAGAAGGAAAGCTTCTCTGGGAAATAAAGCAACTGTGCAATGTGTATGATGATTCTAATGGACTAAGACTGAACATTAGGCAGCATTATTTACATGTAGACTACTCTGACATTCTAAGTGCTTGTAATTAAGAATTGATAGTAAAAAATTATATATATTGGTGGGATTTCAATAGAACTCCTCTCCATTCCTCTCCTTATCACAACTGCCAAAGCCTTTTATTTAACTATGTCAAAGCCTTCGACAGTGTGGATCACAACAAACTCTGAAAAATTCTTGAAGAGATGGGAATATCAGACCACCTGGCCTGTCTCTTGAGAAATCTGTATGCAGGTCAAGAAGCAATAGTTAAAACTGAACATGGAAAAACAGACTGGTTCCAAATAGGGAAAGGAGTATGTCAGGGCTGTATATTCTCACCCTGCTTATTTAACTTGTATGCAAAGTACATCATGTGAAATGCTGGACTGGATGAAGCACAAACTGGAAACAAGATTGCCAGGAGAAATATCAATAACCTCAGATAGGCAGATGACAACACACTTATGGCAGAAAGTGAAGAACTAAAGAACCTCTTGATGAAAGTGAAAGAGGAGAGTGAAAAAGTTGGCTTAAAACTCAACATTCAGAAAACTAAGATCATGGCATCTGCTC
Source organism: Dama dama (assembly GCF_033118175.1). NCBI lineage: Eukaryota > Metazoa > Chordata > Mammalia > Artiodactyla > Cervidae > Dama > Dama dama. The sequence continues at coordinate 6,594,912 of NC_083715.1, read as the reverse complement.
CCATCAATTCATGGAAAATAGATAGGGAAACAGGGGAAACAGTGACAGACTATTTTGGACAGCTTCAAAATCACTGCGGATGGTGACTGCAGCCATGAAATTAAAAGACACTAGCTCCTTGGAAGGAAATCTATGAACAACCTAGACAGCATATTAAAGAGCAGAGACATTACTTTGCCAACAAAGGTCTGTCTAGTCAAGGCTATGGTTTTTCCAGTGGTCATATATGGATGTGAGGGTTGGACTATAAAGAAAGCTGAGCACCTAAGAAATGATGCTTTTGAACTATGGTGTTGGAGGAGACACTTGAGAGTCCCTTGGACAGCAAGGAGATTCAACCAGTCCATCCTACAGGAAATCTGTCCTGAATATTCATTGGAAGGACTGATGCTGAAGCTGAAACTCCAATAGTTTGGCGACCTGGTGCAAAGAGCTGTCTTGTTTGAAAAGACCCTGATCCTTGGAATGATTGAGGGTGGGAGGAGGAGAAGACAGAAGATGAGATGGTTGGATGGCATCACCGACTCAATGGACATGAGTTTGAGTAAACTCTGGGAGTTGGTGATGGACAGGGAAGCCTGGAGTGCTGCAGTCCATGGGGTCGCAAATAGTTGGACATGACTGAGCGACTGAACTGTATTGAACTGATCACAACTGCTAAGTTTAGTCAATGTCTCTTTTTTTGTTTTGCTTGTGTTTTATTTATTTTTATTTTTAAGCTTCTGTAATAAAATTTAATGTGAATTTGTTAGGAAACTAAGAACATATTCTGTTGGTTGTCATGTTATACTATGAAAAGAAACATAACAATTTTTACCTTGAGCTAAGACATTTCTGTACACTAAGGCAATATACTTCAGAATTTCATAGATGGATTATGGACTGTGAAGGGAGAAATCTAAACAAATCTAATGATGCTTCTTCTCTTAATCATCTATTATCATTTATTTATAATTTTGTTCATTAATGCATTAAAATAAACTTCACTGACTCCTATGGTCAGTGTGTTATGTCTAATGAATGGACAAACAGGCAAAGCCTTGATATATATGTATCAGGATTTTTCTAATTTGCATAAATTGCAGTTTGGATCTCATGTCAAATATGCCATGCAGTTTTCCTTTATCGTACCCCTTGTTTTTGTTTTGGCTTTGAGCACATGAAGAACAAGACTTGGAAGCAAAAAAAATCTTACTAGGGGGTTCCACATGAGGTTTTCCTTGTAACCAGAATGTGTTGGAATTATTCCTATTGTGTGACATAATATAGAAATATTATAATATCAAGGCCTCCCAAGAATTGCTCTTAAAATGTTTCAACTTGGTGGGTTGGGGTCAAAAGTCAGATTTTAAAAATTAATTCAAATTAGAAATGATAAATATATGCCTGGGAGGCATGTCAATTAAAATAAATAAATGCTAATTTGCAATTCCATCTTGTTGACAAGGAAGATCATGCGTCTTTTTCACATACTAATAGCCTGTATTACCTCCCACCCCCACCTCCACCCAGGAAAGACTGTATTCAGAACATATGGCTAGTGAATTAAAGTGTTATAAACATTACAGATCTATCAATGTATTAAAACCATTACCGTAAAAAATTTTCATTTGATATAGAACATAAATTTCTCTGAACTTATAATAATTCTATAGATTTTAAGCTGAATAAGAACTTATTGTTTATTTGCCTAATCCCCTAATTTTTCACTGCAGGCAATTGAAGAATTAAAGTTTGACTTGTGCTGGGTCACAAAGCTAATTAATGGCCCAGAGCAGGAGGTGTTGCCAGGATACTTGACTCCTAATCAAGTATTCCAACAAAGAGCACCCTGTATCATATAATAGAAAGTTCATCCCACATATATTTGGCCAATTATGACAAGGGAGCTGGGAATATATAATCAAGAAAGGACAATCTCTTCACTTAACAATGTTAGGAAAATTAGACAGTCACGTGCAAAAGAATCAAACTGGGCCACTATCTAACACCATATGCAAAAGATAATTCATAATGAATTAAACATTTGAATGTAACCCTGAAGCTATAAAGCTCCTAGAAGAAAATATAGAAGGTAATCTCCTTGATATTAATCTTGGTGATGACTTTTTGGATTTGACACCAAGTGTAAAGGCAACAAAAGCAAAAATAAACAGTGTAACTACATGAAACTAAAAAACTTCTGCATAGTAAAGGAAACCATCAACAAGTGAAAAGGCAAAAGACTGAATGGGAGGAAAAATATTTGTAAATCATATATTTTATGAGTGTTTTATATCTAATATATATAAAGAGTGTATACAACTCAATATCAAAACAAAACAATTTTGTTTAAAAAATGAGCAGAGAATCTGAATAGACATTCTTCCAAAAAAGATATGCAGATGGACAATAGGTACATGAAAAGGCACTCAACATCATTAATTGTAAAATGAAATGCAAATCAAAACCACTGTGAGATATCAACTCACACCTGCTAGAATGGGTATCAAAAACAAAAAACAATAAGTTTTGGTGAGAATGTGGAGAAAAGGAAAACTTGTGCACTGTTGGTGGGAATGTAAATTAGTATAGGCATTATGGAAACAGAAAGGAAGTTCCTCAAAAAATCAAAAATAGAACTATCATATGATCCAACCATTTTGATTCTAATGTTTATCTGAAGAAAATAAAGATACTAACTTGAAGATATATGCAGCCTGGGTCCATTGCAGCATTATTTACAGTAGCCAAAACAACAACAACAACATAAGTGTCCAGAATGGATAACAAGCTATCTATCTGTTTGTCTAGGTATTTATCTATCAATAAAGATTTATTGCAAATCCCTGGGTTGAGATCTATATTAATTTTATAATGTATTTTATAAAATAGATTTATTGTAGATCCCTGGGTTGGGAAGATCCTCTGGAGAAGGGAAAGGCAACCCACTCCAGTATTCTGGCCTAGAGAATTTCATGGACTGTATAGCCCAAGGGGTCGCAAAGAGTTGGACACAACTGAGTGACTTTTTTTTTTTTAATAGATTTATTGTGCAATATTATTCAGCCATAAAAACAAATGCACTCTTGCCATTTGTGAAAAGATGGGTGGACCTTGAAGGCATCTTTTTAAGTGAAATAAGGTAGACAGAGAGAGACAAACAACATATGGTTTCATATATGAAATCTAAAAAAAAAAAAAAAAAAATGAACAAACACAAAAATACAGAGAACAGGTTAGTAGCTACCAGAGGCACAGATGGGAGATGGGCAAAATAGGTGAAGGGAATCAAAGGTATAAACTTCCAGTCTTCCAGTGATAAAATAAAAAAAAAAAAACCCTGGGATGTAATGTATAGCATGGAGACTATACACATACCAATGTATAGCTAATAATACCGTATTACAAATTTGAAAGTTGCTGAAAGAATAGATCTTAAAATTTCTCATTATAAGAAAAAAATTTCTGTAGCTATAGATGGTAACAGATGTCAACTAAACTTGCTGTATGATGATATTGCAATATATACAAATATTGAATCTTTTTGCCATACACCTAAAAGTAAAATAATATTCTAGTTTAATGATGTATGCTGTGAAGAAGCTTTTTAGTTTGATGTAGTTACACTGTTTATTTTGTTTTTGTTGCCTTTGTTTTTATTTCAAATGGAGTTATTTTTCATTCTTTAAAAATTTACTGTTGACATCAGAAATCAAGTATAGATTAAAAGATTTCCTTTTTCAAACAATGCATCACATTACAAACAAACAATATATTCTACTGGAAGCCTATTAAATGAATCTCTTTCCATATGGTGCTATTTTGGTTTTTGTGAATTCAGCTCAAGTCTTAAGTAGTTATGTAACTCAGTCTGCAAAAGCAGCAGGCATGTCCTTATTCAGTAAGATTCAAAATATTTTGAGTGAGCTATTTATGATTTATTAGTGCAGTTAGGGTCTCCAGTCCTTAACATACAATACCACTTTCTTCATCAAGGGATAGTAAATACAGGACCCAAGTTTTGCTCCTAACTCCTCCTTCTCTACTTTCTCCCTGACCCAAGCCCTCGACAACATCACTAGTCAGCCTTTGCCTCTTTTTGACTTAGTCTGGATGTAGCCTCACACTCCTTGGCCACCTAGTGCTCCAGGAAATCCCTAAAAATGAAATGGAGTTGGCAAATGAAGTGAAACTTGTTTAGCCTCCTGGTCCTAGTCCCTTTTGCTTAGTCTCTGTTAGTTACCTTCTTTTCTGCCACCTCATCTCTGTTTATCTAGAAACCACAAAAGCAAATTAATAGCTTGAACTTAGAATGTACAGACATAAATTAATATTTTTTTACATGAAGATATCACATAAGTCCACTGAGATAAAGTATGGCAATACAATCTTGAATTTCTTGGTTCTTTTTGCTATTTTCATTATGTCTTCATTTATCTTGTGATCCATGATCTGGCAACCAATTAATCTCCTCTTCCCTTCTATAAAACAAAACAATGTCAGGTACAATGAGGCACAATCCATGGGATTATTGTTGCAGAAGTCCAAAGTCTCTTAAGACAGTGTGGACTGGATTATGGTACACAGTACAGGTTGTTGTTGTTTTCGTTTATTTGCTAAGTTGTGTCCAACTCTTTATGACCCCATGGACTGTAGCCTGCCAGGATCCTCTGTCCTTGGAATTCTCCAGGCAAGAATACTAGAGTGGGTAGCCATTCCCTTCTCCAGGGGATCTTCCCGACCCAGGGATCAAACCTGGGTCTCCTGTATTGTAGGCAGATTTTTTACCATCTGAGCCACCAGGGAAGCCCATTTTCAAAAGTAAGCCCAACTTTGTTGGAGCCCAGATCTGGAATCCATGGGTGAGGAGCAGATAGGGTTGGAGGAGTGTCTTCAGTTGGAAGTAGCATTACAAAGTTATATAAGGAGATTTCTAATCAGAAGACATCAAGCATGGGTGTTTGGTATGAAGAGGCTGCCTGCACCTGGATATTCTCTTCTAGAGGCCTATTTACCTATCAACAGAGTCAATTTCAGTTACCTCGGAATTCTGCAACAACTCTCCCAAGTGTTGGGCAGGCAGGAATCATGGTCTATTTGTCTGTACATGTCCATAATTGCTTCCTTATGAAATAAGAAGAAATAAGAGGCAGCTCTTGTTGTTTCTGCATGGTCCTCTGACATTTAGACTTCTGCTGAAAGGGAGCTAGCTGGTTATTGGAACTTGACTTTCCTCCTCTCAGTTGCAGTCTTATTTAGAATTAACCTCAATTTCGAATTCATTAATGAGCTTGGTGATGCAGTCAGTCAAAACATTTCCCTGGAAAGTTGTCACTGTTAACCGTCAGTAATAAAACCATTGTCACCTTGGCATTCCTTATGAAGTGTGAGGCTCACAATCACTTCCTCCTCCTTGTTAAAATGATATCCTTCGGTTATTTAGCATTTTATTGAGAAAATGCTAGCAGTCATTCATATTTTTCAATCCTCTCTTGATAACAGACATCATCAGAAGCTTTATGTTCTTCCTAAGAGTTGTGAATTTTGATTCAGCCAAAGTGCTTCTTCTGCCCTTTAAGAGCCAATGTAGATAGGCTTAGTGAAGTACACTATTTTATTACTCTGTCATGTAAGGGACTCCACCTTGAAATGCACTATCTTTTGGAAAAGTCCATATGTTTCTTGTTTGTTTCCCTGTATAAGATGTAAATGGAGATACCAACAATATCCGTGGTGGCTCCAGAATGAGTTTGAGAAGAGAATGGGTACCGCCATTCTGTGTGCAGAGGGCTGGTACTGAGTGTATTCCTGAGCATCTTACAGGGTGAGTGCATCTCTTACCTCAGAACATGCAGCAGTTCACTATCACATCTAGTGCCTTGTTTTCATAGCAAACTGACATCAGGGAATGAATAGGACAGGTTTGGCAAATGCTGCAGTCAATGGAAGAGCTGCAGACTGGCTTGTAGTGAACAGAACAGCAATTTAAAGCTAGGAAGGTGATGTACATCATTAGGGCACAAGCATCAAATTTTAATAATTTGAGATGTTTTGTGTCTTCCAAGATAATCCCCCCTACTTGCAATTTAAAAGTCTTAGCAATGGAATACAGCCCCTCATTCCTCTTTCTATACTCCTTTGCTCTCTCTACATTTTTTCTCATGCTAGTCTTAACATAGATGCTAGATCACATAACAAAAAGTTTAGACAACTAGATACTAGATTAGATCGGGGTGGGGGGAGGGGGGTGGAGAAGTTTTGCTAAACCCCAGAATTGACTCTTCAGTGCGGTTTACAATTTTGGCAAATACTACATCTTAACTTAAAATGGATATTTATATTCTTCAGGAAGATAAATGATAAAAGAATGGTATTATTTCAGAGTACATCGTCCTCAGGCACCCCACCAAGCACCTCTGTGCTCATGAGCAAAAGTGGTTTTCTACAGCGTGTGTGTATGTATGCTCAGTTGCTCAATCCTGTCCAAACTGTTTGTGACCGCCTGAGCTGTAGCCTCTAGGCTTCTCTGTCTATGGAATTTCCCAGACAAGAATACTGGAGTGGATTGCCATTTCCTCCTGCATGGGTCTTTCCCAACTCTGGGATGGAACCCCTGTCTCCTTCATTGGCAGGCAGATTCTTTATCACTGAGTACCTGGCAGTCCAGCTCTGTCTCAGCTGCCTCTTCTGTTTACGGTTGCAAGCCCTTCCTTTCCTGAAAATACACAACATGGTGCAAAATCTCAGACCAAGGAGATGTGTGGCAATTCTTCAGACAAGACAGTGTACAAAGTACATTTTATCAAAGGACTAGAATGATTCCTGGCCAAAACTGTGTAGTTAGGCCAGACGGTTGATATTTTTCTGGTCCTGATCTTCTCGGATGTGGCATTGGCAATTCCTCCTGAGTTTCACTAGGTTCCTAAGACTCAAGGCTCTACATCTTTCTTGAGCCACTCCTAAATTTGAATCTAGACTTTGCTACAGGTTATGCTAATTATTGCTTCATGGCTGAGGATTCCCCACCAAAACAAAACGACTGATCCTCAGATCAGTGTGACAAGCTAACCACTTTTTCGTTCCTAACATCAACCCTCCTTCTTCTACCCCACTGAATTAATTAGGATCTAAAACTTATGTGAGAAGGGATAGGTATTTATCAATTCAAGAACATTGTTAATGTGACTGCATTCTATGCCAGCATCTTGTCATTCATCACAGACAATAATTCTTCAGGAAAAGAGTAATCACTTATTTTTTCATATTTTTAATATGAAAGCTAATGGTATCTCCCAGGCAATTTTAGAGTTTATGTAAAACGTATTTAAAATTAGAAAACAAAATTGAAGGGGGAAATAACTGCATTCTTATTACTGTCTTCAAAATAATAACATTTCTAGTTATATAGTTTAATGACCCTAGATTTTTGGAAGCTACTTTGGTTGAGCTGCCTGTAAAAATATGGAAGGCATTTAACAATGTTTATTTCATATTCCTGGTAATATTTTGTGACCATCTGCCAGACTTCAAGCTTCTACAAGCAAAAGTATTTTGTGTTTCTCAAGATCAACAAAGTATCTTTGCTTTAGGGAGAGTCTAATCCTCCTTGTGGAAACTGGCTATACAAATTATCTTATTTTGGTGATGTACCCTTTCTAAATGATTTTGTTTGTTTCACTGTGCCAATTTCATGTAATCTAAGTTTAACCAATGGGTGAGTTCCTTGGTTTTATTTTTGAAGTATTATAAAAAATTAATAAACACTTTTATCAAATCACATACTGCCAAAGAATACCCAATGAATATTAATTTCTGTTCTCTAACTTGTTACTTTCACAGTTGACTAATAAAAGTATTATTTTTTATTAATATTAATAAAAACATTAATTTGGGGAAGCTGTCATGGGCTGAGTACTTTGTAAGGATTTTACAAAATTATTGAGATGTCTTTTAGGAGTGAGGAGCAGAGAGAAGCATATATTGGGCCAGAGAAAGAGACTTGGTAATGTTTGGGGGTGTTTGATTACTGTGATTTGAACCAATATGTGACAGAAGACATACATTTGCTTCAAGAAAATTCTATGGTTAACTATACTTTTGGATAATGTAAACTTGAAGAAAAATGATTATAAATTCATCTTAAAAAGAGATATTCATTTTAAAACTCTACAACCAAATATATTCCAAAGTTTTTGAAGTTTGAAAGAAAATAAAATGTTTAAAGTACTGCAAGGAGGACTTCCCTGGTGGTTTAGTGGCTTAGACTCCACGTTCCAAGTGCAGGGGGCCTGGGTTCAATCCCCGAGAGGGGAAAAAGATCACACACGCTGTAATTAAAGATTCCCCATATCTCAACTAAACAGATCCCACACATGACAATGAAATCCCAAGTGCCACAACTAAGATCAGTCAGTCAGTTCAGTTGTTCAGTCGTGTCCAACTCCTTGCAAACCCATGGACTGCAGCAGACCAGACTTCCCTGTCCATCACCAACTCCTGGAACTTGTTCAAACTCATGTCCATCGAGTCGGTGATGCCATCCACCCATCTCATCCTCTGTCATCCGCTTCTCCTCCTGCCTTCAATCTTTCTCAGTATCAGGGTCTTTTCCAATGAGTCTGTTCTTTGCATCATGTGGCTGAAGTATTGTAGTTTCAGCTTCAGCATCAGTCCTTCCAATGAATATACAGGACTGATTTCCTTTAGGATGGACTGGTTGGATCTCCTTGCAGTCCAAGGGACTCTCAAGAGTCTTATCCAACACCACAGTTCAAAAGCATCAATTTTTTGACACACAGCTTTGCTTATAGTCTAATTCTCACATCCATACATGACTACTGGAAAAACCATAGCTTTGACCAGATGGACCTTTGTTGGCACAGTAATGTCTCTGCTTTTTAATATGCTGTCTAGGTTGGTCATAGCTTTCCTTCCAATGAGTGATAATTCAACCTTATAATAGTATTGGACTATCAAGGTATGACAAAAATTAAAATCATGAGGGAAAGCATTTGACATTAAGAATTTTTAAAGCTTTCTTTTGGCAAAAATGGCTTAAAATTACCTTAAAAATCTGTTTGATATATAGAGATAGAGATACATAGATATAGTGACAAAGGGTTAATATATTCCAACATGATGCACTTCCTCCTCTAGGTCTTTATGCCTTTTCCTACTCCATGAAGTATTCTTCATTCTTCTTCACCTGGCTGATTCCCATTTACTCTTCAATCTCAATGTAAGCCTTCCTTTATGGTGTGGTCTTTTCTGACAGCCTGATTCTCTGATGTCTCTCACCATACTTTCTGTGCCAGGGAATCATTTACCAACCCTGCTGTGTTTGGGAGAAGGCATTGGCAACCTACTCCAGTACTCTTGCCTGGGAAATCCCATGGATGGAGGAGCCTGGTAGGCTACAGCCCATGGGGTCGCGAAGAGTCAGACATGACTGAGTGACTTCACTTTCACTTTTCACTTTCATGCACAGCAGAAGGAAATAGCAACCCACTCCAGTTTTGTTGCCTGGAGAGTCCAGGGATGGGAGCCTGGTGGACTGCCCTCTGTGGGGTCGCACAGAGTCGGACATGACTGACATGACTTAGCAGCAGCAGCTGTGTTTTCAGTGTCTCTCTTCTTTTTTAGGCTTGAAGCACCATAGGAGAGGGGCCATGTTTTATATTCATAGCGGCATTTGCAGCTCCTAACACATATTATCTAGCATATGTGCTGTGCCTAGATGCTCACTCATGTCCAACTCTTTATGATGTCATAGACTGCAGCCCACCACACTCCTCTGTCTGTGGGGATTCTCCATGCAAGAATACTGAAGTAGGTTGCCATGCCCTCCTCCAGGGGATCTTCCCAACCCAGGGATCAAATCCAGGTCTCCCACATTGCAGGCAGATTCTGTACTGTCTGAGACACCAGGGAAGCCCAAGAATACTGGAGTCAGTAGCCTATCCCTTCTCCAGAAGATCTTCTTGACCCAGCAATTGAACTGGGGTCTCCTGCATTGCAGGTCGACTCTTTACCAGCAGAGCTATTAGGAAGCCTTATCTATTCCTACCTAGTAGGTCTCAATAAATATTATTTGCCATTGACATGAATAATTTGTTTAAAAGCTTATTATGAAACTACTAGATGAACAAGCATTTCAAAAAGAACAACATGCATAGAAGTGGCCAAATATGAAAATGAGTGATACTTCAATAATAATCAAACAAATATGTATCTCTATTTTCTATCATTGTTTATGTATTTTTGCCAAAGTCCCTGAGAAAATGAATAATGTTAGCAGTGAGGATATGATGAAACATGTGTTTCATAAACCATTTCTGACGAGATTTCGACTGGTACAGATTTTCCATGAAAAGTGCATAGTGTTCACACAGAAATTATGTTAAGGAAATACTTTGTTAAATTGAGCATAGATGCGTATAAAGTGAAACTTTGATAATAGAGTTTTATAAGAGTAAAAAATTAGAAGTAAACTGAATATTTAAATGTAAGAAATTATTTTAAAAATCTAGGCAATCAAATATTGCAGTATTACCAATGCAGCTATGAAAACATTCTATATCTAGAGTTATTGAAATAAATACCATGTTAAGATTAGTTGAATAGCAGAGTCTCTCTATATATGTATATGTGTGGATATAAGATAGTAGGATCCCATTTTTTTTTTGTAAAAATATTCTATAGATGCATAAATATTTAAATATTTTGAAGAAAAATCCTGGAAGAGCATACTTACAGTATTAAAAGTGTTTATATCTTGACATTTATTAGCATTACATACTACTAATGTGTGGAACTATTATTTATCTCAATGTCATAATTTTCATCTAAACACAATGTCGCTAAGACAGATGAGTAAATAAATAGAAAGATAACCAGACAAATCAAAAGAAGGGAAATAATGAGAAGTGAAGGTACAGGTTTAGTTTGAGTTCTCACAAAATTAGAGCTTGAGAGAAAAAATTATATGTGGATGATTAATTCTACAACCCATCACAGAGAGGAGGAATTAGGAACAGGAGAATGAAAGTGGGAAGGAGATAAAATCCATTAAAGCCCATGTTATCAATTTGATCACCACCTTTGGTAATAAGTGACTTCCCTGGTGGCTCAGAGGGTAAAGCATCTGCCTACAGTGCGGGAGACACGAGTTCGATCCCACGGTCGGGAAGATCTCCTGGAGAAGGGAATGGCAACCCACTCCGGTATTCTTGTCCACCCCACCCCGCCAAAAAAGGGGACTCAAAGAAATATTTGACTTCCCTGGGACTCAGACGGTAAAGCGTCTGCCTACAATGCGGGAGACCTGGGTTCACTCCCTGGGTCGGGAAAATCTCCTGGAGAAGGAAATGGTGACCCACTCCAGTATTCTTGCCTGGAAAATATCATGGTTGGAGAAGCCTGGTAGGCCATAGTCCATGGGGTAGCAAAGAGTCGGACACGACTGAGTGACTTCACTTTCTTTCTGGTAGCGAGTTGCTTGATTCAGTAGACCTTGAAGGTAAGACTGATAGTATCTTCCATCTGTTAGATGAAAAGTCTGACGTTCATTGCACCCACTGTGCACACATCTCTCTGTAAAGGTCAGGAACTTAGAGTCAAGCTCAGTCAGGTGGGTGTGACTGAGCTGTGCTGTGCTTAGGTGCTCAGTTGTGGCCAACTCTTTGGGACCCTATGATCTATAGCTCGCTAGGCTCCTCTGTCCATCGGGATTCTCCAGGCAAGAATACTGAAGTGGGTTGCCGTGCCCTCCTCCAGGGGATCTTCCCAACCCAAGGATTGAACCCAGGTCTCCTGCATTGCAGGCAGTGACGGAGTTACTTGGAAGGAAATAATGAAAAAATATGCAAATAATTGTCATTGTTAATTTTGTCGTGAACACTGCTAGCAGTGAAAATACTAGTAGTAAAATTGGGCTTAAAAGCATTCCTTTGAGAATATCAATTGCTAGTTGGGAAAATTTCCTCCACAGTCCACAGCAGTTTTAGCTGTAATTCTGTTTCTGAGGACAGAGATAGAACACATGAGGAAAGCAGCATTCAGCCTTTAAAAAAAAAAAAAAAAAAAAAATTATTTATATATTTTAATTAGAGGCTAATTACTTTATGATATTGTGGTGGGTTTTGCTGTACATTGACATGAATCAGCCATGGGTGTACATGTGTCTTTCATGAGTTTCTAGCATGGATTACTGAACACTTCAGGAGAGACTTTGGCCCCATTTCAGAAATGGGATGAAAGAGCAGATACCTGGTTTGGGGTAGGGCCAGCAATGTAAACCAAGCAAGGGAGTGTCCTGCTGACCATAGCTCTACCAGTGAGAGGTTTCTTTGTATTCAGAAAATATTTTTAAGTCCTGATCACTGATAAGAATCTGATAACCGAGATCAATCACCATACCCAGTGGTTTTTTTGTTTTTTGTTTTTTTTTTGCTGTCATGGGTCTTCCTTGAGGCATGAGAGATCTTCAGTTGCTGTGTGGGAAAACTTGGTTGGGGCATGTGGGATATAGTACCCTGACCAGAGATAAAATCTGGACCTCTTGCATTGGGTGTGTGGAGTCTTAGTCACTGGACCACCCGGGAACTCTCCTGAGGATATTTTTAAACTTAGGATTAAAGGATAGGGATGTTTTAAGTGCTAGATACCTCTGTTTGGAATGCTGAAGTGACAAAGAGTGTGGGGTCTTGTTACAATTATGTTTCTCTCAACAATGCCTCACCAAATCCATCAATTTTGCCCTTCTTAGAATAGAAGAAACTTGAATTTGTAAGAATCATTTAGGCATGCATTCAAGAAAGTATATATATATAGTCATTAAATGTTTTTAATCAAGATTTCTTTTGAACATAGCATTGAGATCTCATTTGTTCAGCTGTAGACAGTAAGGTGTTTCTTATGTAGTTATTAAATACACTTACAGTGAAGAGTAGATCTATTTGCATATAGAAAATGTGAACAGGCACGAATGGGAATGATAGTGTTATATGTGAGATCATTTGCATATACTGATGAATGAATCTGAGGTTTAAAAAATGAATTAATCTTACCAGGCCCATGCTTTTAGGACTGAAGAAATTAATATCATTGTAGTTCTGACTAAACTAGAAGTATCCTAAAATGTAACTAATTGCTTTTTCCAAATGAAGAACAATGAGAAAGTAAGTGCTCTTTTTTCCTTCTTTCTAATTAAGGCATAGTCATTCAATTATTTTACATTTCATTCTGCTTAATTCAGTTGATAGTAACATAATCCAGAGGTAAAAGAGAAAAGCTAGGATGATTTGAATAGTGCTGCTCGAACTCTGTCACAACTGAGCCCCACAAGCCAAGGGTCTCATTTAGGCCCAGTGCCCCTCACTCTCAAAGAAATCTGGAGTGCTTTAAGGGGACAGAAGAAAGTCTGTTAAGTATTTCTACTTAAAGAGAGAATTTGAATTAACGGGCATTTATTATGCCAGGTCCAAGTTTTCTTATGGTCTCCAACCCCTATACATCTTAGTTACAAAAATAGGGATCTGTCGTGTCAGTTTATTTCTTTGCCTTGGTTTTTATCTCCTCATAACAAAAACTTGGAGCAATTGACTAAAGAGCATTGAATATATGTTATACCTCAGTTCAGCTCAAACAGATCTTTTATTAGACAGAGATTCTTAAGGTATGGGAACTAGCTTAACTCCAAAGTAGTCCTCCTTGTTCTTCTTGTCAAGTCCTCTTGGTTTCCCCCATTTATACTTCCAGTTGTCTCCTTTTGGTTATGCCTGGTGCAAAGTAAGGCTTCAATCCACCACCAGTCAACTAAAGGGAATGCAAATAGGCATACACTCAAGGTCAATTGACAAGTTTTATGTCTTCCCATAATTCAGTTTGCTATAATTAGATGTAGAATATTCATGAGCCCTTAATGGACTCTTAACTACCTAACTACCTAAGGTCACTTGGAGAAGCCCCTATGGTTATTTTGTATGCACTGAATGCCTAAGGGTGCAGGAGTTGAAAAGTCTCAGTGGTTATTCTATAGCATATCTGTGAGCTCTCCTGGGTGTGTCTGGGATGGAGTTTAGAGATCAGTTTAGAGAGTTTAGGGATCACCTGGATCCCTTTCAGCCAGGATCCTCATTGCTCGTGACTGACTTCCTACCTAACAGTTTGTTCCAAGCTAAGGCCTTAATGATCCTCCTTGTTCTCCTACTCAGAATTATCATCCACCAATAACTTGCCTCAGGTAACTGTGGATCCAAAGAAAGGGAAGAGATGACCAAAACTGATCAGAACATAACCCAGAATCTGGAAGCAAATCCAAGTGATCTGTAGACTCAAGCAGAGCAGCCCCAGACAAACCTGTGCGTAAGGAAAGAAAGGTCTTTGCTTGTATGCCATTGATTTTAGGGTGGTTAATAACGCAGCATTGTTATAATGATAGACAAGAGAATTCACCCCTTTTGCCAACTCAGGTTAACTAAAATCTAACAACTTCCTTCTATTCCTGTAGCCTCACTTAGGTAAAAATGGCTAATCTATTAATACCATTTGTAAGGTTATCAAATTCATTTGGATAATTGTAATCATTCTGTAGCACAAACTGACACCATCTATTCAAATTAAACATAAGCCTTCCCTACAACTATATACTACTGGGTATATATGCCAAAGAAACACTCGTGCAGATGCACAGAGGACCATCTATGAAATCATTTAGGTATAACTGTGTTTCAGAAGTTGGATATAATTGAAATGCAGTCAGTAGCAGTTCAAAGGGTCTACTGAATTCAAACAGACAAGTAGGCAGTCAAACTAATCAATAACAACAAAAATTCTTGTTTGTCTCTCATTCAAGAGATGAATGATATCTAAAAACCATTGATCCATTTACAGTGCTCATCAAATAGTCAAACCATAAAACCAAATCTTCAATCATTGCTTCCACCAATGGGGAACAATAACTTATTCTCCTTTATTAAACCAAAAACAAAACACAAAATCAACCATGCCCACCCAACATGGAGTATCAAGCAGCAGTTTGAAGCAAAGTCATAATAGTACACATGGCAACAGGCAGAATTTTAAAAACATGATACTGAGTAAAGAAAACAAAATAATAACATATATAACAAAGGCTTCCATGAAGACTAAAAAACGTGTATACATATGAACATATAAATGGAAAATATCAATATTTGAAAACATAAAAACTCTTTTCTAGTTGGGAAGTAAGGGATGGAATATGAGACATGAACATTAGCACAAACAAAATAAATGGAATAAAATGAGAGCTTAGAAGTTACCAAAGACAAGAATATGCCAGCGACCAAGAGTACCATAGAATCAAGCTTACTTATCTGAGTTTAAAAAAAAAAAAAAAAAAAAGCTATATTATAAAGTCTTCCCCCAGTGTAAAAACAACCAGATAGTTTTTTGTCTGATAGTTTTTTAAATGATTGATTTTTTTTTAATTTCGTCAGTTGATATATTTGAACTGGATTGTGCTAAGTGGTATGACTATGACTTAATTTTGTTTTCTTTCTAAATAACTAAATCTCTCAGTTTTTTATTGAATAATTCTTATTTTTTCCATTGATCTGTAATATCTCTGTTAAAATATTAAATTATACTATATACTCTGTTTCACTTTTTATTGAATTATTTTCCTATTTTTGTACTAAGCTTAAATATCATAATTTTATCTAATTTTAGAAGTCTTCCTCAGAGATTCTCAATGGATTTACCTGACAGAACTGGATAAACGTCCCTACCAGAGAAGTGGGCAAGTCTCTTTATGGTGATTCCAAATCATAGTAGAACTTGGCTGATTTTTCTAAAATTTAGTTTCTCCTCTCAAATAATTTTGTTTTGTGCTATGTTGTATTTTTGGTTTGTTAAAGGCAGATAAGTTATTATTCCCCACTGATGACCACAATGATTAATAATTTATTTTATGGTCTTCTTAGCTGATCACTGTAAATAAACTAAAGGTTTATTGAGATCTTTCATCTTTTGGATGAGAGCTGGTAAAGAATCTATTTTGTTTCTCTAATTTGTTTGATTGGCTATTTGTCTACTTGAGTTTAAATCAATTAAGAATTTTATGACCACTGGTGGAGGAAAAAATGTTCTTTAGTATCTAGACTGGTGAATTTTTGTGCTTCTATATTTATTCTTGGTTAAAATTGGAGAATTGCAACGGTAAGCATCCTCTATGTCTGTATGTCTGGTATCTATAATTCAGAATGCCCTTCATCACTTACTGTGATTCTATAATATTTTCCTATTTCTTGAGATTACTAACGATTTAAATGAAAAAGTCTCAGTTTGTGGAGGTATGGATGCAGGCACAGGGGCTTTCCTCTAACCTAGGTATCTGATCCAAAGTTGTGGAGAACACTTAGACTCTAGTATAATCTCTCCAGGCAGAAATTACTGGGCATGGTGAGGTTAACTGTATCTTAAAACATTTGTATGCATATTGGTTGTGTTTATGTGTAATGGTTGCATTCTCTCTGCTTTATTGTAACAACACCACCACAACATCACAAATTGTAACAACAACATCACAAATTTGGATAGAAATTTCTCAGATGAATTACATGTATTCCATAGCCATAGTGATTTCTAACAATTGCATGAAAGTTATATACCTAAGAAAGTTGCACAGAGATATTCATGTAACATATCTGAGGATAGTGGTTAATGGTCACAATTTATTATTGCTATTATTAGCCCAAGAGAAAAAGGACAAAATCTTCAGAAACTTAGAAGGTGTTTGGATAAATCAAAATTTGACCAATAACCATCCAAAACACCCAAAGTAAACACATATACACACAGCCACACACTTGGAGCCCTGAATACCCAGAAGCATGTGCACAAGTGTCTGCGCTGTATTTCACAGATAGCCTGGAGCTGAGCGAGCTCATTTACAAGGCTCAAATAGAAACAAGTAAAAATGTAAACATCCCTTTTAGAAGCTATGAATAACAAGCAATTTTTTTTTTTTTTTTTTTAACTACCCTCATATAATTAAAACCTCCAACACCAGTTCTGAGACTCTCTGGTCCTAACTTATACAAAAGATAAACTGCTCTGCTCTCCTTTTAAGATTTTTTTAATTTTTCTTTCTCTAGTTGCAAAACGACTATATGAGAGGGTAACAGGCAGGAAGGCCAGGGGTCTCCAAACGGAGGAAATAGGCTGCAAGTGCCAAGCATTTTTCTCTCTCTTAAGTGGCAGGAGGAGACAAACCAGCGATATTTTTTCTTCTATGTACAAATTTAAAAGGTGGTTTCTCTTAAAATGCTGTGTTGCCATGACACCTGGTTTCACCTGAAGCTAACTATTCTCAAACCTTGAGTTAACCAATACATTTTTTACGGAAATGTTTCTCGTAAAGCTATGTTAATTTACCCCAGACTCTGTAAGTTCCGCCAAGTGGCCCAACCTACTTACTCAGGTATTGTTCCCTAATCTATGTAAATGAAACTATTTGTTGGTAATCTGCCCTTCTACAAGATTCAAGTCAATCATATTATGGCCAGGGATGAATTATCTGGTGCCATTCTAAATTCTAAGACATTCCTTTCTTTCCATTAACAGACTGTGAGTGGCTATATAACTTACAGCTAAAGGCTAGGAGGCGGGTACTCTTTTGCCTCCTTCTGATGCCTATGTCAGAAGCTTTCTCTATCTCCTTTATACTTTAATAAAACTTTATTACACAAAAGCTCTGAGCAACCCAGCCTCGTCTCTGGCCCCAGATTGAATTCGTCTCTTCCAGAGGCCAAGAATCCAGGCGTCTTATCCTTCAGTAAGAACCTTTCATCCTGGGGGCTCGTCCGGGATCCTTCAGGACAAGGTAAGAATGCTTGGAGCTCTAGTTCTTTGTTCTCCTAGCGAACACGTTTTCTGCTGTACTTTACTAACTCTACGGTGTGCTTGTGTGAATGAGTGAAATGCCCTGCGCAAAGCAAGTGAGGAGCCCTGCTCTGCGGTTCCGAGGTGACCTCATACGGCTTATGGCAGAAGCCTGTCGGGGATTTATACCGACCTGCCAATGCCAAGAGGCAACCACTGTCTCCTTCGGGAACCGACCAGAAATGGGCAGAGCGTGTGAACCAAACTCTCCCTTCTCGGTCAAACTTTTCGGTCTCTTTGACCATTTCATAACTCCTTGGGAATTAGAAGTACTAACCTAATCTATCGGATCATAGGCTTTCAAGGGGCTTGAGATCTAGGTTGCTACTCTTCTGTGGTCTAGGTCTCAAACTGGGATTGGTAGTCAGAAAGCGCCTAGCCTCGCTAGGCATGGAAAGTTCGGAAGCTAGATGGAGCTCTAACTCCCAGAGTATCTCTGAGGTTAAAGGTTACTCGGATTGGAACTGCAGTGTTTTTTTTTTTTTTTTTTTCCCTTTGGTAACACTGGCTCTTGGTGGACCAGAGGAGGCTCTTATACTGGTGTGGTGACACTTGGAAGGAACATCTCAGTTTAAAGTTCGTGCAGGTCTTATTGCAATACACTCAGGGTCGTGCACAGGCACTCAGGTGACGAATGTTTCCCCCAGAGGTCTTAGCTTGGGAGGCATTCTGGAAGGTTACCCTGATTGCACCCCGGGTGGCATCAGAGGCAAGTGAGGTGAAGAGCTGGACGTCAGTCAGGGATGCCGTCAGGTCTACCCCTGGTGCATTCCCACCCCGTCTCGGTGGTAGAACCGGGAGGGATGAGTGTGATGCCTGCGTCGGTAAGGGACAGACTAAGTCCGACCGGGAAGGAAAAGCTTTTGGTGTAAAGTCTGCCTACACCCCCATCTAGAGCAGGGAGGGACGCCTCCAGTAGAAAAAATGGCGCTGGTCGCTTTTTTTCTCTCTTACAGATGGGAGCTAACAATTCCAGCCTCACTCCTTTGAACTGTATCCTGAAAAAATTGGATAGATTTGATCCCCAGGGCTTAAAGAAGACACACCTGGTCTTCCTATGTGATACTGCATGGCCGCAGTACCCACTGGGAGTCAGGCGGTCCCAGCTACAGAACCAGACTAGGACTATAACACTGCTAAAGGAAGATGGGATCAGAGTCATTTTGTCAGATGTATTCTTGAAGGACTCAGGCAGGCGTGTTCTAAGCCTTTAAACTATGGCAAACTGGCAGACATAGAACAGGAGGCGAAGGAAGCTCCTGGTAAATTCCTAGATAAACTGAGAGAAGCCCTTCGCAGATTCACTGAGATTGATCCTGAAAGTGAAGAGGGAAAAGTGATCTTAAAGGATAGATTTCACACTCAGTCGGCTCCAGATATTCGTCATAAGTTATCAAAACGGGCGTATGGACCAAATCAGTCTTTAGATAATCTGTTACAACTGGCTCAGACAGTCTATTATGGTAGGGAATATGAGGAAAGAAAGGCAGAGAAAGACGAAGGAAAAGGCGGAAGCCCTCGCAATGGCTATGAAAACTGTTCTTAAACAGCCTGAGAAAAATGCCCAGAGGGACCCAGGTGAAAAGGGATGGGCTTGCTGTTGCTGTGGAAAGGAGGAGCATCTCAAGCGGGATTGCCCTCAGGCATCTATGCCGCCCCCGGCTCCATGTCCGGTCTGCAAGGGACCACACTGGAGGAGAGACTGCCCCCAGAGGCGTAGGTCTCAGGGGTCTGACTCTCAAGACAATCAGGACTGAAGGTGCCCGGGGGTCCCCACAGAAGCTCCTGTCCTAATTACTCCTGAGGAACCCCGGGTATTGATAACTGTGGGAGGCCAATCCGTTGATTTCCTTTTAGATACTGAGGCAACTTACTCCGTGCTTACTGAAGCCCCTGGCCCACTTTGTTCCTGATCCGCTTCCGTAATGGGACTGTCTGGACGAGCCAAAAGGTATTACTTCAGTTATTCTCTATTTTGCAACCGGGATTCTGTGCTATTTTCACACGAGTTTCTTATCGTGCCAGAATCACCGTCACCCCTTTTGGGGAAGGATATACTGAGCAAGGTCCATGCCTCTGTTTTCATGAATATCGAGCCTTCCCTTTCTCTCCCTTTAATTGAACAAAATGTAAGTCCTAGAGTATGGGCTGATGGAAAATCTGTGGGTCGAGCACAAAATGCTATTCCTGTAGTTGTCAAGCTCAAAGACCCGCTCCTGTTTCCACATAAGCAGCAGTATCCACTGAAACCTGAGGTTAAGGAAGGGTTAAAACCCATCATCGAAAATTTAAAGGAGCAGGGACTATTAATTCCCTGTAACAGTCCATGCAACACTCCTATTTTGGGTATAAAGAAATCAAATGGTAAATAGAGACTAGTTCAAGATTTACAAATAATAAATGAGGCTGTGGTTCCTTTACACCCAGTGGTGCCTAATCCTTATACTCTATTGTCTGAAATTCCTGAAGGAGCTAAATATTTGTCAGTAATTGATTTGAAAGATGCCTTCTATTCAGTGCCTTTGGCAGAGGAAAGTCAATTTCCATTTGCCTTTGAAGACCCCACGCAGCCAGCTTCTCAGTTAACCTGGACAGTTTTGCCCCAGGGATTTCTTGACAGTCCTCACCTATTTGGACAAAGTTTGTCACGGGATCTACAAAACTTTAATAGCTCTGAAGCGGTGGTGTTACAACATATAGATGATATTTTGCTCTGTGCTGAGACAGAGGAAGCTTGTTCAGGAGCCTCAGAAGATTTCTTAAACTTTCTGGCAGGCTGCGGTTACAAGGCATCAAGAGAAAAGGCTCAGCTTAGTCAATCATCTGTTAGATATCTGGGCCTAATCATATCAGAAGGGACTAGGGCCATAGGCCCTGAGAGAGTTAAACCTATACTAAACCATCCCCTCGGAGAAGGCAATGGCACCCCACTCCAGTACTCTTGCCTAGAAAATCCCATGGACGGAGGAGCCTGGTAGGCTGCGGTCCATGGGGTCGCTAAGAGTCGGACACGACTGAGCGACTTCACTTTCACTTTTCACTTTCACACATTGGAGAAGGAAATGGCAACCCACTCCAGTGTTCTTGCCTGGAGAATCCCAGGGACGGGGGAGCCTGGTGGGCTGCCATCTATGGGGTCACACAGAGTCAGACACGACTGAAGTGACTTAGCAGCAGCAGTAAACCATCCCCTAACTATGACTTTAAGACAATTGAGAGGATTTTGGGGAATCAAAGGCTACTGTCGTATTTGGATTCCTGGCTATGGGGAACTTGCCCGGCCTTTATATAAACTTATAGGTGAAACTCAGCAGGCCCAAACCGAAAAACTGGTTTGGTCTCCAGATACTCAAAAGGCTTTTAAGGTTCTTCAGACTGCTCTCCTGCAAGCTCCCACTTTGAGTTTGCCCACAGGGTCAGAATTTAACTTGTTTGTCACTGAAAGAAAAGGTATGGCCTTGGGAGTTTTGACACAACCCCGAGGACCTCACCAGCAACCTATTGCTTATCTAAGCAAGGAATTAGGTGTAATTGCACGTGGGTGGCCCCACTGCCTAAGAGTAATTGGGACCATGGCTTTATTAGCACCTGAAGCTTTAAAAATAATTAATGGACGAAACCTTACTGTACTGACTTCTCATGTGAGTGGAATCTTAAATCCTAAGGTTAATATTTGGATGACAGACAGTAGACTCTTAAATATCAGTCATTGTTGTTAGAAGGACCAGTAACTAAGCTTAAAGTTTGTGGAAGTTTAAATCCTGCCACTTTCCATCCTGAGAAGGAAAATGAAACACCTGATCACGATTGTTCCCAATTCTTAACTTCAAATTATGCAGCTCGGGAGGATCTAATGGATACTCCATTAGACAATCCTAACATGGAAATATTTACAGATGGCAGTTCTTTTGTTCGGGATGGAAAGCGTAAAGCAGGTTATGCTGTGGTGACTGCTGAAGAGGTTTTAGAAGCAAAATCTCTCCCCCAGGGAACCAGTATCCAGTTGGCGGAGCTTGTGGCCCCGGCCCTAGAGTTAAGCAAAGGGCAGCAAGTAAATATCTACACTGATTCTAAGTATGCTTATTTGAGTTTACATGCTCAGGCTGTAAAGAAAGAAAGTTTAAAACAGCAACAGAAGAACCTATTAAGTATTTCAGAGCGATCGAGAGACTTTTCAATGCTACATATTGTCCTAAACAAGTAGCGGTTATGCATTGCAAAGGGCACAGTAGGGATGGAAGTAAAATAGCCGCAGGTAATATGTTAGCTGACTCTCAAGCCAAAAAAGCAGCACTTTACGAAACCCCTTCACTACAGACGGCTTTGATCTGGACAGGTCCTGTGGAATAGGAAAAACCACAATATATACTGAGGAAGAATTAGAAAGATATGAATAAAGAGGAGCAAAGATTACTGATAAAGGATGGTTACAGTCCGAGGATGGACAATTAATAATTCCTGAAAATGCTCAGTGGAAAATTCTTAAGGGTTTACACCAGAGTTTTTCATTTGGGTGCAGAAAGTACTTACCAATGGCTTCTCATTTGTTTGGAGGTAAAAATGTAATGAAAACTTTAAAGAACATTATCAAAAGGTGTGAGGTTTGTCAAAAAAATAACCCAAAGACCGTAAAGCTAGCAAAATCTGGATTGCAACGAAGGGGAAAGTATCCTGGAGAGGACTGGGAAATTGATTTCACTCATATGCCAAAAGCTAATGGGTATTCTTGCTTACAAGTTTGGATGGATACTTTTACTGGATGGATTGAGGCTTTTCCCTGTTGTAATGAGCAGGCTAAGGAGGTTATAAAGATTTTAATCCATGAAATTATCCCCAGGTTTGGGCTGCCACGGAGCCTTCAGAGTGACAATAGCTCCGCCTTTAAAGCTGCTGTAACTCAGGGAGTGTCTAAAGCTCTAGGAATAGAGTATCACTTACACTGTTCCTGGAGACCCCAATCCTCAGAAAAGGTTGAAAAAGCTAATGACATTATCAAAAGACATCTGCACAAATTAACTCAAGAAACACAGGACAACTGGATTAAAGTCCTACCCATAGCTTTAATGAGGGCTCAAACTGCCCCCCAAAAGGAGTTACTGTCCCCCTTTGAATGTATTTATGGAAGGCCTTTCTTACGCACAGACATTGTTATAGACCCTGAAGCCTTGGAATTAACTAGTTATGTAACTCAGCTCTCAGCTTTTCAACAGGCATTAACAGAACCCCGGGAGATGATTCCTGACCCAGCCTCTGAATCTAGCAAGCCTCTATTTGAGCCAGGAACCGAGGTCCTCATAAAAACATTGGGGTCTGGGGGCCCATCCTTCGAGCCCCTCTGGCAAGGCCCTTACCAGGTTATTCTCTCTTCCCCCACGGCTGTCAAAGTGCCAGGAATTGATTCATGGGTGCATCACACTCGAGTCAAGAGATGGCACCCTGACCAGAACTAAGTGACGTCATTTTATGTCTTTACTTTCTATGCTCTGGCTTTGTACTTTTCAGACGGGCGTGATAATCTATGTGAGCCTACTTCTGCTGACTCCAGAAATCCTGAGTCTGCCGTTTGATCCTCAAGACAATGCCTTCCTGTCCTGGGCTCACTCCTACGCTGCATTCCACAATCGGTCTAACTGCTGGGTCTGCGGAGCACTCCCCTCTTCATCAGTGGAAGGCTTCCCGTGGTGGACATCTCCACTTCAAGGAAAAGACTTTCTCCAAGTCTGCGAATACCTTCGACAACAATCACATGTGATGCCTCTTCTTCATCTGATGACATCTAACAACCCTAGAATGGACTGGTGCAATACTTCGTACTTTAACTATGGACATAATGTGACTTTTAATTTTGATTATACACTGTCTCAGTTTAATGACTATTTTGCTGCACATAAGACAAATAGGTCTAGATCTGATGGTTTTTTACCTGACGTTTATCAAATATGGGATGAGGTTATATGGCTAACTCCTGAAAAAGGACGTCTAATATCTACTGCCCCTATATGCTGGGAACAAACAGAGCCATCTCCCAAAGTTAGCCAACAACTTAATTACAATGATTGGAAACAATTGGGATTTTTTCCTCAGGAAATATGTAACATAATCATTCCCGTGTTTTCCAACCCCAGTTCAAGATCTACTTTGTCTGGCCAGGCACTAATTGGGACTGGATATCTCAGTCACGCTGGCTTGCTCCAAATGGGACTTACTGGATATGCGGCTCTTACCTATGGGCTTGGCTTCCCCCTGGCTGGATAGGGAGATGCACCCTGGGTCTAGCCTTTACTCGCGGCTTTGTATTTTCAGAGCTTCCAGAGAAGCCTGCTAATTTACCCCACCTTAAAACTTGGTGGGCAAGGTCTGTATTTCCCTGGTATGATTATTTGGCTGCAGTGTTTGTCCCCTCTTTGGGAACTACAGATGTTACGCTACGAGTGGATGCTCTGACTAATTTTACTCAACAGGCATTACAAGATTCTCAAAAAGCTATTTCAGCTCTTAATGCTGAACAAGCACAAATTAGAGAGGTGGTTTTACATAACAGGTTGGCTTTAGATATTCTGACAGCTGCACAAGGAGGAACTTGTGCCATCATTCACACTCAGTGCTGCGCATATATACCTGATCTGAGCACTGACGTTACTCATTTTGCTAAACACATGACCAAGATGACTGGGGCCATGGATACTCCTGAAGCCTCAATCACCTCACTTTGGGAAACGTTAACTAGTTCCCCAGGGTGGAAAACTATCTTAATTACAATAATTCTGATTGTTTTGTTTTTGCAGTTTGCTCTCTGCATCTGTAACTGTGTAACTGGATTTGTTTCTAGTCACATGAAAGCTTTTAAGTTACAAATAGTTGCTCAAACTCCTGCTATCGCTGCAGCTTCCTCCGACTGCTATTTGGGGCCCCTGGATCAGACATCCTCACTATGAGGATTAGGAGAATATGTTGCCTCACCAATTTAGGGACAATGCCCCTTGTCAGCTCGGAAGCAATTATGGAACGAGAATGACGCCCCTTTTCCCTAGGCAACATAATTTTCCTAAAAGAAAAGGGGGGAATGAGAGGGTAACAGGCAGGAAGGCCAGGGGTCTCCAAACGGAGGAAATAGGCTGCAAGTGCCAGACATTTTTATCTCTCTAAAGCAGCAAGAGGAGACAAACCAGCGATATTTTTTCTTCTATGTACAAATTTAAAAGGTGGTTTCTCTTAAAATGCTGTGTTGCCATGACACCTGGTTTCACCTGAAGCTAACTATTTTCAAACCTTGAGTTAACCAATACATTTTTTTAATGGAAATGTTTATCGTAAAGCTATGTTAATTTACCCCAGACTCTGTAAGTTCCGCCAAGTGGCCCAACCTACTTACTCAGGTATTGTTCCCTAATCTATGTAAATGAAACTATTTGTTGGTAATCTGCCCTTCTACAAGATTCAAGTCAATCATATTATGGCCAGGGATGAATTATCTGGTGCTATTCTAAATTCTAAAACATTTCTTTCTTTTCATTAACAGACTGTGAGTGACTAGATAACTTACAGCTAAAGGCTAGGAGGCGGGTACTCTTTTGCCCCCTTCTGATGCCTATGTCAGAAGTTTTCTCTATCTCCTTTATACTTTAATAAAACTTTATTACACAAAAGCTCTGAGCGATCCAGCCTCGTCTCTGGCCCCGGATTGAATTCGTCTCCTGCAGAGGCCAAGAATCCTGGCGTCTTATCATTCAGCAACAACCTTTCATATATAGCTTTATAAAGACAGTGTCCCTCTAGTCACAAACATGTTCCATCACTCAAGACAATAGTCAGTTATGGTTTAAGTACCAAATCTCTCTCTTGGCTGTATCAACGCAGTTTGATATTATCTCCTTTTCCTCCATATTCATTTGCTGATTGTTTTCTTTTTTCCTTTATTGCTTTTAAATGTTCACTATGTTTCAGAAAATTTCAGAGGAGAGCGAAAACTTTGGTTTAAAACTCAACATTCGGAAAACTAAGACCATGGCATCCAGTCCCATCACTTCATGGCAAATAGATGGGGAAACAATGGAAACAGTGACAGGCTTTATTTTCTTGGACTCCCAAATCACTGCAGATGGTGACTGCAGACGTGAAGTTCAAAGACCCTTGCTCCTTGGAAGGAAATCTATGACCAACCTAGACAGCATATTAAAAAGCAGAGACATCACTTTGCCAACAAAGGTCCATCTAGTCAAAACTATGGTTTTTCCAGTAGTCATGCATGGATGTGAGAGTTGAACTATAAACAAAGGTGAGGGCCAAAGAATTGATGTTTTTGAACTGTGGTGTTGAGAGTCCCTTGGACTGCAAGAAGATTCAACCAGTCCATACTAACGGAAATCAGTCCTGAGTATTCATTGTAAGGACTAAGGCTGAAGCTGAAACTCCAATATTTTGGCCACCTGATGCAAAGAAAGGACTCATTGGAAAAGACCCTGATGCTGGGAAAGATTGAAGGCAGGAGGAGAAGGGGTCAACAGAGGATGAGATGGCTGGATGGCATCACCAACTCGATGGACACGAGTTTGAGCAAGCTCCAGGAGTTGGTGATAGACATGGAAGCCTGGTGTGCTACAGTCTATGGGGTCGCAAAGAGTAGGAAACAACTGAGCAACTGAACTGAACTGATGTTTCAGAAGTGTTTCATATAACTGATATGCAGTTGGATCTACTTATGTAAATTAATTTGAGCCATATCCCGTTATATTTCCAATTTTTCTTTCTTTTGTCTCCTTAATTGTCCCTCTATTTTTACTTTTGCTTGTTTAGAATACTTCAGAAACATTTTGTATAATCAACATTTAGTTGGATATAGTTATGTAAACTAATTTGACTTCTATACCAATTTATCAAGGTTATCGTCATCTTGTACCCATTGTGCCTCATTCTTGGATTTTGAGGATAGCAATTTTCTTCATAATCCAAAACTTTCTAAGTTTTATCTTTGATCATAAGCAAAATTTATAAAGCAGTTTGATCTCCAGTGGCTTCAGCCTGCAGCAACTTGAAGCAGGGCTTCAGTCCCTTGCTGGAGACTGAAGTTGGGTCACAGCAGTGAGAGCACGGAATCTTAAGCACTAGACCAATGGTCAGTGACAAGACCTTGGCTCTTCATCTTTGCAGAAATTCCACATAGATGGAAAGTAGTAAACAAGTAAAGTATTTATTAGGAAGGGGAAAATAGTACAGTACATGTAGACACATGGGCAGACAGAATTGCTGAGTTATGCCCACATGGTAGTTTCAGTTACTTGTATGGGGCATTTCTTCTGGACTTCCTTTGGCCAATCATTTTAATTTGCCTGGTTGTAAGTCCATATTTGGTATATCTCAGGATCCTCCTGTGTGTGTGTGTGCGTGCGTGCACACATTTCTTAGCCAGGCCCATGGGTGGAGGATCACTTAGCATCACTCCTCTTTTGAACTCCAAGGAGCCTTTCTGCACATATGTAGTAGGAGAAGTCTCCTGACTTTGAGAATGAAAAATATGTGGTCTCTTATCTTCTATCAGAGTAGGGCCCAGTGTCCTCTCTCAATTGTCCTGCTACTGATATTTTGGAGTTTAAGTCCATAGGGAATGAATTTCCAGTTGTTTCACCCTGGGGGGTTCATTTACCTCCTGCCTTAGCTTCAAATTCCAAGATGTGTCACTGCCTTCCACTTTTCACTTGAAAACAATTTTCTTTACATTCGATGCAGTATACCCTCAACCCTTCTATTTTTGACCTTTTTAATGAAAAGGAAATGAACCTAGAGAGAGAAGATAAGGCATCCTGAAATTGTAACTTGATCTTTCAGCTTTCCATATTCCCTCTGCTGGAAGAAGGATATAATAATATCAGCAGCTTCATGAGCTTTCTGGTTAGAATAAATGAGATAATATATATAAAATGTTTGACATAGTGCCTGCCACATAAAGAATGGAAATATATGTAAATAATTACTATTATTATTTTTTTTACTGCAAATGAGGTTTGGCTGTGTTTGTTTTTTTATTTTTAATTGGAAGATAATTCTTTTGCAATGTTATGTTTGTTTATGCCATAAAACAATATTAATCAGCCTTAAGTGTAGATATATATATCGCCTCCCTTTTGAGCCTCCCTCCCACCACCCCCATCTCACCCCACCCCTCTAGGTCATCACAGAGCACTGAACTTATACAGCAACTTCCAGCTAGATATCTATTTTATATACGGCTTGTGGCTCAGTTGGTAAAGAATCTACCTGCAATACGGGAGTCCTAGGTTCGATCCCTGGGTTGGGAAGATCCCCTGGAGAAGGGAATGGCCAGCCACTCCAGTGTTCTGGCCTGGAGACTACATGGACTGTATAACTGGATCACAAAGAGTGGGACACCACTGAGAGACTTTCACTTTCAGTTTCAATGTATATATATACCAATGTTATTCTCTCAATTTGCCTCATCCACTCCTTCCCCAACTGTGTCCACAAATCCATTCTCCATGTCTGCATCTCTATTCCTTCCCTGAAAATAGGTTCATCAGTACCATTTTTCTAGATGCTATGCATATTTATATTACTCAGCCATAAAAAGGAACAAATTTGAGTCAGTTGAACTCAGATGTATGAACTAAGATTCTATTATACAGAGTGAAGTGAATCAGAAAGGGAAAAAAACAAATATCATATATTAACACATATATATGTAGCTGATTTTTAAGAGCTTTCTTCTTAAGCTAAGATGTTTGAAGCATCCCAAATTAGCAGTGAATTCATTGCTCCTACTTTAGAAATCACCACTGTGTAGGAGAGGCTACAAGGGGAGATAGACGTCAAGGAGATTCTACCATAGTTTAGGCAAGTCAAGATGACTGGCTCCTTCTCCTTTTCAGTCTTGGAAATCCCCAAGTGAAAGACAGCATCGCACTGATAAAAGGGCAGAATACGTTCAGATTTACTTCCCAGTTCTATCACTTGCCATGTATAATCTTGGGGAAATAATTTAAATTCAGGCAGCCCAAGCATCCTTATTAAGATGGGTAGCAACATTATCTATCTCATAAGTTATTTTGGAGCCCTGAAAGAGATGATATGTGTGGAGCACTTTCATAATCATAAAGCACTGTTCAAATGGGAATTATTTAAGTAAAGTCTTTTAGGAATGCCGAACTTAATACTGTAAACAAAAGCTAAATCAAAGTTCTTGGAAAAGTCGGGTAACAGGGCACAAAATATTTTTCACATTCCTTTACCCAACTGTTCCCCAACCATAGAACAACTTCCTGGATGTTTATTTTCCTTCTTAGAAAATAGATACTTCCATTCTATCTAATTATGCAGCATTCTACAATTTCATCAGCTAAATCAAGCTGTCCTCACTTGACTTAGAGTATCATAGAAATGATAAACTAAGCAGCTTAGAATAGCACAAACTGGAGAGCATAATGCAACTGTCTCAAGTTTGTACACAGATTGTACAAGTTAACTTTTAGGAGCTTATTAAAACTACACACATTCAATAGTATCATGGTTTGTATTTCATAGCATTTAAGTTCTCATTAGCATGTGGTCTTCATATCAACAGTGTAAAATTGTAAATTAAATTTAAAGAATAGGTTTAAAATTGCCTTCAGTACTGACTTAAAACATTAAAGTGAAAGTCGCTCAGTCATTTCTGACTCTTTGCCACCCCATGGATAGTCCATGGAATTCTCTAGGCCAGAAAACTGGAGTGGATAGCCTTTCCCTTCTCCAGGGGAATCTTCCCAACCCAGGGATCCAACTCAGGTCTCCTGCATTGCAGGTGGATTTTTTATCAGCTGAGCCACAAGGGAAGCCCAAGAATACTGGAGTGGGTAGCCTATCCCTTCTCCAGTGAATCTTCCTGACCCAGGAATCTAACTGGGGTCTCGTGCATTGCAGTGAATTCTTTACCAACTAAGCTAACAGGGAAGCCTAAAACTATTTTTAAAAGCTATTAATTTCCAAGCTTTGAATGTAATTTGTATGATTTGATAATAATTCATTCCTTAGTTACATTAATATTTATTCTGTCATAGACATATCTTCCTAAGAAAAGATGTTCATTAAGAATAACTTTTTAAATGTCAAAATTCATTTTGTTATTTTGTGTTTGTGTTCCTGAGGAAAAACATAATGCACTCTCTCAGACAGCTCTCAGGTTTCATTAATGAATATGATCTTCTCTAAGCTTTGAAGAATATGATTTCTAATGATATAATCAGAGACATACTTCTAAATATTTAAAGATCTGAGAGGGCTCATCCCCTCCCCAAGCACTCAGACCATTTTCTATATATCATGCTCTTCTCTGAAGGAAGGGTTGCCTAAGTCCAGTCTAAGATGCCTCATCTAGTGTAAGAGTCATTTAAACTTAGCTAAGTTAATAGTTATTCATATAACATATGAAGGGGTAACTCTTTGATCTAGTTCTGTATCTGTCATAGCAAATTAGTTCTACATCTCTGTTCTCAACTACAAGTCCCCTACTCCATAAGCCAGATTGGTTGAAGATCCTAGGAAGGGCCATCTATGCTGCAATGGACCAGAGTGCCCTGGTTCATAAACACACCCTAGGGACAGTAAAGAAGAATTAGTCGTATTCTATGATAATTTTTAAAAATTCAAATTATTTTTTCCATTCCTTACCAGGTGTTCTCTATAGTGTTTTACCTTAGTGAGGATGAATCCGAAGTCCCTAGTCCATAATAAAAGTGTGTCCCTTCTATGGTGTTTTCACAAAGATTGCACATTCATAACAAACTTTCATACTTGTGGGACAGATCTTGACAACTGATCAAATGATCATCTGGTTAATTCCATATTCATGTGTGACTCACAGCTCATCCAACAGTTCTGTCAAGTCTCCTTTATGAGAAGCAACAGCTGCTTTACATTAAGCAACATTACTAAACAGCTCTTCTCTAAAGATGTGCAGAAAAAATTCCTTTGTCTTAAAAAGTAGACGGCTTTTCAGGTTTAAAAGACTAAATTTAGAGAAGTCCATATTTTGCAATAGGTGTATGAACTCGACACTGTATTTCCTTTCTCCTCCCAAAAAGGCTTTGTGGAACAGTGGATAGACTGAGTCAAGAGGCTTCGTCCCTGTATTCATTTTGGTTTGCTAGCCACTAGCTTATATCTTCAGAGAAGGCAATGGCACCCCACTCCAGTACTCTTGACTGGAAAATCCCATGGACAGAGGAGCCTGGTAGGTTGCAGTCCATAGGGTCACAAAGACTCGGGCACGACTGAGCGACTTCACTTTCATGCATTGGAGAAGGAAATGGCAACCCACTCCAGTGTTCTTGCCTGGAGAATCCCAGGAACAGAGGAGCCTAGTGGGCTGCCATCTATGCCGTTACATAGAGTCAGACATGACTGAAGCGACTTAGCAGCAGCAGCAGCTGATATCTTCAGGACCTACCATTGATTTAATGAG
Organism: Dama dama; assembly: GCF_033118175.1. Taxonomy (NCBI): domain Eukaryota; kingdom Metazoa; phylum Chordata; class Mammalia; order Artiodactyla; family Cervidae; genus Dama; species Dama dama. The sequence goes on along the minus strand of NC_083715.1, from coordinate 6,563,555 downwards.
GCACATGAATGTTTTCCAGGTAAAGTAACAGTGAGCCTCATGAAAATGTAAGTTTATATTTCTAGGCTAACCATTTTATTTTTATTCTCATTTAGTTTATGTCCATAGTTTTTATCTGACTTTCAATAGACTCTTTTTGATCCCCAATAAGTTAAAAACTGATGCTATATGTAGTAATTCTCATAATAGGGTTCTATTTCATGGGCTTTTCCTTTCTTCCAATCCTCACCCAAAGATGATCAGAACAACAGATCATATCCAAAAGGGAAAGGCTATATTTTCATAAAAAATATGTAAACCAGACTTCACTGCTGTAGATTTGATTCTAGATTACTCTCAGTTCAGTTCAGTTCAGTTCAGTCACTCAGTAGTGTCTGACTCTGTAACCCCATGAACCACAGCATGCCAGGCCTCCCTGTTTATCACCAACTCCCGCAGTCTACCCAAACCAATGTCCATCGAGTTGGTGATGCCATCCAGCCATCTCATTCTCTGTCATCCCCTTCTCCTCCTGCCATCAATCTTTCCCAGCATCAGGGTCTTTTCAAATGAGCCAGGTCTTTGCATCAGGTAGACAAAGTATTGCAGTTTCAGCTTCAACATCAGTCCTCCCAATGAACACCCAGGACTGATCTCCTTTAGTATGGACTGGTTGGATCTCCTTGCAGTCCAAGGGACTCTCAAGAGTCTTCAACACCACATATCAAAAGCATCAATTTTTCGGTGCTCAGCTTTCTTCACAGTCCAGCTCTCACATCCATACATGACCACTGGAAAAACCATTACCTTGACTAGACAGACCTTTGTTGGCAAAGTAATGTTTCTGCTTTTTAATATGCTATCTAGGTTGGTCATAACTTTCCTTCCAAAGAGTAAGCGTCTTTTAATTTCACATCTGCAGTCACCATCTGCAGTGATATTGGAGCCCCCAAAAATAAAGTCTGACACTGCTTCCACTGTCTCTCCTTCTATTTCCCATGAAGTGAGGGGACCAGATGCCATGATCTTAGTTTTCTGAATGTTGAGCTTTAAGCCAACTTTTTCACTCTCCTCTTTCACTTTCATCAAGAGGCTATTTAGTTCCTCTTCACTTTCTGCCATAAGGGTGGTGTCATCTGTGTATCTGAGGTTATTATTTCTCCCGGCAATCTTGATTCCAGCTTGTGCTTCCTCCAGCCCAGCATTTCTCATGATGTACTCTGCATATAGGTTAAATAAGCAGGGTGACGATATTCAGCCTTGAAGTACTCCTTTTCCTATTTGGAACCAGTCTGTTGTTCCATGTCCAGTTCTAACTGTTGCTTCCTGACCTGTATATAGGTTTCTCAAGAGGCAGGTCAGGTGGTCTGGTATTCCCATCTGTTTCAGAATTTCCCACAGTTTATTGTGATCCACACAGTCGAAGGCATTGGCATAGTCAATAGAGCAGAAATAGATGTTTTTCTGGAACTCTCTTGTTTTTCGATGATCCATCGGATGTTGGCAATTTGATCTCTGGTTCCTCTGCCTTTTCTAAAACCAACTTGAACATCTGGAAGTTCATGGTTCATTAAGCAAGGCTAAATTTTGAGTTATTCACTGAGAAAAGAAATTATTTTGAAGATGATACATTATGAAATTTACTACACTAGTAGACTTTAGAGTTTTGTTTTTTGTGACTCTTGAAAGATTTTCTGAATACTGCTCTTTAGAACAGACTTTCTCAGGTGGCTCAGTGCTAAAGAGTCTACCTTCCAATGCAAGAAGACACAGGAGATGCAGGTTTGACCCCTGGGTTGGGAAGATCCTCTGGAGGAGGAGGAAATGGCAACCTATTCCTGTATTCTTGCCAGGAGAATCCCATGGACAGAGGAGCCTGACATGTTACAGTCCAGGAGGTCACAAAGAGTCAGACATGACTGAGGGGTGGAGCATGCACATACATTCTTTAGAACAAAGGAAAGTGATCAAGTAGAGGAATAATCATTTTATTTATTATTATAAAAGTGTTCTTTTCTGTCTCTTAGTGTATATCTGCTATATGTGTGGGGCTGGCAGGAAATCCAGGTTTTTGCTGCCTTTTGATGAAGAGAATTGGTTATTTCTGCTTCCCTCATTTATGATTCAGTCTGATGAGGGTCTCTAAGTGATCACACGTCCTAATCTACACATCCTTGCTGAATCTCTCACAGGATGTCTTGAAAGTGCTTAACATCTTTTCCTTAGTACTTTCTGCCTCTTCAGTGTTCCCCGGATTATAATAGACACATATCAAAAGGTCACTCACATCTCACAGAAGAATTGAGTGTTTTGTTTTTGTTGCTATTGCTGGTTTTAACAGAGAAATACAATGAGAAGAACTGAAGCTGGAATTCAACAAATTTAATTCTTTCCCCACACTAGGATTAGATTTCTTTTTCCACCTTAGAGTTAACATATTGCCTCCACCTGGATCTTTAAATTTCCCACCAACCCCATTCTTTTCGCAGAGGTGGCTCTAAGCTTTCCAATGTCATGGTCTCTCTGCTTCATTCGACCATTAGTCCTCTTTGCAGAATGAACTTTTTTTTTTTTTTTTTTTTTTAATCCCCTCTGTGATCCTTTATGGCTTGGGTTTTAGCACAATGCTAATCACAGCTCTGCCTTCAGAGTCAGTGCTCCCTGAATTTTCTCCTGATCATTAGCATCCTACTTATTCCACTTGGATGGCTAATAGTAGGTACCTTGGTCCTAAAGATACTACACACTGACCTCTTGATCTTTTCCCCCAAACCTTCTCTTTCTCCAGTCTTACTCCACTGCTTCTTGTCTTGCTCACTAATTCTCTGTACTTATCTCTGACTCCTCTTCCCATGTCTCACATCCCTGTGGCCACACTGGTCTCCTTGCTACTCCTTCAGCATAGGACACACTACCAGACACACTGGAAGCACCGCTTCTGCTTGAAAGACAATCCTCCAGGCTTTTCATGGGGTTTTTTTTGTACACCCTCCAGGTCTGCTCAAAAGTGTCTTCTAAATTCACAGTTCCCAGGACACACTGTTTAAAATTATAGTTCCTCTGTCTATGTCCTTTGTCCCCTTCTCTGCTTTTTTCTCTCTGTAGCACTTATTTCCATGAGTCATAACATATATTTTATCTATGTGCGTGTGAACAGTGTCCCACAGTCCAACTAAAATGTAACCTTCATGAGGGCAGAGATTTTTTTGTCACTTCACCTGGACTTCTTTGTATTTTAGTGATGCAAAGTGCTTTATCATGCATTTACAGCTATCTCAGCCAAGCTAAAGAAACACCCCATCTTGGGACTGTGCCCAAAGATTTTAGCCTAGGGCATATGTATTTGCCTACTTGGCAACTTGTGTTTGAATGCATCCAGAGAAACTCCAGAAGTCACAGTATGATGGTACCTAGTATGAGGTTAAGAAATGGGGGCAAGGGGCTTTCCTGGTGGTTCAATGGCTAAGAATCTGCCTTGCAATGCAAGGGATGTGAGTTCGATCACTGGTCAGGGAACTATCATCCTACATGCTGCAGAGGAACTAAGACGACTTCACAACTAAGGTCCATGCGCTGCAACAAAAGATCTCACCTAGTGCAACAAAGATCCCACATGATGCAACTGTTGCAGGAAAGGAGACCCCCTTCCAGGGCCCGAAAGTGAGCTCTTTTCTAACACTCAGAAATGAATTGCCCAAGGAGACACATGTGCTGACAGAGCAAGAAATTTTATTGGGAAGGTGTGCCCAGGCAGAGAGCAGCAGGGTAAGGGAACCCAGGAGAACTGCTCTGCCATAGGTCTAGCAGTCTTGGGTTTTATGGTGATGGGATTACTTTCCAGTTGTCCTTGGCCAATCATTCTGACTCAGAGTCCTTCCTGGTGGTTTATGCATTTCTCGGCCAAAATGGATGCCACAAGAAGGATTCTGGGAGATGGTTGGACACATGGTGTCACCTTCTGACCTTTCCAGAACTCTTCTGGTTGGTGGTGGCGTATTAGTCCCATGTTCCTTACCAGGACCTCCTGTTGTAAAGCAACTCACGCCTGGCCAGGGTGGGTGGTTTCACTCAGTGTGCTTCCCCTGACACAACTAATAGCTGACAGAGCGAAATAAATAAATATGAAAAATTGTTTTTTAAATGGGGATAGTTTGTTGTGTTGCTTTTTATATTAGATTCCAATTATTCTAATGATAATATTCAAATAAAAAAAAAGTTGAGAATAAGTTGTAGGGGTAATACCAAGGCTCAGTGCCACTTGATCTCAATGACATGTTCAATTTCTCAATAAAGAGTCGTCATAGGAGTCCAGGACTGAGATGAAGTAAAAAAAAAAAAAAAGTAAAGAAAATTTATCACTTGTGTCAGAAAAAAAATCAAAACCTAGATTTTCTGCTTTTTGGTGATATTCAAAGCTCAACACAAGTTATCCTTATATTATGTGACCAAAAATGATACTTTATGACAAAAAAAAAAGGAAAAAAAATGAATAAAAAAAATGAGTACTTGTAACTAGGGGTAACTGGCTGCCTGTGATTGCAAACATAAGAAGGGTGCTAAGACATTAATAGTGGTTCCACTTATTTTAGTGAAGTCACTGTTTAGTATCAAGCAGGTGCATCTAGAATAGAGGCAAAAGTTGATTTCATGTGCAGACTCGTGTCTTCTCTGCTCAAAATCCAGCCTCTGAAGTGTGAATTAGAATTAGATGTCCACAAGACATCTAGTTCAGTTCAGTTCAGTTCAGTTCAGTCGCTCAGTCGTGTCCGACTCTTTGCAACACATGAATCGCAGCACGCCAGGCCTCCTTGTCCATCACCAACTCCTGGAGCTTACTCAAACCCACGTCCAACGGGTCGGTGATGCCATCCAACCATCTCATTCTCTGTCGTCCCCTTTTCCTCCTGCCCCCAATCCCTTCCAGCATCAGGGTTTTTTCCAATGAGTCAACTCTTCGCATGAGGTGGCCAAAGTACTGGAGTTTCAGCTTTAGCATCAGTCCTTCCAATGAACAGCCAGGACTGATCTCCTTTAGAATGGATTGGTTGGATCTCCTTGCAGTCCAAGGGACTCTCAAGAGTCTTCTCCAACACCACAGATCAAAAGCATCAATTTTTCGGTGCTCAGCTTTCTTCACAGTCCCACTCTCACAACCATACATGACCACTGGAAAAACCATAGCCTTGACTAGACGGACCTTTGTTGGCAAAGAAATGTGTCTGCTTTTTAATATGCTATCTAGGTTGGTCATAACTTTCCTTCCAAGGAGTGTCTTTTAATTTCATAGCTGCAATCACCATCTGCAGTGATATTGGAGCCCCCCAAAATTAAAGTCTGACACTGTTTCCACTGTCTCCCCATCTATTTGCCATGAAATGATGGGACCAGATGCCATGATCTTAGTTTTCTGAATGTTGAGCTTTAAGCCAACTTTTTCACTTTCCTCCCTCACTTTCATCAAGAGGCTTTTTAGTTCCTCTTCACTCTCTGCCATAACGGTGGTGTCATCTGCATATCTGAGGTCACTGATATTTCTCCTGGCAATCTTGATTCCAGCTTGTGTTTCTTCCAGCCCAGCATTTCTCATGATCTACTCTGCATATAAGTTAAATAAGCAGGGTGACAATATACAGCCTTGACATACTCCTTTTCCTATTTGGAACCAGTCTGTTGTTCCATGTCCGGTTCTAACTGTTACCTCCTGACCTGTATATAAGTTTCTCAAGAGGCAGGTCAGGTGGTCTGGTATTCCCATCTGTTTCAGAATTTTCCACAGTTTATTGTGATCCACCCATTCGCAGGCTTTGGCATAGTCAATAAAGCAGAAATAGATGTTTTTCTGGAACTCTCTTGCTTTTTCGATGATCCAGCAGATGTTGGCAATTAGATCTCTGGTTCTTCTGCCTTTTCTAAAACCAGACTGAACATCTGGAAGTTCTCGGTTCATGTATTGCTGAAGCCTGCCTTGGAGAATATTGAGCATTACTTTAGTAGCGTGTGAGATGAGTGTATTTGTGCTGTAGTTTGAGTATTCTTTGAGATTGCCTTTCTTAGGGATTGGAATGAAAACTGACCTTTTCCAGTCCTGTGGCCACTGCTGAGTTTTCCAAATTTGCTGGCATATTGAGTGCAGCACTTTCATAGCATCATCTTTCAGGATTTGAAATAGCTCAACTGGAATTCCATCACCTCCACTAGCTTTGTTCATAGTGATGCTCTCTAAGGCCCACTTGACTTCACATTCCAGGGTGTCTGCCTCTAGGTGAGTGATCACACCATTGTGATTATCTGGGTTGTGAAGATCTTTTTTGTACAGTTCTTCTGTGTATTCTTGCCACCTCTTCTTAATATCTTCTGCTTCTGTTAGGTCTATACCATTTCTGTCCTTTGTCGAAGCCATCTTTGCATGAAATGTTCCCTTGATATCTCTAATTTTCTTGATCTGATAGACAGAGAGCCTGATGAACTATGGATGGAGGGTCATGACTAAAGGTCTCTACAAGACATCTAAAGAAATTCTAAATTTGTCATGGTGATAATTTATTTCATTCTCAATCCTCTTAGGAAGTCTAGGGAAACTTGTCCTGGCTTCTCATGCAAGAGATTTTATCTTCATGCCCAGGGAGATACAGCACTCAAGATGACAGGGAACTCGTATGGTGAAATAGCTGCATTTGGCTGCCCATCTTTGGCTTCTGATCAAACAAGTCATTGTATTAATATTTCTCATCCATTGTCTTCACGTTTACTTTTCTTTCTAATGAGGCCAACTGACTTGCCAGCAAGGGTATAACTCTTTTTTCCAAATCTGAAAAGGATTATATTTTGGTACATGTAATTCATCTTTACCTTCTTTCCTTTCTCCAGTTTATTTTATTTTGGCAGGAGAATTTTCTGCTATTCACACAATCCCACTTCGAAAAATAAATTGAATCAAGAAAACAAAACAAGAGTAACACAGTTTTACTCATTTCACTTTCTCTCCCTTAAATAGCCCTGCTTCCACATGAAGATATTGCTTAATTCCTACACCCTTATCTTGTATTTGCATGCAGACTTTAACACACCATTTTGCTTTTATTGTATAGTCATAGTTAAACTGTTAATTTGTTAAGAAAAAAAATATCTTTCATTGTTGGGGTAGACACTGCTCTAATACTTTAACACAGACATTTACTATTTTCCTTTTTCTCACTATTAAACCTGTGAGGTAGAATTCATTATTCCCGTCTTACAGATGAGGAAATGGAGGATCACGTGGTTAACTAATTTGCTCAACAGCAGAGAATTAATACGTCCAGAACTCGGGTTTAAACAGAAGTCCATGTTTCTTAACATCACCAAGCAGCCAGTTTTATTTGAAACATCAGTTAACCCAGTAGCTTTCAGGGAAGACTACAGATGAGACTAAAAGATAGGAGAATGACTTAAATCCTTGCAGTTTTATTTTCTAAACAAGGCTTCAATCTAGCTTCTCTCCATTCCTATCACCATAACTCTCATTCTAATTCCTTCTTAATGGGGCTTTGTTTTTTTTGTTTGTTTGTTTTTTGTTTTTTTCTGTCAAGTTTACTCTTCCCACAGATGCTAGACATATCTTTCAAATGTAAACTGATAGTATTATTCCCTTCCTTAAAATCCTGGGGTAATTTCCCTTTAGCTACACTAGCAGTTTTCAAACTGTTGTTGCAAGCAGGTACTTTAGGGATTCCACAAATCAGTTCAGTTCAGTTCAGTTGCTCAGTCTTGTCCAACTTTTTGTGACTCCAGGGACTGCAGCACACCAGGACTCCCTGTCCATCGCCAACTCCTGGAGTTTACCCAAACTCATGTTCATTGAGTCGGTAATACCATCCAACCAACTCATCCTCTGTCATCCCCTTCTCCTCCCACCTTCAACCTTTCTCAGCATCAGGGTCTTTTCAAATGAGTCAGTTCTTCACATCAGGTGGCCAAACCTGATGACAATTTTAGTTTAAAATAGTGTTAATGTTCTATACATTTTAAAAGATCAGATTTGTTGTAGTAAAATTTGTTTTTAACCCCTTGACGTTGGTGCAGGATGAAGGGTCAGGCCATCAAATAGCTGGGTCATGGCGCCTACAAATAAGGGACACTAAAATTGTCCTCATAAGAATGAGGGCATCACACACACTGGCTATGTGATGCCAGTAGTGGAGAAGGAGATGGCAGCCCACTCCAGTATTCTTGCCTGGAAAATCCCATGGACAGAGAAGCCTGACAGGCTACAGTCCATGGGGTCGCAGAGAGTCAGTAATGACTGAGCAACTGAGCACACGTGATGCTAGTATACTTGGATCTCTATGAGACCCTTTACATCAACAGCAAAATGTAAGCATGCTGTTCTTCCTCTAAATTATTTAGTGCTCTAAAACAAAATAAACTCAATCAATAAGTAAAAATCAATTTTCACTGATATGACCTATCTTAAATATTTTACAGCTGGCAAGGCTTACTGCATGACCAAATCTCAGTCCTGCAACAAATTGTCTTAACTGACTCAAATATTCTGAATTATCATTTCTTTTTAATGGGTATGGAGCATTCTTTAATTTTAGATATAGCTGATGTCTAAGGTTTCTAATCCTCCAACTGCAGCACCATAGATGGTCTTAAAATGAAGGTGAGTCTTGGGCTGAATTCTACCACATGTAAAACCATCTGTTAGCAAGAAATGATAAAAACTTGTGCTATCAGAAGTCTCTGCCCTCTTTCCTCACACATTACATAAAACATTCTCTCTCAGTAGATGTGAAAGCATTTTTGCAGCAAAATTCACCTGAAGTTTAGGTTAGGGAGAGGAAATATTTCTCTGATTAATTTGCTACAGTTGGGTCTACCTCTGAATCCTAAGTCCAGGGCTCTGCTCCACAAGGTGTAGGACACTGGGCTCAGTGGATTCTTGAAAAGGTAGAATTCTTAAATATTTCTAATGAAGGGACATATCTTGGAAAGTGTTAAGATACAGAATGCTAATTAACACATCCTGGTACTATATAGAGGTACTGTTAGCATTTGTGGTAGCCGTATTTGGATTCTGCATTTCTGAATAACAGGCTTTTAATCATAACTAAAAGTGAAATTGTTAACTGGTCTCCTCTGAGATAGAGTGAAAATGAACCTGAACACCAGCCCCACCAGAATGAGTAAGTAGGATCCAAACAATCCATTTGTATAATATGGAAGTGATCTTGAGGTATAGGGCCTAGTGAATATGTAGCATGTTGCCTAATCCTCCAAATATAAATATTGACTAATATCAGAATAAGGGCTGGACAGAGGATGGGAGGCTATCACTAGTCAATTCATAATTAAATGGGAGTTTTCATGGGATATATTATTTTACCTATAAAACTATTTATGTTGAAGTATCTCAAGATAAATTACAAACCATAAAAGACCTTATTTTGTTGTTGTTCAGTTGCTAAGTCATGTCTGACTCTTTGCAACCCCAAGGACTGAAGCACACCAGGCTTTCCTGTCCTTTACCATCTCTCAGAGTTTGCTCAAACTCATGTCCATTTAGTTGAAGATGCCATCCAACCATCTCATCCTCTATCACCCCCTTCTCCTCCTATCCTCAGCCTTTCCCAGAATTAGTGTCTTTTTCAATGAGTCAGCTCTTCACATCAGGTGGCCATAGCCTCAGCATCAGTCCTTCCAATGAATACTCAATATAAGACCTCACTGCCAATAAAATAAAATTCCTGCCAAGATTCCCTGAAGTTGACTGTCCCCATAACCGTGAGCTCTAAGCTAAGTGAACTGTTGCCCACTCATCCTTATTTTGATATTTATTTAGTTGGGGAAAATGATATTTATATTTATGGGAACAAGTGGTTAATTTTATTATCTCTAAAATTTAAAAAATCTTTAATATACACTAGGAAAATGTTTGGTTTGGAAAATTATAAAAAAAATCAAAGAAAATAAGAATAATAGGATAGTAGGAATTTTTTTTTCACATAAGCAACAGAAAAAAATATTTTTTAAAGAAAATTTTAAGAATTATTAGTCACTGTTCTTCATGGATGTGAGCAACAAATGTTATCTGTTAGGGAGGGATGAACAACCTGAAAAATAATTCTAAAAGTTATTCTTGGTGTAAACAAGTTCTTTGTTTTTCATCAAACATAATTGATATGCTGTAGTTTGTAGACCCTTAGGAGAATTGTAGCCTATAAGCTAAAAAAAACATGGACTCAGGAGGCAGGCAGCCTGCATTTGAAATCTGGTTCTGCTCTTTACTTACTGTATGACTCCATTATTTAATATGACTCCATTATTTAATATGTTTCTCAATCCCACATGCATGGAATAGGAATAAGACTAGTCCAGCTGACTCTTGAATAACTCAGGTTTGAACTGCACAGATGCACTTATATACAGATATTTCTCAATAGTAAATGCTACAGTATTACACTGTATGTACTGCATATGCTTGGTTAATCTGTGTGTTTAGAAGAACTGCTATTACAGAGTACTGACTATAAATTATGCTTGCATTAATCCCCTTCCTGTTCAAGGTCAACTGGAACCATTCTATGGGTTGGTGTGAAGATAAAATGACTTGAGTATATAAAGTGATAGGACTATTATTGCCTGGCCCACAATAAGTGATTGAAAGTAAGATTTTTTTCAACATCGAAACTCTATGATATACTCTGATTACTTGCCCTCTCTAGAGATTCCAGAGACTTACAGAATATACAGCAATTTCAAGGAAGAAGTCCTTCTGAAGCTCAGTACCTCTTGGTAATAGCTGGTAGGTAGTTAGAATAACAAAGTCCTAGGGAATTAGCTGTTTTTCTGCCTTTGTGCCAATCTCATGCATTTTTTCTGTTATGGCCAGAGAAAAGGTCACCTAAAGGTCAAAGACTTTTCTGATGATCCAGTGGTTAAGATTTTACCTTCCAATGCAGGAGGTGAAGATTTGATCCCTGGTCCAGGGAGCTAAGCATTCCTTGTGGCCAAAACTCAAGACATAAAACAGAAGAAATATTGTAACAAATTCAGTGAAGACTTTAAAAAAATCATCAACTACGTCTCTCTAATGTCCACTGAATTCCCTAGGATGTTGTGGAAAGAAAGAAGCTGAGACCCTGCCATTCACAGAATACATAATATTCCCATTCCCTTCTGAGTTTCAAGGGAAATTCTCTGGGATCTTGTTCCTTCATCTTTGACGTCTATCTTCTAAACTCTGGGCACAGTCAGCCACCATTGCTCACCCTCCCACTCCAGAGGTTCAAGGGAAAGAGCCTCTTGTTCCCCACTGTCTGAGAGATAGGAATGGGCTCAGGATCTGAGCTCAACTGAAAACACATTCATGCCTGGGTGGGCTGGGAATGACCCATGATAGCTGCTGCTGTGTCCCTCTGTGGAGAGGGTGTCCTGCAGTGTATGAATGCATCCTGGGTGGACTGTCCCTACTGAAAGTGAAGTTTCCATTTTTCCCCATTTTGGAACTTTAAGGTTGTTTTTGTTTCTGTGCATTTTTTAGGCTGGCTTTTCCATCACTTTGTCAATCCTAGGAACCCCCATACTTTTCAATAATTTCTTGCTTTGCTTAAATGTCTAGGTTTGAATTTTCTTACTTGCTAATAAGAATTTTTGGATACAAATAAACACAGTATTTCCAGAACAAAATTTATCTTCCTTCGTCCTTCACCACTGCCATTAACAAATGTTAAGCAAGTTGTTAAAGGTTGTTGATGAAAGACTATGAAATCCTTGACCTGTCCTGGGGGTTCACCTGTAGGACCCATTCCTGTTCATCTTATTAGTCTGTGTTTCCTGTTTGCTAGTATTCAAGCTCTCTCTTTTTCCATCCAGATACCAGAATAATGCTTCTTTTCCCATTTCTGACTATAAAAGTTGTTGAATGACTATTTGCAAGTATTTATCTCTGTGATTTAAGACTTTTTTTGGCTAATGTGCAACTAAAAGTAAACTTAGAAATAAATTATATGCCATTAAAAAGAATTCGTTTGAACCAGTCCTAATGAGATGGATGAAGCTGGAGCCCCTTATACAGAGTGAAGTAAGCCAGAAAGATAAAGAACATTACAGCATACTGACACATGTATATGGAATTTAGAAAGGTGATAACGATAACCCTATATGCAGAACAGAAAAAGAGACACAGAAATACAGAACAGACTTTTGAACTTTGTGGGAGAATGTGAGGGTGGGATATTTCAAAAGAACAGCATATATACTATCTATGGTGAAACAGATCACCAGCCCAGGTGGGATGCACGAGACAAGTGCTCCGGCCTGGTGCACTGGGAAGACCCAGAGGAATCGGGTGGAGAGGGAGGTGGGAGGGGGGATCGGGATTGGGAATACATGTAAATCCATGGCTGATTCATATCAATGTATGACAAAACCCACTGGAAAAAAAAATAATAATAATAATAATAAAAAAAGAAAAAAAAATCCAAAAAAAATAAAAAAATAAAAAAAAAATAAATTAATTAAAAAAAAAAGAAATAAATTATATGCCAAGGGTGAGATTTGGGGGGTTCATTGGATTGCCTCATTGTACATGTTGCCTGACTATAAGATTGATGTCACCAAGGACTGAGTGACTAATGCAAGCACACAACTGTAGCTTCTATAATTATGCTAATAAGGTACATGTTTTCATCTTTTTATATATTACATCTCCAGGTAGATGTTATTTGAAGAAAGGGTTGTTCTCCTTTAAAAGATTGAGAAGCAATGCCCTACAGAATATGCTTCAAATCATTTACCATAGGATTATAAGGCCTTCTATGATTGAAGCCCAACCTACTTCTTTGGCCTCACTTCAGTCTACATAATGATTCATTCTCTGAACATTCTGACCACCGCTAAGCTTGTAGTCCTACTTCTTCCTTCCTACACAATGTATTGTTTTTGCCTCATGTTTTCTAATCTGCCTGCAAAGCTGTCTCCTTTCCTGTGAGTTGGTGAAGTCCTGCTATCCCTTAAGACTATTCCTTAGCAGTGCCCTCCCCGACACATTCACTAGGCTGGTTTAGGATCCCTTCAAAGTGGCTTCCTTAAACCACATGGAAAGAAAGCTTCCTCAGTGTGTCCTTACTGGCTTTGTCCTTACTGGTTTTCCTGTCTACCCTAATGGAAGGGGGACTCCTTGAAGGTAGAGAAACACAATGCTTGGCCCCTAACAGATACTCTGTAATATTTTGATTTACAATAAGAAACACATATTGGGTTTTCATTCCATTTTTGGCACAAAGCAGCTATGATTTCCTAGGTGATAAGAGCACCAGGAATAGTTTTTGTTCTCTTGCTTGTTGTTTTTGTTTTTCTATTTCTTTTCTTTTAATTGGAGTATAATTGCTTTACAATAATGTGTTGCTGTTGCTGCTAAGTCACTTCATTCGGGTCCGACTTTGTGCAACCCATAGACAGCAGCCCACCAGGCTCCGCCATCCCTGGGATTCTCCAGGCAAGAACACTAGAGTGGGTTGCCATTGCCTTCTCCAATGCGTGCAAATGAAAAATGAAAGTGAAGTTGCTCAGTCGTGTCTGACTCTTTGCAACCCCAGGGACTGCAGCCCACCAGGCTCCTCCATCCATGGGATTTTCCAGGCAAGAGTACTGGAGTGGGTTGCCATTGCCTCTCCACAATAATGTGTTAGTTTATGCTATACAACAAAGTGAATCAGCTATATGTGTGTGTGTGTGTGTGTGTGTGTGTGTGTGTGTGTGTATCTTCTATATATATATATATATCTTCTCCCTCTTGGACCTCGTTCCTATGCCCTCATTCCACCCATTTAGGTCATCACAGGGCACCAAGATAAGTTCCCTGTGCTATATAGCAAGTTCCTACTAGCTATCTATTTACACATGGTAGAATATATATATCAATCCTACTCTCCAAATTTGTCCCACCTTCTCCTTCCCCTACCTGTGTCCACAAATCTTTGCTCTATGCCTGTATCTCTATTCCTGCTCAGCAAATAGGTTCATCTGTACTATTTTTTATAGATTCCACACATATGCATTAACATACTATACTTTTTTTTCTCTTTCTGACTTACTTCACTCTGTATGACAGACTCTCGGTCCATCCACATCGCTACAAATGACCCAATTTCATTCCTTTTTCTGGCTGAGTAATATTCCATTGTATTTATGTACCACATCTTTTTCATCCATTCATCTGTCAGTGGACTCATATTTGGTCTTTGATCCTGGTTGTGGACACAGGACTCCTAAACCTCTTCTAATTTTCTGGGTGATAGAAATATCTTTTTTCTAATGAAATGCCTCTGGGTAGGACCCTGGGTGGCTCCTGGATGAGGCTGTTGTTGTTTAGTCACTAAGTTGTATCTGATTCTTTTGCAACCCCATGGACTGTAGCCTGCCAGGCTCCTCTGTCCATGGGATTTCCCAGGTAAGGATATACTGGAGTGGGTTGCCATTTCCTTCTCTAGGGAATCTTCCCAACCCAGGGTTCAAACCTGCATCTCCTGCATTGGCAGATGAATTCTTTAACTTCTGAGCCACCTGGGAAGGGCTAGTCACCAAGAAGTTCAAACCTTGACTAGAAGCTCAGACCTTTCTTCCCTATCCCCCATTCTTTGAGAAGAAAGAGAGGCTGGAAACAGAGTTAATGATCACTCATATCTACATGATGAAGCCTCCATAAAAGTCCTAATGGTATGGGGTTCAGAGCACTTCCAGGTAGGTGAACATGGGGAGGAGGGGAGAGTGGCACTCTGCTTCACTTCTCACATACCCTATCCTATACATCTCTTGCCTCTGGATGTATATTTGCTCACATGCTCTTATAATGAAAGTAAGTGAAAGTGAAGTCGCTCAGACGTGTCTGACTTTTTGCGACCCCATGGACTGTCGCCTGCCAGGCTCCTCCATCCATGGGATTTTCCAGGCAAGAATACTGGAGTGGGTTGCCATTTCCTTCTCCAGGGATAATAAAGGTAAACATCATACAAACACCTTTTCTGAGTTCTGTGAGACTCTCTAGCAAATTAATCGAACCTGAGGAAGGGATGGTGGGAACCTCAGAGTTGCAGCTAAACAGTCAGAAGCACAGGTGACAAACAGGTCTTGGATTGGTGTCTAAAGAAGGGGACAAGACAGTTTTGTGGAGCTGAGTTCTTAGCCTGTGGAATCTGAGATTATCTCCAAGTAGAGAGTGTCAGAATTGAGTTAAATTGTGGGACACTGGTGTTAGAGCATGGCTCCATGTTAGGGAATTCCCCCTTCCTCCAGATATTGGAATTGGTTCCAGAATACCCTGTTAGATTCCATAAATGTTTACACTTGTCATGACCTTCATGTGTTAAAATAACTAAAAAGTCAAATTTCTCACTTTGCTGAGTGGCAATGTTTACATGTATAGTTAAAAAAAGAAAGAAAGAAAGAAATAATTGAGAACATGATTGATAATCTACTTTTCTTGCTTTTTGTCTTCTCAACTGGACTCTGGTTTGAGGGATTTGCAATGACTTCTGCTGATTATTACGCTGAGCTGGGAGATTGCAGATAAGAACTACAGAGCCACTGTGATTCTTTCTCCTTTTTGAACCTGGGTTTCTGTTTGCTTGCTGGTTTTGTTTACTTTGGTACCATTTTTTGTGTGTGCTTGTATGGCAATGGCACCCCACTCCAGTGCTCTTGCCTGGAAAATCCCATGGACGGAGGAGCCTGGTGGGCTGCAGCCCACGGGGTTGCGAAGAGTCGGACACGACTGAGCGACTTTACTTTCACTTTTCACTTTTATGCATTGGAGAAGGAAATGGCAACCCATTCCAGTGTTCTTGCCTGGAGAATCCCAGGGATGGGATCACACTGAGTCGGACACGACTGAGGTGACTTAGCAGTATATGTATCTGAAAGCTTGTCACATTTAAATTTTATCTTAGTAATTCAAAATTTCTGACAGGATTTGTATCTGTTTGTGTATGTTCCCAAAATGTTCTCCTCAGTTCAGTTCAGTCACTCAGTCATCTCTTACTCTTTGCGACCCCATGAATCTCAGCATGCCAGGCCTCCCTGTCCAGCACCAACTCCCGGAGCTTACTCAAACTCATGTCCATCGAGTCGGTGATGCCATCCAGCCATCTCATCTTCTGTTGTCCCCTTCTCCTCCTGCCCTCAATCTTTCCCAGCATCAGGGTCTTTTCCAATGAGTCAACTCTTCGCATGAGGTGGCCACAGTATTGAAGTTTTAGCTTCAGCATCAGCCCTTCCAATGAACACCCAGGACTGATCTCCTTTAGAATGGACTGGATGGATCTCCTTGCAGTCTAAGGGATGCTCAGGAGTCTTCTCCAAGACCACAGTTCAAAAGCATCAATTTTTCGGTGCTCAGCTTTCTTCACACAACTCTCACATCCTATACATGACCACTGGAAAAACCATAGCCTTGACTAGACGAACTTTCATTGGCAAAGTAATGTCTCTGCTTTTTAATATGCTATCTAGTCTGGTCATAACTTTCCTTCCAAGGAGTAAGCGTCTTTTAATTTCAAGGCTGCAATCACCATCTGCAGGGATTTTGGAGCCCAAAAAAATAAAGTCTGACACTGTTTTCACTGCTTCCCCATCTATTTGCCATGAAGTGATGGGACCAGATGCCATGATCTTAGTTTTCTGAATGTTGACTTTTAAGCCAACTTTTTCACTCTCCTCTTTCACTTTCATCAAGAGGCTTTTTAGTTCCTCTTCACTTTCTGCCATAAGGGTGGTGTCATCTGCATATCTGAGGTCACTGATATTTCTCCCGGCAATCTTGACTCCAGCCTGTGCTTCTTCCAGCCCAGTGTTTTTCATGATGTACTCTGCATATAAGTTAAATAAATAGGGTGACAATATACAGCCTTGATGGACTCCTTTTCCTATTTGGAACCAGTCTGTTGTTCCATGTCCAGCTCTAACTGGTGCTTCCTGACTTGCATACAGGTTTCTCAAGAGGCAGGTCAGGTGGACTGGTATTCCCATCTCTTTCAGAATTTTCCACAGTTTATTGTGATCCACACAGTCAAAGGCTTTGGCATAGTCAATAAAGCAGAAATAGATGTTTTTCTGGAACTCTCTTGCTTTTTCAATGATCCAACAGATGTTGGCAATTTGATCTCTGGTTCCTCTGCCTTTTCTAAGACCAGCTTGAACATCTCCTCAGTTCTATATATTTGTCATATACAGTTTGCTTGATTATTCATTTCCATTCTTCTTTCTTTCTATATGTTGCTTAATGGGTGTTGGCCAGCTAGATTTACCAAGAAGCACATATTTCATCAATTTTTTATGTATTTTATTTTTTTGCTTTCCCATAATTTTAATACAGTTGATCTTCACAAATTTAGTTTTTAGAAATACATACTTTGTTCTTAAATTGTTACTGAGTTAGGACTCTCTTTAATCTTGCTTTCTACTTCCAAGGATTCTTCTTGCAGCCACATTGCCTCTCTCTCTCTCTCTCTCTCTTTTTTTTTTTCTTTAACTTACTCTTGTATTTATCACAGCAATTCCCTTGAATCTGACTGAGAATGCTAATTAGATACATTTTAAGTTCTCTCTTACTTTTTTCAATAATTCTGTTTTCTTTGGTAGATATTCGCTCATTTTAGAGTTTGAAATTATCATTTCTGGCTGTTATTTTCCTCATGCGCCCAGGATTGTATAATGCCTGCTCTTATTAAAAGGAAAAAGGAAAGTGTAGCTCCTAGTCTGGGTTGCTGATGCTGGTTCTTCCAGTGATTCTGTGACCCAAGGATGATTTCTCCAGTAGGGTCTGTGGCCACAAATCTCCGCTTTGTTATGCACTATCTGTGTTTGAGTAAAGCCTGGTATGGTGGTGGTTGTGGCAAGCGCTCAGGATAGAGGATTCAGCACCCAACTATTCTGCATTCAAGTGTTTGATGGAGATCCTGGAGAACTAATTTTTTTTCCCCTTAAAGTGAAAGTCGTTCCGTCTGTGCCTGACTCTTTGCAATCCCATGGACTATTCAGTTCAGTTCAGTTCAGTCGCTCATTCGTGTCCGACTCTTTGTGACTCCATGAATTGCAGCATGCCAGGCCTCCCTATAGAGTCTATGGAATTCTCTAGGCCAGGATACTGGAGTGGGTAGCCTTTCCCTTCTCCAGGGGAATCTTCGTAACCCAAGGATCGAACCCATGTCTTCTGCATTGCAGGTAAATTCTTTACTGGCTGAGCCACAAGGGAAGCCCACGAATACTGGAGTGGGTAGCCTATCCCTTCTCCAGGGGATCTGCCTGACCCAGGAATCCTGCTGTCTCCTGCATTGGACATGGATTCTTTATCAACTGAGCTATCAGGGAAGCCTTTTTTCCTCCCTAAAATTTCAGTTAATTGACTATGCTCTATTTCTTGATTAACTTAATTCCCTAGCTCTTTGTTATGAAAAGGTAATTATGTAATAAATTCATATGAATAAGAATTATAAAGAGAAATTCTTATAGATAGATCACTGGTACATTTCTTTAGAATCACAATCCATTGATGTTTTAGTAACATCTTTGCATAAGTAACCTGTTCTTTTACTCATTGAAATTTCAAGGTCTTTCTTATATCATATTAAATATCTTAGCTATTTATTCATTTAAAATTTCATTGAATTTGCAGTCTCACTATAGGATATCAAGTTAACCACAACTGACATTTATTTGAAATTCTTTAAAACTATTTAATAGAAGAACTAGAATTTGAAAAATTCCCTTCTACCTGTTCAGGTACACATTTCTGTTTCTTCAGTTAAGATTGTTATATGTGACGCATATTTCTTATTAAAATATCCCTAGGAATTTTATGCCTTGTACTTAGTTTTAATGTAATGTTTTAGTTCATCATGCATTATAACTGGTTAAACATTTTATATTTCATACAATCATTTGCAAGTTCATTTTACATGTTTTTCCTTATTTCTATTAGACTTTCAGGTAACTTAAGCATATTTTTTCACCAAATAAAATGTATTTCAAACACATAATATAACAAGCATCTGTACCCTGATATTTAATCTTATTTATTTTGGTATCTATGAAGTTATACATAAATAACTAAGTAAATAAAGTTAAAATCCTATCCACCAACAACCTCACAGAAGGACTTACCATTTTGAGTAAATGTCTGAGTATTCCATGGCCTAGTCAAGTTGACCCATAAAATCAACCATCACATGGAATCTATTTTTTGTTGCTTTATATTTATCATCATATAACATATGGACATTAATTTAACAACCTCCAGCAGTATGTCATGATTACTATTTGCTAACTGGAAAAAAATTATAAAAATCACTTCAGAATAAAATATTAAAGACAATGAATAAACTTCTACTTCTTAAATTCTTGTTATGTGCCATTTACACTTAATTTTGGTGGTAGGAAAGCTTATCAGGAACATCCTAGTCCATAATGTAGAGCCTGTCAAGATTTCTTTCCTGTGAGTAAGCCTTAATGCATGAGGAAATTTGGGTGCTTTTGGATAAAAACATAGAAAGTGGATGCAGGCAGGTTTGGATTTGACCCCTGACACATTGTCCACTTTAGCCAGTCATCCTTGGGTCTCAGAGAGACACAGTAAATGACTTTTAATGGATAAATGAATTGATATAACTTGGCTTCCTATTTTAAATTATGTTGAAAGTCTTGCAAAAATTAAATGAACTTAAATGTGAATATATAGAGGCCCTGGCAGACAGTAATGGCTCGATAAATGGTAATAATAATTGTAATACTAGTGGTAGCTTTTAATACTCTGAAGCTAACTTTGGCCTTTCAACTTCAAGTGAGAGACTAGAATACCTCTGTTGATTCATATCTTGCCTAGTGCCACTGAAAGCCTTATTCAAGTGAAGTTAAAAACCACACCTTCAATGTATTCCTATCAAGAAATGTCAAATATTTTAGCACTTAAGAATCTCTTTTGTGATAATGGTAAAAAGACAAGATGATTTATAACCTGAATCATTTCTGCAACTTACATACATACTTTAAAATTAAATAAGGTTAATTTGGCCCTATGTGTATGTATTTTTATCAGTTTAAAATTTTATGCTTAGAAGTAATTTAGTTAATATAGCAGTTAGCAGAAAGTGTAGTAATAAAACTTTTTATTGTAGAAAATATGTATGTAAAATGAGGTGATCAGATTGATTGCATTTTCTAAGAAGTAAGACTGGGTCGTTTCCTCTAACCCTGCTCCAAACGATTATGAATTCAAATTTTCTGGGGCAATATTTGTCAAATATTTGTCAGAGTAGAAACTGAGAGACTGAATATACAAATGGAGAGCAACCAGACCATATGTAAAAATAGAACACAACCCACAAACTGTAGCAGCTAGTCCAGAAGTAAGTGAAATCAACCCAGAATGGAAGTAATCAATAACTACCAGTTTCCTGAATCTCTGCTTCCACTTCTAATTTACAGCCAACCATTGAAAGCCAACTATGCTCCCCTTATCAATCACTTCAAATGCCTTTCTTCTAGGTCAGAACATGGACATCTTGGGGGCACATTATTCAAAATAACATAACTTCCTTCCCATCCATACTTATAATTCAAGTTTTAATGTCTTGTGTTATCTTTTTAAAAATAATTTATATAGTTTTAAAAATACTTTTCCATGCTCATTTAATTTAATACACAGATACATACATACACATAAACATATATTTTCATACACATATACTGGAAGTTTTTGTTTCGTGAAAATAAATTGTATTATATTCATTTGTCTGCATTTCTCTTTTCTTAATCAAAAAAACCTCATGGAAATCCCTACAAGTTATCTGATTTAGCTCTCATTTGTTTTTGTTTTTTATATTTGCTGTATTACTTTCCATGGGATGGAAGATATTTTATCATTATAGGTTTTTTTATTTAAGGTTATTTTATAATTTATGCAATCATTCCTTTACTGATAGTTATCACTTTTGTTTTCAGTTATACATTAATTATTTTTGTCATATGTACAATCTGCAATAAACATCGACTTACAAAGAAAAAAAACAAAAAGAATGCCCTTCTAATTTAGCCCACCTCCAGCTTCTGCATGCCAACAAACTCCAATTAAGGCAAACTTGAAACATTTCTTCCCACTATAAAATTTTCTCACTCCTCCACCTGCCTTTTGAGCCTCTGACAAGCACAAGTGGTAGTGATTGACTCTTTTGCAAGCTCTGAATAAAGCCTTCACTTGTTTTCATTTAATAAGCTTTATTTATTTCCACGGAAAAGAGGAAGAAACTTAATTTCATATAAAGGATTATATAAAATCATTTCATACAAAGAATTCATATAATCATTTGATATAAAGGACTTCAAACAGTGAATAATATTGAAGATTTGTATGTGTCATGTTAATTAGTTACTACTATGTGATTTTGTTTACTTTAGGTTTATGATGCCCTGGTTATTTTATTGCTATCCTTTCAACTACATTATCTTGACTCTGTAATAGCTGGAGTGGCAAGTTTATGAGCTGTTTAGTTCTCAACCACTGTTAGCAGTAAAGTTAAGTATTACAATAATAATCTCAAAGATAGCTTTTTACTGTAAGGCATGGATCGTGATAATTTTTACCTAGAGCAGTTAATGTTTAATGGATACTTTCAACAGCTGGCCATGTTAGTTTTTAGAAAGCTTTTGAAGAAAAAAGGGACTTAAAGGTGTATGACTGCCTAGATATCAAAGACCTTCTTAAACTGTGAGAAGTATGTTTAAAATTACTCCTTAACTAATGAAATGACTAGCTTACTTGTAAACATTGATAGTATAATTGAAATTGTTGTTGTGCTTAAGTAAAACAGAGCTTCCCTGATAGCTCAGTTGGTAAAGAACCTGCCTACAATGCACGAGACCTCAGTTCAATTCCTGGGTCGGGAAGATCAGCTGGAGAAGGGGTAAGCTACCCACTCCAGTATTCTTGGGCTTCCCTCCTGGTTCAGCTGGTAAAGAATCCATCTGCAATGCAGGAGACCTGAGTTGGGAACAGCCCCTGGAGAAGGGAAAGGCTACCCACTCCTGCGTTCTGACCTGGATAGTTCCATGAACTGTATAGTCCATGGGGTCACGAAGAGTCAGACACAACTGAGAGACTTTCACGTTAAGTAAAACACTGAGTTAATTTTAAATTGAATGGAAGCTCTTGATAAAGGCAATGAAAATATGAAATCCATGATGGCTATTGCTATGATTGAACTGTGGCCCGCACAGAAGCGTGCCGGTTGCGACGGCCCGCGCAGAAGCATGGCCTTCAGGAGCTAGCTAACCCTTGCCCAAGGTCAGGGGTGGCGACCGAGAGCGCCAGGCTGCGACAGCACAGGAGCGGCGGCCGAGAGGTGCTTCCCCACGTCCGAGGTCAGGGGCCCCGCCCGAGAGGAGCTACCCCACCTCCAAGGAGCGGCTGCTGCGGGGGCGCAGGAGGTCCAAGAGGAGCTACTCCACGTTCAAGGTCAGGAGGGGCGGCCGTGAGAAGATACCCCTCGTCCAAGGTAAGGACCAGTGGCTGCGCTTTGCTAGAGCAGCCTGAAGAGATACACCACGTGCAAGGTAAGAGAAACCCAAGTAAGACGGTAGGTGTTGCGAGAGGGCATCAGAGGGTAGACAAACTAAAACCATAATCACAGAAAACTAGCCAATCTGATCACAGGACCACAGTCCTGTCTGACTCAATGGAAGTAAGCCATGCCGTGTGGGGCCACCCAAGACGGCCAGGTCATGGTGGAGAGGTCTGACAGAATGTGGTCCACTGGAGAAGGGAATGGCAAACCACTTCAGTATTCTTGCCTTGAGGATCCCATGAACAGTATGAGAAGGCAAAATGATAGGATACTGAAAGAGGAACTCCCCAGGTCGGTAGGTGCCTAATATGCTACTGGAGATCAGTGGATAAATAACTCTAGAAAGAATGAAGGGATGGAAACAAAGCAAAAACAATACCCAGTTGTGGTTATGACTGGTGATAGAAGCAAGATCCGATGATGTAAAGAGCAATATTGCACAGGAACCTGGAATGTTAGGTTCATGGATCAAGGCAAATTGGAAGTGGTCAAACAGGAGATGGCAAGAGTGAATGTCGACATTCTAGGAATAAGCGAACTAAAACGGACTGGAATGGGTGAATTTAACTCAGATGACCATTATATCTCCTACTGTGGGCAGGAATCCCTTAGAAGAAATGGAGTAGCCATCATAGTCAACAAAAGAGTGCGAAATGCAGTACTTGGATGCAATCTCAAAAATGACAGAAAGATCTCTGTTTGTTTCCAAGGCAAACCATTCAATATCACGGTAATCCAAGCCTATGCCCCAACCAGTAATGCTGAAGAAGCTGAAGTTTAATGGGTCTATGAAGACCTAAAAGACCGTTTAGAATTAACACCCAAAAAAGATGTCCTTTTCATTATAGGGGACTGGAATGCAAAGTAGGAAGTCAAGAAACACCTGGAGTAACAGGCAAATTTGGCCTTGGAGTACAGAATGAAGCAGGGCAAAGGCTATTAGAGTTTTGCCATGAGATGCACTGGTCATAGCAAACATCCTCTTCCAACAACACAAGAGAAGACTCTACACATGGACATGACCAGATGGTCAACACCGAAATCAGATTGATTACATTCTTTGCAGCCAAAGATGGAGAAGTTCTATATAGTCAGCAAAAACAAGACTGGGAGCTGACTGTGGCTCAGATCATGAACTCCTTATTGCCAAATTCAGATTTAAACTGAAGAAAGTAGGGATAACCACTAGACCATTCAGGTATGACCTAAATCAAATCCCTTATGACTATACAGTGAAAGTGAGAAATAGATTTAAGGGACTAGATCTGATAGACAGAGTGCCTTATCAACTATGGACGGAGGTTCGTGACATTGTACAGGAGATAGGGATCAAGACCATCCCCATGGAAAAGAAATGCAAAAAGGCAAAATGGTTGTCTGATGAGGCCTTACAAATAGCTGTGAAACGAAGAGAAGCAAAAAGCAAAGGAGAAACGGAAAGATATTACCATTTGAATGCAGAGTTCCAAAGAGAGAGATAAGAAAGCCTTCCTCAGTGATCAATGCAAAGAAATAGAGGAAAACAAGAGAATGGCAAAGACTAGAGATCTCTTCAAGAAAATTAGAGATACCAAGGGAACATTTCTTGCAAAAATGGGCTCAATAAACGACAGAAATAGTATGAATGTAAGAGAAGCAGAAGATATTAAGAAGAGGTGGCAAGAATACACAGAAGAACTGTACAAAAAAGATCTTCACAACCCAGATAATCACAATGGTGTGATCACTCACCTAGAGCCAGACACCCTGGAATGTGAAGTCAAGTGGCCTTAGAAAGCATCACTACGAACAAAGCTAGTGGATGTGATGGAATTCCAGTTGAGCTATTTCAAATCCTGAAAGATGATGCTGTGAAAGTGCTGCACTCAATATGCCAGCAAATTTGGAAAACTCAGCAGTGGCCACAGGACTGGAAAAGGTCAGTTTTCATTCCAATCCCTAAGAAAGGCAATCCCAAAGAACGCTCAAACTACCACACAATTGCACTCATCTCACACACTAGTAATGTTTAAAATTCTGCAAGCTAGGCTTCAGCAATACGTGAACCTAGAACTTACAGATGTTCCAGCTGGTTTTAGAAAAGGCAGAGGAACCAGAGATCAAATTGCCAACATCCGCTGGATCATTGAAAAAGCAAGAGAGTTCCAAAAAAAACATCTATTTCTGCTTTATTGACTATGGCAAAGCCTTCGACTGTGTGGATCACAATAAATTGTGGAAAATTCTGAAAGAGACGGGAATACCAGACCACCTGACCTGCCTCTTGAGAAACCTGTATGCAAGTCAGGAAGCACCAGTTAGAGCTGGACATGGAACAACAGACTGGTTCCAAATAGGAAAAGGAGTACGTCAAGGTTGTATATTGTCACCCTGCTTATTTAAGTTATATCATGAGAAACGCTGGGCTGGAAGAAGCACAAGCTGGAATCAAGATTGCCGGAAGAAATATCAGTGACTTCAGATATGCAGATGACACCACCGTTATGGCAGAGAGTGAAGAGGAACTAAAACGCCTCTTGATGAAAGTGAAAGAGGAGAGTGAAAAAGTTGGCTTAAAGCTTAACTTTCAGAAAACTAAGATCATGGCTTCTGGTCCCATCACCTCATGGGAAATAGATAGGGAGACAGTGGAAACAGTGTCTGACTTTATTTTGGGGGGGCTCCAAAATCACTGCAGATGGTGACTGCAGTCATGAAATTAAAAGACGCTTACTCCTTGGAAGGAAAGTTATGACCAGACTAGATAGCATATTAAAAAGCAGAGACATTACTTTGCCAACAAAGGTCCATCTAGTCAAGGCTATGGTTTTTCCAGTGGTCATGTATGGATGAGAGAGTTGGACTGTGAAGAAAGCTGAGCACTGAAAAATTGATGCTTTTTTTTTTTTTTTTTTGAACTATGGTGTTGGAGAAGACTCTTGAGAGTCCCTTGGACTGCAAGGAGATCCATCCAGTCCATCCTAAAGGAGATCAGTCCTGTGTGTTCGTTGGAAGGACTGATGCTGAAGCGAATCTCCAATACTTTGGCCACCTCATGCGAAGAGTTGACTCATTGGAGAAGACCGTGATGCTGAGAGGGATTGGGGGCAGGAAGAGAAGGGTCGACAGAGGATGAGATGGCTGGATGGCATCACCGACTCAATGAGCATGAGTTTGAGTAACCTCCGGGAGTTTGTGATGGACAGGAAGGCCTGGCGTGCTGAGATTCATGGGGTCGCAAAGAGTTTGACACCTCTGAGCGACTGAACTCAACTCAACTATCACTCCCAAGTTCATGTGTTGAGGCTCTAACCCACAGTGTGAAGGCATTTAGAGATGTGACCTTGAGAAGTAATTATGTTTAGATGACGTCATAAGGATGGAGCAACCATGATGAGATTACTACTTTTTTTTTTTTTTTTTTGCAATTTTTTTTTTTTTTCATTTATTTCTATTAGTTAGAGGCTAATTACCCTACAATACTGTAGTGGGTTTTGTCATACATTGACATGAATCAGCCATGGATTTACATGTCCACGGCCATACCACCCTGAACACGCCTGATCTCGTCTGATCTCGGAAGCTAAGCAGGGTCGGGCCTGGTTAGTACTTGGATGGGAGATTACTATTTTTATAAGAAGGTAAAGAGACCAGAACTCTCTTCATACAGTGAGAAGGGCAAGGAAGAGAGCCCTCTCTGGGTAGCAAAATTGGCTGACATGTTGACCTTGAAATTCCCAGGCTCCAGAACTGTGAGAAATAAATTCCTGTTGCTTTGGCCACCCGATCTATGTTTTTTGTTTTTGTTTTTTATGTCAGCCTTGGTTGACCAACACATGTTTCAAAAATTTACCAAATTATCCAGTTATTTCAAATGTTCTGATTTTGACATTCTAATGAATGTTTCAGTTTTCATCCAATAAACTACTTTATTGAATTTTTATGACTGCCTTTTCTTTTGCCTTAAGAGCAAACTCCTGCTAAAATTATTCAGTTTAATCAGGCTGGTTAAATTTAGATATTGAAATGCCTGAAAATATGAATCTTACCAGATATTGTATGAATTAAGTTCAATATAAAGTATTAACAATCATGATTTCATAATGAGAAGTTTCAGCAGAGTAGATGTTTTCTTTAATAATTAAGGCATTTAAGGCAAAGTTGTTTTATCATTTACAGTTTTTTTTTTCTATTTTATAGGTTTTAGTATGATGTATTCTTCTTTCTGTACCATTATAAAAAATGTTCATTTTTTATTTTGTTCCAAGAGTCATCAGGTACTGTCATTGCTCACTTTCTAAGTAGGTAAGATTATGTTAGTATGGTTTCTGTAATTTATTTCCATTTTCATGTCTTTTGTGATGAAAACATAATACACATTTCTTTCTCTTGAATATACATTATATGTGCATGTGTGTGTGTATGTTTGACATTGTTGATTATCCAGCTGCTTTCCTCCATTTTATTTATTTACACTAATAAATCTGTTTCTTTACACTTTTTCCCTCTATCTTAAAATTGTTTTGAAAGCGCTGAACAGCTTGTATTCATTTTTCCTGAAGCTCTTATTTCATTGATAATCATCAGCTCATAATTATCATGCCTGCCTATAATTACACTCACGTTTCCCTGTTATACTTGGGGACAAGTCTCCAGCCACTACTCCTTTACCAGGACTGTGACCTTGCTCTCCAGCACCATTCTCCACATGCTGTGCTATCTAAACTTACTCACTGTCCTTTATTACCACAATCTGAAAGAGACATTCTTTTTTTTTTCTTTTGTCTCTCTTCAATACACCTCAACTTAGAATTTTCATTAGGATAGTTTATGGAGAACAGTGTGGAGATTCCTTAAAAAACTGGAAATACAACTGCCATATGACCCAGCAATCTCACTCCTGGGCGTACACACCAAGGAAACCAGATCTTAAAGAGACACGTGTACCCCAATGCTCATCACAGCACTGTTTATAATAGCCAGGACATGGAAGCAACCTAGATGCCCATCAGCAGATGAATGGATAAGGAAGCTGTGGTACATATACACATGGAATATTACTTAGCCATTAAAAAGAATACATTTTAATCCGTTCTAATGAGATGGATGAAACTGGAGCCCATTATACAGAATGAAGTAATCCAGAAAGATAAACACCAATATAGTATACTAATGCATATATATGGAATTTAATACTTTTAATCTCAGATTCTATATTTTCCCTTCAATGGCAAGAATTACTCTTCAATTTTTATAATTTATATTCATTTGATTTCCAGGACTTTTCCTTAATTTTGAGTAACTTTCTGATCATTTTATTGCATTCCTAGTGTTTTATCAATGCCCATCATATAATATATATACATATGAAATATGAGATACATATAAACTATATACAGCAAATATTAGATTCATCCCACTCCACCTTCTTCTAAAGAAAAGAAGATTGTTCTTCTTTTCTTACTTTCCCACCTCTGATGGTTTTTTCCCTTAATACAATGTTATTGGTTAGATAAGGAACAAGACAGTGTGTTTCCTAAAGTGTAACACGTCCACATATGTCTTGCCTCCTTCCCCCAACCCCCAGTCCATAATGGAATGATCGGGCTACAGTTCTTACTCCTCAATATCCTGTAGGTGGTTTTCATCTACTTTCTCATCATCAGTGTGACAGATAACTTGCTTGTGGCTGGTCTGATCCTCTTTTCCTTTTTAGGTAATCTGTTTCTTCTCTGGAAGCTTGCAAGAGTTTTCTCCTTTTCTTTGAAGTTCTGGAATTTCTCTAAGCTTTTTAAAAAATCATTAACTTTGCCTGGTTGTTAAATGAATAATTTTCATCTGTCGACTTGGCTCTTTTTTTCAGCTCAAGTTAGATACATGCTTGTCCTGTATCTGTTTTGGCCCTTCCCTCCAGAACTCCTACAACTTTTGTACCATGCATGAAACTCCCCAGATGCTATGATTCATGGCCTGGTCTATCACTTCTATATGAATTGATCGGTTTTAGTGCTTAATCCAAGTGAACATTTTCCCCTCTCTATTAGCTTGCTCAGTCATATTAGATGCATCACTGTGGTTTATTCATGCAGAACACCGTTCTTCTGGGTTACCTTCAGAGGAAATAGCCACATTTGTGGCAGAATTAACAGGATTCTATACTTAGGGGCCAGTAGTTTATTATTGATAGTTGGTTCTAACTTTAATCAAAACTTCCAATGTTGTGGTGGTATATAAGTGTATACTTTTATTTGGGCGTCGAGGGTAACTCAGCAGTCAAGAATCCACCGGCCTCGTAGGAGACACAGGTTCAGTCCCTGGGTCAGGAAGATCCCCTGGAGAGAAGGAAATGGCAACCCACTCCAGTATTTCTACCTGGTACATTCCATAGACAGAGGAGCCTGACGGGCTACAGTCCATGGGGTAGCAAGAGTTAGACATGACTTAGTAACTAAAAAACCACCACTCTTTTATTTATGTATCTTTCATTATATGAAGAAAGATATATTTCATATATCTTTATTTATTGGTTTCCAGAGTTAAGACAATTCATCATCAGAGAACTAGTTCATTTTTTTCCTTCCATGACAGCTTTGCCTATCCACATTGCTTTCTTCTCTAAATATCTCTAGCTTTCATTCCCTTTTCCTTTAGCTTTACAGCTTGAAGACTTAATTTAGTTTACTGCCATAAACAGTGCCTGCCACAGAGTAGTAACTTAATACATATTCACTTACTGAACAAATAAATAAATGATTTCATGCTCAAGTACATATATTCAATGTAAGAGAAAATATGGAATATTAATATATATCTATCACAACATCTAGTGCCATATGATACTCTTAATAAATCAGCAAAAAAGCAATATAGAATATTTTATAAGAAGCAGATAGTGACTGATCACTAGGAGTGTTTTAGTTCTACTTCTATCAGTTTATTTCTATGATTTTACTAAAATACCATTGGCCAAATGTATAGAAAAAATATGTTGAAACCATCTAAGATCAGATACTGTGTCTTACTCATCTGTATTATGGCTAGATCCTACTCAGGGTAGGTTTCTAAGGAGCTAAGTATTACAGTGCATGAGAATAACCCAGAGGCCCTGTTAGATGAAGATTCTTTCCCCTCTTCATAAAAGTCTAATTCAAAAGATATGAGGTGGATCTCAAATACTTGCATGTTTAGAAAGCACCCCAGGTGATTATGATATAGCTGCTGCTGCTGCTGCTGCTGCTAAGTCACTTCAGTCATGTCCAACTCTGTGCGACCCCATGGACTGCAGCCCACCAGGCTCCCCTGTCCCTGGGCTTTTCAAGGCAAGAACACTGGAGTGGGTTGCCCTTAGGATATAACTAGGTCACCCAAAATCAACACTTAGAGACACACTGGTTAAATGCTTCAATAATATTTGTTGAAATGAATTCACTCATTTAAAGAGCTTCACCATTTTGTAATGTGTTATTCTTAAAGAAATGAGCTAACAATTTCTCCCCTTAAAAGAGATTTTTAATATATAATTTCTCTATATATGAAGATATAAATCTGACTGAAATGTCCAAGTGAAATATGTCAGGCAACCAATGTTGAGGATTGTTATTTAGAACTGTAAAGGAAAAAGAGCAATATGAAATGTTCAGAAGAGACAAATCCATTGAGTCAGAAAGTAGATGAGTGGTTTCCAGAGACTGGAAGAAGGGAGAAATGGAGAGTGACTATAAATGAAGATTTAATCTTGGGGAATGAAAATGTTTTGAAATTAGATAGTGATCATAATTCTGTGAATTTACTAAAAACCACTCACTTGTACACTTTAAAAGGATGAGTTTAATGATATTTGAGTTACAATTCACATACTATACTGTATATACTCAATAATGCTGTTATTACAAAATAAAATTACTAAGTCTAGTAAATTTATAAAGATTAATAAATAAGATGGAAGAACAAATGAACAACTGTGCACTTACATCTAGTTCTTTTTAGTTTTAAGGATGAGACCTTTGCGGAAGATATTCTTTTTTTTTTTTTTTTTTTTTTTGGAAGATATTCTTATAAAGAACTCTCTTGGCTCTGAAGGGAAATTTTTATTCCAATCTGATTGTGGAGGCTTCTTAACAAGCTGTTAGTAGAGCTCAAATATTAAATGAGACTATGAACATTGTGATCAGAAGGAAGAACTGCACTTATCATGTAAATAAGCCAGTTGTGCTTTGCATACATGCACACACACACACACACACACACAATGTCATGTGTTATTGTGTTCCCATGGTTCTATAGAGAAATACAGAAACAGAAAAATCCTATCCAGTTTAACTGTGCAAAGATAAAAACTAGTTTTTTAAAACTATACTATTTCCTTTTGATTCATCTGATTTCTATCTAGTCTTTTAAAGTCTAAAAATCTACTTTCCTTTCTTGCCATGCCTTTTGCATTAACCAAAAGATTCAGAAGCCCATAACTTTTATCTTGACAATGAGTGGCAGAAAGAGCGGAAAGGAAGGATGTTTTCAAGCAAGGATTGAGTAAAGTTGAGAGTTTTCCTTTGTTATCAGGCCTCTTCATTGACAAGGAGTTTTGTTTTGTTTTGTTTTTTTCTTCCTTTTTTGTGAATTTGAGAGAAAGCAACTGTAGAGAATGGGCTAGGCATTCCTTGAGATTTATTTCTTTCAAAACTGATAATAAATGTTCAAAAGATGACAGAAGTCAACCAAGATTATGAGTGACAGAGACATGCTAGTTTTTTTTTTTTAAGTTTGTTCAGTTATTTTTTCCTTTTGTAAAGATGAGACTAATGTCTTCTGAGCTCTTTACATGACTGAGGTGAAACCAGAAATATCAAGAGTTATTAAATAATCAACATATTTGGATAGGAAGAACAACATATATAATATTTATCTTATTCACCATTATAATTTTACTTTAAGATCATATATTTTTTCAAGTGATCACATCAATATAGTAAATTGAATTTGTAGATTCCACAAACCACTTCAGTTAAATTAATCTCCAAACCTCGAACACTGACATTCTGATACTGTTTGAAATTTCCAGCTTAATTAAATAAGCCTTCCAAATTAAGAGGTTAATTTCCTTGCTTCATTTGATACTTTTTACACAAACATATATAGCTTATCATTTAACTTTCAAAATATTTAAAAGAGGGTTTCCCAGATGGCTCAGGGGTAAAGAATCCACCTGCCAATGCATGAGATGCAGGACACACGGGTTGCATCACCAGGTCAGAAAGACACCCTGGAAGTGGAAATGGCCACCCACTCCAGTGTTCTTGCCTGAAAAACCGTGTGTACTGAGGAGCCTAGTGGGCTACAGTCCATGGGGTTGTGAAGAGTTGAACATGATCTAGTGACTGAACAGCAACAACATATTTAAATTAAACCCTCTAGTCCATATTTATTCCAAGGTTTCTATAGCCTATCACAGTTTCTATTGCTATACAACAGAGCAAAAATTATTAACCTGTTTCACTGTTTGGTCATGAAGAACAGCTAGTAACTTTGACTGCCAAATACCCCACAGATAGAAGCTGCTAAAGACAGCCTTGATGGTACAGGTTATAGCTTCCAACTTAGATAATACACTCTCTGTGCTGAATAAATGCCCATGTTCTTATTTATAATTATACTCAATTCCAATTAGCAACATTTTTAATACCCATCTGGATTCACTGGAGATTTGATTCAATGTTCTATTCTTAAATTATCAGCAGTAACTTCAAACTAAACAAAAACACAGACTGAGTAGAAAACTCATTACCAAAACTAAATTTTGCACTGGTCTTGTATAGTGTTTCCCCAGTCATCAGATAATCCTTGTGCACATCTTCTCTCTCTTCCAAGGTAATTACCCAGCTGCTTCCACATTTTTTTTTATTCAAAATGACAGAAATGGCATTTTAAAAACTATACATTGCTATAGTTTCTATATACAGTACACTTACAAAAAAGGAGTAAAATATACACTGTAGTCTGGTCTGGGAACCATTGTTTACTTTTAGATCCTGCACACAAAAAAGAAATGGGTGGAGTTTGCCCTTCTATCATTTATAGTCTGAGTGTGCTAAGAAAGACTCCCTTGACCCAGAGATAGGAGAGAGCTAGATTCATACACTATATGTTTCAGTTTTCACATTCATTGATAGCATATAACGGGTATACAGAAGTGACAAATGTTAGTCATTTGTTGAATGATGCTTATTTTTATGTTTACAGTTTAATAGCAAGGTCTCAGCAAATTTACACATAGAGTATTAGGAGCAGGCACACACTTTATTTTCTTAAAATTAGTAAAAGTTTTGAGGGCACTAGCTAGAACAACAACCTTTGATTCACTGGCTACCCAAGGGAGGAGTTCAATGGGGTTGACTCTGGGATACTTATTATATTTAGTCATCTCTGAAACCTACATGTAATTGCTTTGGCATGTAAACCCTGATTTTTTGGTCAAAAGATGTACTACTTTTTTGGGATAAATGTACCTGATGGTTTAGCCATTTTATTAGTTTCACCAGGAAGAAGCTAACCCTAAGAAAATTTGCTTTAATGATGTACAATTTAAAAAAGGTTTTAAGAAGGAGGATAAGGCAATTTGAAGGAAAGTAATTCTGGTGTTTTGTTGTCTAAAACAAAAAAATGTTAAGGAAACTACTTGATAATATTTGTGAATTGTTCTGATAACTCTAAGTTATACCTACACAACACATCAGAAAGTTTTATTTATAATCTTTATTACCCTCACCCTTCTCAATCCTCCCCTCTGCTGAGGAAGCTAAGCCCAGGAAACTTTTTCTCAGACTTACCTGCCAGCAGTATTCCACATAGATTTTATTAACAAGAGGCATTTGGCATTTGAACAAGATGTAAAGAAGGAAGATAAAGGGAAGCTTTTAATCTCTGGTCTCTATGTGGTGTCTGATTAAAGTAATCAATCCTCTTCTGGAGTCCAAAGCATCACATAATGTGTGAAACAAGAGAGTGAGGAGGCTTCTCTTCTCGAATACTTACGTCACACCAGTAACGTATTTTCAGAAAGTCTGAGCTTAGGTTCTGAATAGATGGTTACACTTGTTTTCTGTGAGATCCTTGAAAATTCAAGTGAAGTAGGAAGGAACCTCTAGAATTGCCTAAAATATTCAGAATGTTACAAGTGGCCCTGAGGGAATCTGACCTACCTTGAACTGATACTATCTCAGGAAATGAAAATATAGCTGGAATCTTAATTAAAGATGACTTCTGACAACTGTGCATAAGCAAGAGATAATTTCAGTTTTTTATAACAGAAACTGTAAAAGTAGAGTGGCAACATTTTTGTTTGAGACTGTCCCTTAAAGCTTTGCTACTTGAGGGGATCAGGCATGCTACCCTGAAGTATGCCATACTGGAATATGGATTACTGTGAGCTGAAGTCAATTGAGAATTGACAGATTCAGGAAGAAGTCTCCTTGTGTCTTCCTTTATCTGACTAAATGCAGAAACTTCTGAGAAATAAAGACTGCCATAAATCCCCTCTCCAGTGGAAGACAGCGCTGAGATGACTCTGTACAAACAAAACAAACAACCTTTGAAAAAAACCTTATCTTCCATTGATTTCCTCATATATTTACCTTCCCACAACTTATTGTTCCTAGAAGGCCAAGCCCCCTTTCTTTTGTTTAGTCACTTCTTCAAAATTTATCACTCTTTGTTGAAATGGTATATAAGCTCTCATGTCTAACCATTTCTTTGAACTTTCACTTCTTTTCTGTGAAAATATGTAGAAATATTAACAACAGTGAAGTTTGTATGCTTTTCTCCTACTAATCTTTTGTCAATTTTATTTGTAGACTTCAGTAATTAAATGGTATAGATTAAATTATATTAAATTAATTAAATTGTATTCCAAAATGGTATAGAAGATTCTTTTCTTTTCATACATTATCTTCATAGAGAAAAGTGACTAATAATATTTTTCCCTTTTGCAAGAGAAAAATTATAAGATGAGACATAGTGATTTTCAGGCTTTTGTTGGACTTAGGAATAAAATTATTCATGAAATGCAGTGGGTGGGGGTGCTTATCTTCTTAAGTCTTTAGATAATTGACTCAAGAATCCAATCTTGATGCTATAATCTTTATTTCATAAATTGTCATTTCCATTAACAGACTTTTATGGATTAGGGTAAAGGCATGGCTGCCAATGGCTTATTTATTCTGCTATTGCAATTCAGTGCAAGGTTTAATATAGTGGTAGAAGGGGAATACTGTTGGAAATATTTTTGATACCAACTCAGATGTGATTTGCAACTTTAATGTTCATTATTTAACATAGTTTATATGTCTTATTTTATTGTTTTTCTTGCAAAACATAATTTATAGTCAATTACAATTACCAATCAACTTTGAAAACACAAATCAACCAAAATTTGCATAATGACTGAGTGGATTTTTCCCTTAGGATATTTAAACTTAAAGCTTTCTATGCTTATTGTTGTCTAACAGGTAGAAGTAAGCATTACCTGCTTAAATACTCCCGTTTTCACTACTTTTTTCATTCCTACAAATTCTAATCTGAAGCTTCAGCATTGATACTTTCCCTCACAGCCAAAATAAAACAAAGAAAGTTGGGGGGGGGGGGAGGAATGTAACAGTGCTTCACAGACAATAGAACTTCAATAACTACTTAACTGTTTATCATTAGTATAACATTTATCTTATTTTAAAGTTGGGGATGTATCATCACTTTTTAAATTTTGCAGCATCCTTTAGTGGTTGGATGTAGTAGATACTCCAACATTTTTTTTTTTCAACATTTATTTTAAATTGAAATAAATTGGTGATGCTAGTGGTAAAGAACCTGTCTGCCAAAGCCAGAGACATAAGAGACTTGGGTTTGATACCAGGGTGGGGAAGATGCCCTGGAGGAGGGCATGGCAACCCACTCCAGTATTCTTGCTGGAGAATCCCATGGACAGAGGAGCCTGGTGGGCTACAATCTATGGGGTTGCACAGAGCCAGACATGACTAAAGGGACTTAGCATGGCACAGTACATAATTTCTTTAGCTGAGTTCATTCTATCTTATTACTTAAGAAGCATTCAATGTTTAGATGAATATGTCCTTTTTGTTAATTTGCAGTTTTATGTCTATTTTTCTTCCTTTTCTTCATTGGAATGTACTGCTATGTTAATGGGAAAAACTGCTGATTTTTAAGGATGAGAGATCTTTTTGTATGTACATTATTTGGTTGAAAATACTTTATATAGTAACAACTAAATAAAAATGGATAAGATAATGCTATTAACCACATCCACATTACCCTAGGGCCTTCAATAAATTGCATTTCAATTGTTTCACTCTATTTCTAAGGAGACTGTCTGAAAGAATTTTAAGAACTTGATCTGGAGTCTGTTCAAGAAAAAACTGTAATTTCAAATATTGTGCCATCTCTTGCATTTATGTTTAAATGCCCAGAATGTGTGGCTATCTGAGGACTTTTGATGTTCAAGGATAGTTGGTTTGGGGAAATGGAGAGGTAAACTGTTCTGGTTAGGACTGTAATGATTTGGAGCTGGTAGTTAGCATAAAGGGAGAGATGAAGAAGAGTGTAAATACATGAGAACCAAGAAAAGAGAAAATTCCCATAGCAGCACATAGCCAGTGAGATTGAAAACAATGAACTGCTTGAGGTCAGGGGGTATGTCTTATTCATCTCCTTATCTTTATCGCCTAACCAAATTCTGTCATTGCCTAGGACCTAAGTAAATGTTTGTTGAATTAAGTTAATTTAAGTAGCTTAATTCATTCATCCCATGACTCTATTAGTTCAGGAATATTTCCTGTTTACATATGATGATATCAAGGCTCAAAAATTTAGTAACAGGCAGAACTGGGAGGAACTGGGATTTGAATGCAGTCTTCAAGAATCCAGAATCGATAATATTTCCACTATACCATGATTTTTTCAGAATATGTTTTCAGTCCCATGATAGTGAAAATGAAAGTTACTAAGTCGTGTCTGACTCTTTGCGACCCCATGCACTGTATAGTCCATGGAATTCTCCAGACCAGAATACCGGAGTGAGTGGCCTATTCCTTTTCTACGGGATCTTCCTGACCCAGGAATCAAACCAGGGTCTCCTGCATTGCAGGTGGATTCTTTACCAACTGAGCTATCAGGGAAGCCTCAGTCTTATGATAAGGTTGACAGACAGAAGGGTCCTATGGTTACAGATTTTTGGGATATCCAATATGCAGTGCTGCCTCTCCTGCAACTTCATAAAGTGTATTAAAATCTCTGATAAAACTTTTAGTTAAGCAATTGTTCTAACTTTCTGTCAGCATTTCTCAAAGGTGGTTTGTTGCAGTCTTCCTCTCTTTTTTTGCATAATTAATTTTTTGATTTATTTTATATTAGAGTACAGTTGATTCACAATGTTGCATCAGTTTCATGTATACAGCAAAGTGATTCAATTAAACATATACATATATCCATTCT
Source organism: Dama dama (assembly GCF_033118175.1). NCBI lineage: Eukaryota > Metazoa > Chordata > Mammalia > Artiodactyla > Cervidae > Dama > Dama dama. The sequence continues at coordinate 6,526,506 of NC_083715.1, read as the reverse complement.
TTTTCAGATTCTTTTCCTATATAGGTTATTGAGTTCCCTATGCTATGTAGTAGGTTTTTTTTTTTTTTTGATTGTCTGTTCTGTATATAATAATATGGATATGTTAATCCCAATTCCCTGATAGTTCAGTTGGTAGAGAATCTGCCTGTGTTGCAGGAGACACTGGTTCTATTCCTGGGTTAGAAAGATCTGTTGGAGAAGGGATAAGCTACCCACTTCAGTATTCTGACCTGGAGAATTCCATGGACTACACAGTCCATGGGGTTGCAAAGAGTTCAGACACGACTGTGGGACTTAAAATTTCCTTTGGGCTTCCCAGTTGATAAAGAGTCTGCCTGCAATGTGGGAGAGCTGGGTCCAATCCCTGGGTCACGAAGATCACGTGGAGAAGGAAATAGCCACTCATTCCAGTATTCTTGCCTAGAGAATCATATGGACAGAGGAGCCTGGTTGGCTACATACAGTCCATGGGGTCACAAAGAGTGGGACACGACTGAGTGACTAACACTTAGAGGCTTCTCTGGTGGCTCAGATCATTAAGAATCCACCTGAAATACAGGGGAACTGGGTTTGATCCCTGGGTTGGGAAGATCCCTTGGAGAAGGGAAAGGCTACCCACTCCAGCATTCTAGCCTGATTCCATGGACTGTATAGTCCATGGGGTCACAGAGTTGAACACAACTCAGTGACTTTCACTTTCAATTTTCATATCTTTTTTTTTTTTAAGTGGTAATATGTTTATTTTTTGGCTGTGCTGGGTCTTTGTTGCTGTGCATGCACTTTCTCTAGTTGTGATGAGCAGGAGCTACTCTCTAGTGTTGTTCAGCTTCTCTTGTGGCAGAGTGCTGGCTCTAGAGGGTGCAGACTTCAGTAGTTGTAGCTCATAGACTTAGTTGCTCTGCAGCACATGAAATATTCCTGGAGTAGGGAGGGAACCCGATTTCCCTGCATTGGCAGCAGATTCTTAACCATGGGACCACCATGGAAGTCCCTTCATATCTCTTTTAAATGGGGCTTTTTTTTTTTTTTTTGGAAGGGTAGGGGAAAATAACAGGAGATGTTTGTTAACTATCCTTGATAGTAAAAGAAAGTATAACACTAGCTAAAAGCATGATGAAATGTCCTAGTCACTACATTTTGGTAAAAATGTATTTTAGCTTACAGGAAGATATTAAGAGTATAAACTAATGACTTGTAACATTTTGGTACTTGTGAAGGTATTTATACAGAATTTCATTAGCTATGTACATCTATATTTCCTAGAATAATAGGACCTAAAATGGGAAACATGCATTTTCCACATCTACCATTTCCCCCAAATGAAATGAATAGTGTTTTAAAATTGCCCAAATATTTGTCACTTAATTATATTATAAACTTTGACACTTAGAATTGCAAAATTCTTTGCCATTTATGGAGTTTATTATGTATTACATCATGCATTACTGCTTCCTGTCTTTATTTAAAGTTCAAACAGACTCAACTCTAGATGAAGTTATAAATAATGCAGGCTTTAAAGGATATGGTTCCAAGTGAATTAACTGATTCTTAAGTAAACAGACAAGCTGTAAAAACTGTACCTTATAAATGACTGGTTTCCCAGGAAGTTGTTAAACTAAAATATTCTCTTTTCTAGATAAGATATTTGGTAATCACAGGCATATATCCCCATTATTGATAAAGCTTCGTAGAGAGAAATAAGCAAGATATACTGGTAATAAAATGTTAATATAGCCCACTTAATGTTTACATCAAACAAAGTCACTATGTTTTGCTAAAACTCATTTGGAATAAGACAGCTTATATTAACAGAGATTAGGCAAACCAGAAAATGTGTATTAGCATTCTGGCATTTTCATTGCACCATATATAAATTTTTCTGAAAAAAAAAAAAAAAATAACCTATCATCTTTTGTAAAACCTTTCCAGATTAGAAAGGAAAATGCAACTCACTTTAAAGGAGGGCATGTTATTTTCTTAATAAAATTTATTCATTGATTCCTTAAATATGTACATTAAATGTTTATATGTGTATAATTGCTCTATCATAGGAACTGAGAAGTAAAAATGAGAAATGAATAAATACATTGATCGAACACCTATTACTTGTCAGGTTAATATCAAAGAAGGAAAACAGCTTCCTCTACTCATCCAAGGTTCTTTCAGCTAGTCTGAGAATCGAATTGTCATGAGATGGATTAACATAAAATCAAATTTAACTTTGTACATATGTAGGTTTCATAAGAAAATGAACCTTAAGGGCAAGTTAGGCAATCAAGGCTTTTATACTACCTGAGAGGAAAAGGGGTTACGAATTTGGGTCCCCAACAGGAGGAAAATGATTTATAGGAAGATGGGATAAAGAAATGTTGGGTAAATAAATGTTTTCCATGCTCTGCAGAGACAACTGGACACAGAGAGGACTTCGATGGAAGCAGCCTTGCTAAGAGCCCCCAGTCTACCACATCTAACTCACATTCCTTGTAGTTAGCTCCGCTGAAAACTCTCTTCCTGGGACTGGAGCCCTATCTAAATTATTTAAGGCAGTTCAGCGTGCTTAGTCACTCCAGTCATGTCTGACTCTCTGCGACTCCATGGACCATGACCCGCCAGGCTCCTCTGTCCATGGGATTCTCCAGGCAAGAATACTGGAGTGGGTTGCCATTTCCTTCTCCAGAGAGAAAGTTTGAAGTGAGTGAAGTGAGTGAAGTGCGTGAAGTGAAGTTGGTCAGTCGAGTGCGACTCTTTGCGACCCCACGGACTGTAGCCTACCAGGCTCCTCCCTCCATGGGATTTTCCAGGCAAGAGTACTGGAGTGGGTTGCCATTGCCTTCTCCAGCAGTTCAGAGGAGGAGGTAAAAGGTCTTCATGAGCCTTTTGTTTCTTTAAAAAAAAAGAAAAAGTAAAGCCTAATATAAATCTCATGCCAAAGAGACATTTTAACAAATTTTGCTCTCCTACTTTTGTGATGGATGCAAAGAGTCATATTGGAAACTATCCAAGAGGCTTAGTTACAGGATAGTGCCCTACATGTTACAAATTCAATAGATTATTTTGATAATAATACATGAAAAGGTGAAGGCAACACATTATGTTGTGCTCTAACAATGCAAATAATAATTATTAAGGATTTCAGGATACTGAGCTACCAACGTGAATTGGAATGAAGGAGAAAACCTCAGATAGAAGTGGGGCTTTACTTGGATTTCAAAGGGGAGAAGATTTTTTTTTTTAATAGGCAATAAGAAAAAACATTAGAAGTCTAGGACTAAGACTTAAAACAAAATCATTCAGAGATACAAGTAAAGGTGGAACACTGGAATCATGGGAGAGAGAGAGCCAAGATGTTTGCCAATTTGATAGGACAGAATGATATTGAAATGAAAAACTGAGATTGTCAATATAGATTAGAGAAGTGTTTTTAGAGGAAGTTAAATGAGGGGTAGGGGAAATCTAGTAGGATATATTATGAATTTTAGCTCCTGAGCATTTTAAACCTATTTCCTTTCATTAAGAAATTCTCTGTAAGCTAGACTAGAGTTTGATGAAGCCCTGGACAATGAAGAGATTTGAAAAGCTGTTCTGGAAATTCAGGACTGATGTAAATGGAGGCCTGGTGTAAGAAATGACAAGGTAGTGTATAATATAAAAATATATATATATATTTATATAATATAAAAATCTGAAAATGTTACAGACGTGGGATAGGAGAATACTTGGAACATGCTTATGGAATTGCTGTTGTTTAATCACTAAGTTTTGTCTGACTCTTTTGCAACCCTGTGAGCTATAGACAGCCAGGCTCCTCTATCCATGGGTTTCCAGGTAAGAATACTAGAGTGGGCTGCCATTTACTTCTCTAAGGAATCTTCCCTACAGAGGAATCGAACCCATGTCTCCTGAGTTGGCAGGTGGATTCTTTACCACTGAGACACCAGAGAAGCCCCGCTTGTGGAATTAAATCAGTAGTAATTTGGATATGAACCAACACTCTGACCTGGTAATTTTGCTACTGGTTAGGTACTACATGGAAACTATTATCATGTGCACAAAGAGAATGTTTATATTGACATTATTTATAGTTACAAAAATATCAAAAGCACCAATGGTCTATTAATTAGAAAATTAATACACCCAGTTTGGCAAATTCATATGATGAATCGTATACAGCAGTGATATTGAATGAATTCTAGCTGCACATTCTAACAGTCTTAGATATGCAACAATGGACTGAATGAAATTCAATGAAAAAAATGTTAGTGAAGAATACAAATGCTTATATTTATTAAGGCCTGAGAATAAGTGAAACTAAGCAATATCTTATTTAGAAACACAAATCTAGGGAGGAAAGAAATTTTTTAAAAAAGTGAATGACAAATATAGAAGTCACAATATTGGTTACCTTTGGTGGATAGAGAAGATGAAAAAACTGGGGAGAAGCACTGTTAAGGCATTAACAATATCTCTAGTGTTCTGTTTTTTATATAGTGGCTTTATAATAAATACTCTTTTATATATGCATATATAAAATACATATGTAATTCTTTTATTTATGTCAAATATTTCATGAAACTTAAACCATGAAACATAAAATAGTTCCAACAAAGCTTGATAATAAGCTACAACTTTGGAGTGACTCCTGAGTTTTAGGCCTGGTTCCATGTATGGATTTAAATCATTGATAGTCATAGAAAATTTGAATTTTGAGATGGAACATTCTTTTGAGTATGGGATGATGACATAATCATTTGTGTTTTGCAAAATGAATTAAAGTAAGGGAAAATAATTAATTAAATAGCACAGTTCTGTGGTCTCCAAACTTTTGGGTACCAGGGACCAGTTTCCTTGAAGAGAGTTTTTCAACCAACGGGATGTTGGGGCTCTGATTTGGGGATGATTCAAGCACATTACATTTACTGTGCACTTTGTTTCTATTTTTATTATATCAGCTCCACCTCTGATCATCAGGCATTGGATCTCAGAGGTTGGGGACCTCTGGCACAGTTCACATTGTTAGTCATAAGTTTCAGGTTGTATTTAGAAAATTTGTGAAGATTTAACAAAATCACACACACACACACACACACACACAAAAAAAAAAAAACTGATAGAATGCCATGAGAACTTATGAGTTAGTGGTTCCTGAGAAGTGTGACAGGTACCTCTTCCTCCTCCCTGCACTTTGAACAGATGGCATCTTTATCTCTTTTCTATTTCAGTTTTTCTGAAGCCTGCTCTGTCTAAGCTAACTTGATCCTTTCCCTCTGATTACCTGTCTTCTAATTTGATCTATTATGTTATCATTCCCAGGTTATTTCAAATTTGTGTTTGACTGGTTACTTGCATGCGACAACAGCTCTAACAAAGAAGAATATGTCTGTTTCATTTGCAATGGAGCACTTATATAAAAGCATCGGGTATAGATATTTCTGAATATTACTTTATGAATGATTGGCTGAGGACTGGAACCAACCAGTACTTGACAGGAAAGAGACAACTTTTCAATTCTATACATCATTGAGGGCAAGTCTAGACTAATTACCTGAAGGCTGGTATTTTTCTCAGTGAATAGGTGAGCCTTTGTATTATGGATGATCTAAGACACATTGGTCTCAAGGAACTGGACACCAGCCACACCAGCCACATCCAATTTCTTTCTTGCATGTTGTACCCCTTGTGGTCCGAGGCTAGAGGTATGTTTTATGGGATTCTTAAGGAACAATTGAGACACTCACAGTATTCCTTTGCCACAATTTCAACAGTATTGGTATATAGCTGCTACTTTCTTTTTTTGTTTTCAGTTATGGGATTGGAATATTGAATTCCAAACTGCCTCACACTGAGCTTTTTTCATCCCTAAATACACACGCATTCTTACCTTCCCAAGCCCGAAGGCCAAGTCAGTCATTCAGCAAGGCCCCAGACTGTGGCAAACCATTAATTTGTATCTACACTGGGGCCTCAGTGTCCACAGTTCCAAGTACCAAGCCCTTAATTCCCTTAAAAGTAGCAAATTCACTTTCCAAATAAAAACACAGACCACGTTACTGCCATTATATTTTCCCCCATGTGTTTTTCAGAGAAAAACATCAGCGTTTGGGGAATTAGTTTGGACTTGTTCTCTGGGATCTGTGGAAGTTAACAGTTATCCCCTTGCCCCCAGCACTACAGGGTCTGCACCTTACAGTCTTCATTCAGCTGGCTGCTTGTTCTCCTACCAGTGAAATTTCTTTACCTGCTACCCAAACTTGCAAAATCTGAAGGATCAGATTCACAAAGGAAAGAGTCAGACACGACTGAGTGACTGAACTCACTCACTCAAGGAACAGAGGTACTGACACCTTATGTTGTTGATGTTCAGTCACCAAATCTTTCTGACTCTTCGCAGCCCCGTGGACTATAGCATGCCAGGCTTCCCTGTCCCTCACCATCTCCCAGAGCTTGCCCAAGTTCATATCCATTGAATTTGTGATGCCATCCAACCATCTCTTCTTCTTGTGTCCCCTTCTCCTTCTGACCTCAGTCTTTCCCAGCATCAGGAGCTTTTCCAATGAGTTGGCTCTTCACATCAGGTAGCCAAAGAATTGGAGCTTCAGCTTCAGCATCAGTCCTTCAAATGAGTATTCAGAGTTGACAACTTATACTATTATAGTAAATAAACTTCATGACTAGAAATATGGGGTCAACTTTTTTAAACTCAGTATGGACCTTGAATATGACCATATACTTCACAATAAATTGTTTTATTTAACCTTCCCATGCTGTAGAGATGAGGATCTGTACTTATAAAGTGGAACTCCAAACATCTTAAAAAATAGAGCACTGTTATTCAGTGATGACGGTGTAGTAAAACATTTCATTCTAGTTCTTTCCTTCATTCACTTGTTTTTTCAAATATCCAAACCTATACACAAAGAATGGGTTGTATGATTCCCCTAGGCTTTCCAGTCTAGGGAGATAAGGAGCTTTAAAGCTATTTGCTCTACTTAATTTTGTTAACAATTAGAAAACGACTTTCACTCATGTGTACATTAGACAGTACAAAACTGCAGTGCAAGCAACTTGTTTTGGTGTTAAAGTGACACTAGTTATTATTTTTCCAACTTACTGAAATATACATATATACATGAATCCTTAGACAGAGTAGTCTGGCAGGCTACAGTCTATGGGGTCACAAAAGAGTCAGACATGACTTAGTGACCAAACAGCAACAACAATACATAAGATGAATAAGCACAAGAATTTAGTGTATAGCCCAGGGGGTTATAGTTAATATCTTATAATAACCATTAATGGAATATGATCTCCAAAAAAATGAATCATTGTGATGTACACCTAAAACTAATAAAATGTTGTAAATCAACTGTATTTTTTTTAAAAAGCTACAAGCAATAAAGCTTTGCTACCCTAATATATCTCTTTGGCATATTTATTATTTTGACCTAAAAACTATCAAGACCGAGAAGACTCGGAAAGAAACATTGACCTTCTCCCTAACTGCCTAAAAGGGGCCTCCCAGGTGGTGCAGTGGCATAGAATCCACCTACAAATGCAGGAGCTGCAAGAGCCAGGGGTTCCATCCCTGGAATTCCCCAAAAGGAAATGGCAATCCACTCCAGTATTCTTGCCTGGAAAAATCAATGGACAGAAGAGCCTGGCAGGCTACAGTCCGTGGGTTCAAAAAGGATCAGACATAACTGAGCAACTGAGCACATGGCACTACTGCCTACAAGAATGGCGAGAGAAGATCTATCCCAGGAAAGGGGCTCTCGTTGTACATAACTCTCATATATGCCAACCGAGGTAGACAGGGAGAAACCCAGCAATATCTGTTTGTTCAAATTCCACTCTGAGTCCCATTATCTTTGCATGAATCAGCAAATGTTTGTTTACCAAATATTTGCTTTTCCATCTCCATGTCCATTGCCTTTCTCCCTTTTGAAGTCCCAAAACACTACCCCTAACATCCTTTTCTGTCTTTAGCTGAAAACCTTATTTAAGGTGAGGGTTTCAGCCATTTTGTTAACTCACGTATATGTGTTATTAAACTTTGTTTGATTTTCTTTTTAGTTTAACTCTTAGAACAGTCAGAAAAACCTAGAGAGGTAGAGGAAAATGTCTTTCCCCCGAGATTTTCATTTTTCCTTTATTTTTATGGCTTGTTTCTTGGTAACTAATGTTTTACCCCAGGATATTATGACTATTCTACAGGTGAGGAAATGGAATTGTGTAGAAGTTAACTAATATGTCCAAAGCTTGCATAATAAAATTACAATTTGAGTTATTATTCAAAGGCAGGTCTGTAAGCTTCAGAGTTTGAGTTCTTATCCAATATATTATGTAACAGTCAGTCAATAAAACTTTGTTTAATTTAAGTGAATTTTTCTACCTGAGAATCAAAGTGTCAAATTATAAGCTGAAAGGATTAATGAAGTTAATTCAGAATTTAAGAGAATGGAAGGATGATTATAAGGAAATTTGAATCCCTTAGAAAATGCTGGAATGTGTTATTTGTGCACATAGGGTATGGTATGTATATGTGTCTTTGTACTTTGCAGTCCACAATGTTCAAATAGCTTTTTTCAGTAAATATTATAAGAGGCAATGATGAAAGTGTAAGCAACCAGCCAAAAACAATTCTGTGCTCCATAATTACAAAAGGTGAAGAAGCCAAATTACTTTGAAATGAGAATAGTCACATCTTTTAAATCTGTTCTCACAGATCCCAAGTGGACTAATAATCTGCCTGATTTCTTTCTTTTACACTAAAACAACTGATGAAATGATTGAAAATTATGTATAAGATAGCAGGTGTTTCTTGTTTTTTGTTTGGGCATGATACTCATGGAAAAAATTTATGAAATGAAAATAACATGGAAATAACATGGGGAGTGATTTCTCCTGGAATTAACGGCACTATTTTCACTAAGGTGTTGTAGTTGTTTGAATCACATACTAAAAAACAAATGGCTGGGAATAAACTAATATTAAAGTATGTGTTTTAAAATGTGTGACTTGATGAAAATAATGCATTTATGTTTCTTCATTTACCTGACATTTTCTTTCTGCTTTGGAGTTTCTGTTTTCAGCATTCCAGTTCATCTTAATCTTTCCGTGATAATCATATTCTCCTATGCCAAAAAAACATATTTCTACTTTTCCCCAAACCATACATATGCTCTCCTGCTAATACACATGAACATATGCATTGAGGCACACAAACACACACAGAGACATGTACATCTACAAAAATAAACAAGCAGATATACATACATTCACACTTAGAGTAGAAAAATTGCCTTGATATAAATGTGATTTATAATTGTTTTTCAACAGGTTCATATTTCACAAGTATCAACAAGCAAAGAGAAAAGAAGGGTTTACAATAAATAACTTCAAAATATTTCTGTTCATCCATATACATTTTTGATAAAAATTTGACACATATACAAAAAAACCTAAATGAAACCAAAATGTAGGTTTTATGAATTATTATAAAGGGGATATTTCTATAAACTCAACCAAAGAAATAGAACCCCCAAAATTTTGATTCTTGAGGGAAATGACACCCCACTCCAGTATTCTTGCCTGGAAAATCCCATGGATGGAGGAGCCTGGTAGGCTACAGTCCATGGTGTCACAAAGAGTCGGACACGACTGAGCGACTTCACTTTCTACTTTCTTTTTGTCCTTTCAGATAGCAATGATCTTGAAATATCTTTATACTTTTACTATCTATGGATGTGAGCAAAACAATGATAGTTTAGTCCATTTTTGAAGTTTTTGTTTGTGTACTCATATATAACCCTTCTGTCTATCTCGTTTACCACAGTTTAACATTTGAATGATTCATCCATATTGTTGCATTGTTTCATTTTCATTTGTATAGTAATTGACTCTATACAAAACTATAATTTATATACTCATCCTTCTTGTTTTGAGCAATTAAATTGCTTCTATTTTTAAACTCTTATACCTGTGAACATTTTTGAGCTTTTCCCTTAGAATTCCTGTCCATAAATTCCTCTGGGTAAATAACAAGAATGTTATTAATCAACCATGAACAGTGTTACCATATAAGTTATTGTAGGTGTTCTAAAACCAGCCACATTATACAATTTTATTTTATTGTATTTTTAATATTTATTTACTTATTAGGCTGTATCGAGTCTTCATTGCAGCATTCAAACTCTTAGTTTGGGCATGTGGGATCTAGTTCCCTGACCAGGAGTTGAACCCAGGCCCCCAACATTGGGAGCACAGAGTCTTAGCCACTGGACCATCAGGGAAGTCCCTATAAATTTTAAATTGGTATTTAATGACTAACAAATATGTTGATTGGACAGTTAAATAGTCCTAAACTGAAAATGCTTTTTAGAAATAAAATTGTATCCAAAAAATAGAGATAAGATCTGTATGCAATGAATAAAATTGGAAAATATTTTATATATTTTATTTATGCATTTAAAAAATAACAAAATAACTTTAGATTTAGATATAATCACTTTTATGAATCAGTTGATTAATCAATTTCCAGGTACAAGTTGTATTTTTAAAATATCTTAATATTTTCAAACTTCTTTCATAAAATTGCCATATGTGTTCTTTAAAATTATCTTTTGTGGGCTAATTAATCTTAATTTTCCACTCTTTTCTGTAACTGAAAAAATATTCTCTCTATAGGAGTTAACATAAATCTATACTCAGAGCAAATTTTGCTCACTGGAGAATATTTTATGTTAATTTTTTTTCAATATTTTAGCCTATATATTTTCACTCATATTATTTTTTGGTTTCCAGTAAGAGTACTTTCCTTCTTCAAATAATTTCATGAGAAAATACATTCTTGAAATAAATTGTTTTGTTCATGATATAATTTTGCAGACCTTCTCAATTTCATTCCATTCTGATGACAAATGCACATATTCTGTTAAAAATAGAACTCTCCCGGAAACAACAAATAACACAAAAAGGGATTCCCATAAGGATAACAGCTGATCTATCAATAGAAACCCTCCAGACCAGAAGGGAATGGCAGGACTTACTGAAAGTAATGAAAGAGAATAACCTACAACCTAGATTACTGTATCCAGAAAGGATCTCATTCAGAAATGAAGGAAAATTCAAAAGCTTTACAGATAAGCAAAAGCTGAGAGAATTCAGCACCACCAAACCAGCTCTTCAACAAATGCTAAAGGATCTTCTCTAGACAGGAAATGCAGAAAGTTTGTATAAACGTGAACCCAGAACAACAAAGTAAATGGCAACGGGACCACACCTATCAATAATTAACTTAAATGTAAACAGGTTGAATGCCCCAACCAAAAGACAAAGATTGGCTGAATGGATACAAAAACAAGACCCCTATATATGCTGTCTACAAGAGACCCACCTCAAAGCAAGAGACACATACAGACTAAAAGTGAAGGGCTGGAAAAAAATATTTCACACAAACGGAGACCAAAAGAAAGCAGGAGTCGCAATACTCATATCAGATAAAATAGACTTTAAAATAAAGGATGTGAAAAGAGACAAAGAAGGACACTACATAATGATCAAAGGATCAATCCAAGAAGAAGATATAACAATTATAAATATATATGCACCCACATAGGAGCACCGCAATATATACGGCAAACACTAACGAGTATGAAAGAGGAAATTAATAGTAACACAATAATAGTGAGAGACTTTAATACCCCACTCACAACTATGGATAGATCAACTAAACAGAAAATTAACAAGGAAACACAAACCTTAAATGACACAATGGACCAGCTAGACCTAATTGATATCTATAGGACATTTCACCCCAAAACAATCAACTTCACCTTTTTCTCAAGTGCACACGGCACCTTCTCCAGAATAGATCACATCCTGGGCCATAAATCTAGTCTTGGAAAATTCAAAAAAATTGAAATCATTCCAGTCATCTTTTCTGACCACAGTGCAGTAAGATTAGATTTCAATTACAGGAAAAAAATTGTTAAAAATTCAAACATATAGAGGCTAAATAACACGCTTCTGAATAACCAATAAATCATAGAAGAAATCAAAAAAGAAATCAAAATATGTACAGAAATGAATGAAAATGAAAACACAACAACCCAAAACCTATGGGACCCTGTAAAAGCAGTGCTAAGGGGAAGGTTCATAGCATTACAGGCTTACATCAAGAAACAAGAAAAAAGCCAAATAAATAACCTAACTCTACACCTAAAGCAATTAGAGAAGGAAGAAATGAAGAACCCCAGGGTTAGCAGAAGGAAAGAAATCTTAAAAATCAGGGCAGAAATAAATGCAATAGAAACTAAAGAGACCATAGCAAAAATCAACAAAGCTAAAAGCTGGTTTTTTGAAAAAATAAACAAAATTGACAAACCATTAGCAAGACTCATTAAGAAACAAAGAGAGAAGAACCAAATTAACAAAATTAGAAATGAAAATGGAGAGATCACAACAGACAACACTGAAATACAAAGGATCATAAGAGACTACTACCAGCAGCTCTATGCCAATAAAATGAACAACTTGGATGAAATGGACAAATTCTTAGAAAAATATAACTTTCCAAAACTGAACCAGGAAGAAATAGAAGATCTTAACAGACCCATCACAAGCAAGGAAATCGAAACTATAATCAAAAATCTTCCAGCAAACAAAAGCCCAGGACCAGATGGCTTCACAGCTGAATTCTGCCAAAAATTTAGAGAAGAGCCAACATCTATCTTACTCAAACTCTTCCAGAAAATTGCAGATGAAGGTAAGCTTCCAAACTCATTCTATGAGGCCACCATCACCCTAATTCCAAAACCAGACAAAGATGCCACAAAAAAAGAAAACTACAGGCCAATATCACTGATGAACATAGATGCAAAAATCCTTTACAAAATTTTAGCAAACAGAATCCAACAACATATTAAAAAAATCATACACCATGACCAAGTGGGCTTTATCCCAGGAATGCAAGGATTCTTTAATATCTGCAAATCAATCAATGTAATACACCACATTAACAAATTGAAAGATAAAAACCATATGATTATCTCAATAGATGCAGAGAAAGCCTTTGACAAAATTCAACACTCATTTATGATTAAAACTCTCCAAAAAGCAGGAATAGAAGGAACATACCTCAACATAATAAAAGCTATATATGACAAACCCACAGTAAGCATCACGCTCAATGGTGAAAACTTGAAAGCATTTCCCCTGAAATCAGGAACAAGACAAGGATGCCCACTCTCACCACTACTATTCAACATAGTGTTGGAAGTTTTGGCCACAGCAATCAGAGCAGAAAAAGAAGTAAAAGGAATCCAGATAGGAAAAGAAGAAGTGAAACTCTCACTGTTTGCAGATGACATGATTCTCTACATAGAAAACCCTAAAGACTCTACCAGAAAATTACTAGAGCTAATCAATGAATATAGTAAAGTTGCAGGATATAAAATTAACACACAGAAATCCCTTGCATTCCTATATACTAACAGTGAAAAACACAAAGAGAAATTAAGGAAACAATACCATTCACCATTGCAACAAAAAGAATAAAATACTTAGGAGTATATCTACCTAAAGAAACAAAAGACCTATACATAGAAAACTATAAAACACTGATGAAAGAAATCAAAGAGGACACAAACAGATGGAGAAACATACCGTGTTCATGGATTGGAAGAATCAATATTGTCAAAATGGCTATTCTACCCAAAGCAATCTATAGATTCAATGCAATCCCTATCAAGCTACCAATGGTATTTTTCACAGAACTAGACCAAATAATTTCACAATTTGTATGGAAATACAAAAAACCTCGAATAGCCAAAGTAATCTTGAGAAAGAAGAATGGAACTGGAGGAATCAACCTGCCTGACTTCAGACTCTACTACAAAGCCACAGTCATCAAGACAGTATGGTACTGGCACAAAGACAGAAATATAGATCAATGGAACAGAATAGAAAGCCCAGAGATAAATCCACGAACCTATGGACACCTTATCTTTGACAAAGGAGGCAAGGATATACAATGGAAAAAAGACAACCTCTTTAACAAGTGGTGCTGGGAAAACTGGTCAACCACTTGTAAAAGAATGAAACTAGAACACTTTCTAACACCATACACAAAAATAAACTCAAAATGGATTAAAGATCTAAATGTAAGACCAGAAACTATAAAACTCCTAGAGGAGAACATAGGCAAAACACTCTCCGACATAAATCACAGCAAGATCCTCTATGACCCACCCCCCAGAATATTGGAACTAAAAGCAAAACTAAACAAATGGGACCTAATGAAACTTAAAAGCTTTTGCACTACAAAGGAAACTATAAGCAAGGTGAAAAGACAGCCCTCAGAATGGGAGAAAATAATAGCAATGAAGCAACAGACAAAGGATTAATCTCAAAAATATACAAGCAACTCCTGCAGCTCAATTCCAGAAAAATAAATGACCCAATCAAAAAATGGGCCAAAGAACTAAACAGACATTTCTCCAAAGAAGACATACAGATGGCTAACAAACACATGAAAAGATGCTCAACATCACTCATTATTAGAGAAATGCAAATCAAAACCACAATGAGGTACCATTACACGCCAGTCAGGATGGCTGCTATCCAAAAGTCTACAAGCAATAAATGCTGGAGAGGGTGTGGAGAAAAGGGAACCCTCTTACACTGTTGGTGGGAATGCAAACTAGTACAGCCGCTATGGAGAACAATGTGGAGATTTCTTAAAAAACTGGAAATAGAACTGCCATATGACCCAGCAATCCCACTTCTGGGCATACACACTGAGGAAACCAGATCTGAAAGAGACACATGCACCCCAATGTTCATCACAGCACTGTTTATAATAGCCAGGACATGGAGGCAACCAAGATGCCCATCAGCAGATGAATGGATAAGGAAGCTCTGGTACATATACACCATGGAATATTACTCAGCCATTAAAAAGAATTCATTTGAATCAGTCCTAATGAGATGGATGAAACTGGAGCCAATTATGCAGAGTGAAGTAAGCCAGAAAGATAAAGACCATTACTGCCGGGCCTGCCAGCTAGATGAACAGGTCGAGGACGCAATCACCACAGCACCTGAGAAATAAAAGACTAAGAAAGATGGGGTTGAGAGGGATGGAGTCAGCTTGTGACTGATTCCGACAACTTTATTGAGGGGTAACATACATATATATACTAACAGGATTCACCAAATTTTAGATCAAAGACTTGCATACGTGCAGAACTGCAGACACTAGTTTTAGCTCAGGAGTTTTATCTTAACTCCAGCAGAGCATGGCACCAGGGTCTTACAATCAGGTAAAGACTACCTAGACATAAGCCATTCACAGGAGCTCGATAATCTTATCAGAGTCAGGAAGATGGGCAAATGGTGGCTGCAGCGATTTCCTTGAGGGAGGTGAGAAAGGCCAATTTGCACTTTAACAAATCAGGGGTGGCGGGACAGAGAGGGACCTCTTAGAGCTCTCTCAGGGCCGAGAAGGGGCCTGAGCAGTCAGGCCGGCTCCCCGCAATTACAGCATACTAACACATGTATATGGAATTTAGAAAGATGATAATGATAACCCTATATGCAAAACAGAAAAAGAGACACAGAAATACAGAACAGACTTTTGAACTCTGTGGGAAAAGGTGAGGGTGGGATGTTTCAAAAGAACAGCATGTGTACTATCTATGGTGAAACAGATCACCAGCCCAGGTGGGATGCATGAGACAAGTGCTCGGGCCTGGTGCACTGGGAAGACCCAGAGGAATTGGGTGGAGAGGGAGGTGGGAGGGGCGATCCGGATGGGGAATACGTGTAAATCTATGGCTGATTCATATCAATGTATGACAAAACCCACTGAAATATTGTGAAGTAATTAGCCTCCAACTAATAATAAAAAAATAAATTAATTAATTAAAAAAAAAAAAATAGAACTCTCCCGAAAACTGTCCTTCTGCAAGTGAAAATCTTATAGAAAAGAATTATCTACTTTAGAAATTAAATTATATTTAATTTGTTCAGTTTCTCTCTTGACCTTGTAATGCATTTTTTAAAAACCTTTAAAAAAAGGCTTCAATTGGTTTTAATACTATATTTATTAAAAAATTTGATTAACTATTTTTACTGGTATTAGTAAAACAAAGGTTATCCAACTTTGGATCTCTCAGGTGGCACTAGAGGTAAAGAACCCATTTGCCAGTGCAACAGCCATTAGAGACATGGGTTCAATCCCTGGGTCAGGAAGATTCCCCTGGAGGAGGGCGTGGTAACCCACTCCAGTATTCTTACCTGGAGAATCCCTTGGGCAAAGGGGATTCTCTTAGCTTCGCAAAGAGTTGGACACAACTGAAGAGATAAGTCTTCATGCACACATGCCTAACATTAGAAAACCCATTTAGAAAAAAATTCAGTACAATTGTAATATGCTTATATTGATTTACAAAATATTTTTTTCCAAAGCTCAGACTTTTCTAAAATCAAATGGGTGGTGCATTCCACTGTGTCAAAGGATTACTTTTTACTTGTCTTCAACATCAACTTTATTTTAAAAACTTTATGGTTCAGTTCTTCAAATTGTTTAATTTTGTAAAACTTGACAACCACAGCTTCTATCTAGGTCACTGGGATAGTACATCTTGTTTAGATGCAACTATACATTATGTATGAATCACAAATGCAAGCACACTTTTGCTCCCGAGGTTTGTTAATTTTGCAAGAGTTGTGTTTTTACTATGATCCTGTGTTCCATAAATATTTATATTTTTATTGTTACCATAAGGCAAGTGATTTTATCTTGACTATTAAACTTTTTAAGACACTCACAAAACCATTTATCATAAAGTTTCATGTTTTAACACATGTTAGAATGAATTTCTAAACACTTTGACTACAAAAGTTCAATTAAAAATTTATTGGAATTAGCTGATTTATATTTGAAACATCTGATGGAAATAATCAATCAACTTTTAACTGTGAAGTTCTTCTGCTAATAAATTCAACATATTAGCAGATATAACTTCATTTTGTGACTATTCACAATAACACATGGATATGAGAAAATTTTGTTTAGGAGACTAGCCCTTTGGTCCAACTGAAAAGTCATGCTTCACAAACTTGTATCTTTCACATGTAAATGCATCCTCTTTAGTTTCATGTGTCCAACCACCATATTTTGGGTAGTTGTTCAGTGAACTAATTTTTGAAGTGCTTGTTGATTCTCCTTCCACAGGATTCTCTTATATCTTTGTTTAAAACGTTGACAACAGTATCACTTTGCCATAAATGAAAATCATAAATATTTATAAGCATGTTTGTAAAATGTTTGTCCATTTCAGCTTTCTACAAAACAAAAATTTCATACTTAATTTTTTCAGTTTATATGTACCTAGAATTTATCTTGATTTTGAGCCATTTATTCCAAAAGAGGTGACTGCAAAATAAAAAGAATATTACCAAAATCAGTAGAATGAATAAAATAAAGATATACACCCTATGATAAATACAAAAAAATAGTATAGCAAGATTTTTATTTAGAGATTCTATGTCAGAGATGGCTTGGCTTCTATTTCACATATATTCCACATATGTTTTAACATACTGTTCTATATTTCCCACTGACCCTACCAATTGGTGGCCTAGAGGTATTCACATCCTGCAGTACATTGCTGGTTTGGGAATCAACTGCCTGGTAAGCCAAGTGGTGGACAAGGGCACCAATGTGGATTCAGACTCTGACTTCTCTCCTAGACAAAAAGGAGTTAGCTCCTGAATAGTTTCATCAGTAAGTGCATTTTGCACTGTTATTGAGAGAGGGGTCTGAGCTACACTGCATCTGAAAAGTGTTAGGAAACATAAAGAAGTTGTCACTAATTGTATTTTTCAGATTCTGCATGTGGGTGCATGAGAATTCTGTTGTCTGTTAATATGTCTCACATGTTAGTAGAAAAGAGCATAAGAGAAGCTACTGTGGGGTTCTCTCTAAGTCCTTCCTAAGTTGCTTCAATGCAACTATTAACAATTTTATCATTGCTAAAAATGAAAAAGATCTAGGGCAAGTACTAATGGGGATATAATGTTGGGACAACAGGCAATCTAGTACTATCTTGAGCAAACTGTGATTTATGCATAGTCAGATTAGCAAATGATGCCAAAGTATTCCAAAGTGTATGATTAAGTGTTTCATTCAAGCCTCATGGTTTCTTTGATGTAATATAATGGGGCCAGTCTCATCTGATGTTTTGCTTTTCAAGTTCATTAAATGATACACATTGTATTTTTAGTCTCCATTTCATCCTCAAGAGTTTTATCTTCTTTAGCTGGGAAAGTACACATTTAATTTGAATTCATCAATATAGAATTCAGAGCATTAAGATAAACCAGTTAATGCAGTGCTCAAAATAAACAAAGTGACAAATAATATCAGCTTTTGAAAATGGGTAAATTATAACACTGTCTTTGTAGGACAGTTTCACAATCTATGCTCAAGTTGAAAATATGTATGTTTTTCATGCAAAGACTGGGGCTCCTGCTGCCTATGCTGAGAAATATGCATTAGGACAGACGTTGGTTCAAAATACAATGTGATAATTTGATACTAAATTAATTAAATGAAATCTGTAAAATGAACTATGTAAGTTATATATTATTTTTCAATAAAACATAGCCAGTGTAAATTTTTTTGGTGAAAAAAACGAAGTTGCTATAAATACGGACTGACCGGTTTACCAGAAAGCTAATGAAACATAAGATGCAGAGCTCTTTACTTGAAGGACTGTTGAATTCTTAGACCTGTACCTGAAAATATGTACATTATAATGCCACATATGTAATAAAGTTTTTCACAATACATATATGTCCATAATTGCTGTCTATATACAGCAAACAAGTCAAAAGATTATACAGTAAATGCACAGGAGTGACTATTTTTAGA
This sequence comes from Dama dama, assembly GCF_033118175.1. Classification (NCBI taxonomy): domain Eukaryota; kingdom Metazoa; phylum Chordata; class Mammalia; order Artiodactyla; family Cervidae; genus Dama; species Dama dama. The sequence continues at coordinate 6,507,569 of NC_083715.1, read as the reverse complement.
GTTGGAAATTAACTTTCAGAGTTTGGGGTTGAGGCTAGAAAAGTTTGTAGAAGATTTAACTTTGTATACATTAAAATTTTCTGTAGAATGAGTACCTATTACTATATAATTTATGTAATTGAAATTAAAATGCTGTTTCAATATTAAATAGTGGGAGGAAAATACTTGACAGAATGTTATTTTCTTGCAAGAAGTAGAAAAAGGATATAAAGTCGGTAGAAAAACTTATCAAAAATGGAATTTAGACTTAAAGGATCGAAAGACTGCAACATACTTCTGAGTGAATGAAGATGGAGAGAATAGTGTGAAACAATATTCAAAGGGATGAAACCTGAGAATTTTTATGATAAGTATACTGAGTGTTCAACTTGGAAGTAACCATAAGAATTAAGGTAGAATGAATTTTCCTCCTGAATCCTGAAACCCTCCCTTTATCAGGCTAGGCAGTCCCTCCACTTAGAGGAAAAGTGTACTTCCTACCTCTTGACTTTATCTGGGCATGTGTCTAGCTTTGCCCAGTTGCACATGCAGAGAAGCAAGAGTGTTACATCTGGGTGGACCTGTAGCTCATTGCTATCAATATATTTTTCCAAATTTTAACTAGGTCAGCTGATGCAAAACAAACTGTAGATTCACAAATATGAATGGATGCTCTTTTAAACTCCTGAGTTTTGGGATTGATTGTTTATATACAACAATGGCTTGACTAATACGAGGGTCATATAAGACATATAGTAGGCTTGACATAAAAGACAATAGAACTATATGTTTAACCTAGAAATTTAAACACAGGTAAAATACTCTTTAATAATGTGTGCAGAAAAAAAAGAGAGAGATTAAAATGCCCAAAGACATTAAAACCACCACTACTACTAAAATAAAGTTATCATGGATGAAACAATAATTGTATGTTGTAAGTATCATAGATGTGACAATGGTAAAAGAATCCACCTGCCAATGCAGGAGACACAATAGACTTGGGTTCAGTCCCTGGGTGGGAAAGATCCTCGAGGTGGTTGTAGTACAGTCGCTAAGTCGTGTCCGACTCTTTGCGACCCCGAGAACTGCAGCACACCAGGCTTCTCTGTCCTTCACCATCTCCCTGAGGTTGCTCAAATTCATGTCCATTGAGTCAGTGATGCCATCCAACCATCTCACCCTCTGTCACCCCCTTCTCCTCCTGTCCTCAATCTTTCCCAGCATCAAGGCTTTTCAAATAAGTCAGCTCTTTGCATCACGTGGCCATTAAGTGGAGCTTCAGCATCAATCCTTCCAATAAATATTCAGGGTTGATTTCCTTTAGGATTGACTGGTTTGATCTCCTAACTATTCAAGGGACTCTCAAAAGTCTTCTCCAGCACCGCAATTCGAGAGCATCAATTATTTGTCAGTTCTTTGGCACTCAACCTTCTTTGTGGTCCAACTATCACACCCATACATGACTACTAGAAAAACCATAGCCTTGACTATATGGACCTTTGCTGGCAAAGTAATGTCTCAGCTTTTTAATACACTGTCTGGTTTGTCATAGATATTCTTCCAAGAAGCAAGTGTCTTTTAATTCCGTGGCTGCAATCACCGTCTGCAGTGATTTTGGAGCCCAAGAAAACGAAAAAATCTGATACTGTTTCTGTATTTTCCCCACCTATTTGCCATGAAGTGATAGAACCAGATGCCATGATCTTAGGTTTTTGAATATTGAGTTTTAAGCCAGCTTTCTCACTCTCCTCTTTCACTTTCATCATGAGGCTCTTTAGTTTCTCTTCACTTTCTGCCATTAATGTGGTATCATCTGTGTATGTGAGGTTGTTGATATTTCTCCCAGAAATGTTGATTCCAGCTGATGGAATCTCCTTCTCCTTGGAAGAGGGCATAGCAACCCACTCCAGTATTCTTGCTTTAAAAATTCCATGGACAGGGGAGCTTGGCAGGCTACTGTCCATGGCGTCACAAAGAGTCAGACTTGACTGAGTGATTGAGCATGCACAAACTGAAAATCAAAAAATTTCAGCCTAAACTGAGAGGGAAAGTGCTTATCACATTTGGAAAAGTCCTCCAAGAAAATTCAATGATCATGACTTTGAGATAATATTTGCAAAGTGCTAAGAAGAGTGATTTGGAACATAGTAAATACTATATAAGCAAAATATTTTTAAAATCAAAAATCTTACAGAATTTTGAGAACATATTTACTATCATATTGTTGATTTTAATACTAGTCTACAAATACTGGTCAAAGAAATAAAAATATTATAAGTACATACTTGAGTATAATCAAAAAGCTTAATCTGGTAACTATATACAGAGCATTGTATGCAATAGATAGAAATTATGTATTTATTTCAAGAAAACAGAAGACATTTAAAAGCATATTATATTTAAAGTTAAGGAAGTCTCAGCTAATGTCAAAGAAATCATATAATGCAGGCAACTTTCTCTCCCCACAATTAAAATACAAAATGAAAATATTAATGCTTTATATATTATGAAGGGAGAAGTTATTGAAAAGAATCCGTGGATAGGAGTGGATGTCAAAATGGAGTTAAAACTGAAAAAAATAAAATTGTGTATCCAAATTCCTGAGGTGTATTGGTGTATTTAAAGATGGGTGTATAGTCAATAGCTACATTTGTTAAAAACAGGAGAGCTTTACACATACAAATGGGCTTCCCAGGTGGCCCAGTGGTAAAGAATCTACCTGCCAATGCAGGAGACACTGGAGATGAAGGTTTGATCCCAGGGTAGGAAAGATCCCCTGAAGGAGGAAATAGCAACCCGCTGCAGTATTCTTGTTTGGAAAATCCCATGGATAGGAGCCTAGTGGACTACTCTGAAAGATCCAAGGAGATTGGATTGGAGGGTGCCAAGTGTGGAGGCTGGGAGAGGATTATGGAGGCTAATGAAGGAATCCTGGTCTATGATGATCTGATCTTTGCCTGTCCCCCCAGCTTGAGCTCACAATCATCTTTCACATCTATTACTCACTTGAATAAACAGGTATTATTTGAAGAATATTGTTAAAATGAACCCATCCCCTTCCTTTCTAAAGGGCAAGTGTTCCAAGAACATTTTATACTAATTTTATTCTCATTATTTGATCATTTGACTTGCCTTTATTTGAAACCTCTCCAAATTATGTACATTTATCTAAAATAGTGGGCTTCAAAAATAGAACTAGGGCTTCCTTCCAGAGTGTCCAAAGTAAGATCAAGACAAGTCCAGGATACAATTATTTTTGTTGAAGTTAATATATTCTGATGATTCATACACTTTTCACTTTTTTTTTAATCAAAGATTCTTCTGCTGGTGTCTTCATAACACCTACAAAGAACTGGTCATTTGAGAACTATGTCCATAGGGAAGTTGTTGTTTTAGGTCAGGTTTCCTAGGAAATAGACTCCAAAAGGGAGCCTGTGTGCAAGAGGTTTATTTTGGAGAACTTTTCTTAGCAGTTGTAACAATGTAATGGAGTGAAAGAAATAGCACTGGGCTGATAGAAAATCTAACTTGCAATAAAATTAAAGCAGAGGTCTCGGCAATTTCAGAACTGCTGTAATTTGAGATAATATCCGGTTTTCACCCTTTCGTATCTATCAGTCACTGCCGGCTGGGTGTCCCTGTATGGAACTATAAATTTGAGCATGGCAGCTACCTTTACTCTGAGGGCCTTACCCAGAAAGGGACTCAGACATGAGACTTCTCATTCACCAGTTGATGAATGAAAGTTTTGAGCATGGGGAGGGGATCTGGGTATCCAGTATGGCTGCTTTCTGATTTGTAGTTCCAAGCAGTGGTGATAAATAATGCCTATCCTTTTTGTATGTCTCATAATTTCAGAGTTGTTACTCTAAATCTGACTGTGATAAATCACTCTGCTGAACTATTCGTTCCTTACAGCCAATCAAGGCTCAAACACCATTCTCATCTCTTCTGTAGATGCTTTCTTTCTAACCACATCTTAGGCAGTCTGTCGAATTTAACACTTATATTCTCTGAACTGTTCTGTGCTTTGATTCTGAAATTATATGACAAGATGGGACCAAAAGCCAGGAAACCAGTCAAAGCTCTTTCTATAGTAAAGCAATGAAAATAAAAGAGTACCTATTTCACCACTCTAATGTTTATTTTGCCATACTTCCAGCAAGTTTCCTAAAGGTGGGAGACTGTGATTGACCTAACAGTCCTGAACTCTACAACTGGCATTTCTTATCACATGTTTGTTATAACGGTGGGAAGGAAGGAGGCAGAATGTAGAGGATTCTAGACAGTAGTTTACCCTGAGCTCCTATTGGGAGTAGCAAGTGACCACGGCAGCAACCTGCGGGAGTGGCCTAACCTTTATTTACGTTTCTTTGAGGTTAAATTGTTAATCCTTGAAGAAATGAAATGTTGACATTCTTTTGCCATATTTTGCATACTAAGGGCAAATTTCCCCTTATTTCTACACATGGAAAAATGAAGAAGCACAATTCCTAAACAAAGGGCTTTTGAGTCCATCCTCCGTGAGTGCAAATAGGAATAGGCTTAGTGACATTTTTCTAGCTTACTTACTAAAAACTGCCATTTTTTTTCTAGTTGTTTCACAAGCTTGTTTAAGAAGGGTATCTCTCATACATTAGTGTTCAGAGTTTCAGTCCTGATTTTTGTATTGCCCTAAGCATCTGCCACCACATACAACCACACACAACCTCAGTAGGTAAAGAATCTGCCTGCAATGCAGGAGACCCGGGCTTGATTCCTGGGTGGGGAAGATCCTCTGGAGAAGGAAATGGCAACCCACTCCAGTATTCTCGCCTGGAGAATCCCATGGAGAGAGGAGCCTGGCAGGCTACAGTCCATGAGATCGCAAGAGTCGGACATGACTGAGTGACTAAACCACCACCACCAAGCGTCTCCTGCCACACACAACCACACATGACCAGGAAAAAAATGATTTCTCTCCCCTTTGAATCAATATGGCAATTGGGATTATGATTATTTATGATCATGATTATTTACATATCAGTAAAAGCAGGCTATTGGTCACCAGAAAACTGTGTGAGTTTTTGTTCTATTATTTTTTAATTGAGTTGAGCAAGGTGATGTGGAAAAAGATTATCCAGGGCACAATAAACATACACATTTATTTGTAATAAATAAATCTTCTCTGGTGACTCAGACAGTAAAGAATCTGCCTGCAATGCAGGAGACCCAGGCCCAATATCTGGGTTAGGAAGATCCCCTGGAGAAGGGAATGGCTACCCACTCCAGTATTCATGCCTGGAGAATTCCATGGACAGAGGAGTCTAGAGGGTTACAGTCCATGGGGTCGCAAAGAGTCAGACACAACTGAGCGACTGACACTTTTATTTGTAATACTGGGACAGGAGAAGAACTCCAAAGCAGTGTCCTGCTTTACAGAAAGGGAGAGATTTTATACAGTTTTTGCCAGAAATATAAGCTAAAGTTCAGCTAGTTTTAGGAATAGTAGGTCAAAATGATTTTTGGAAAAGGGAGGAATTATTCTTGTAGTTCAGCGATTGCTGGTTGGACAGTTTCGGTTTAGCAGGAAGGTGGAGCAGGGGCTGTTGCAGGGACTAGTCATTTACAAAAGTGCTGTAAAGGAAAACAGGCAGGGGTCAAAGCAAAGTTAGGACCATGGGAGGAATTTTAAGTTTTATAAGGTCTTTTTTGGGCCATCCTCTTGGTCAGCAGGAAAACTGTGGCTCTACTTGGACTCTAAGCAGCTATTCACATGCATCACTTGTCTCCTCAGTCTCAGTAGAATTCAGTGCCAACAGGACTTCTTGCAGTGTGTTTATCATTGTAGCTGGATTTCAATTGTTTGTTGAGTTGTAGTTTTGTAAGAGTGTTTAAGAATCTGGAGACCATACACTGAACTGTAGTGAAAACGAGCACTCACAAGAGAATTGTCAAAAGGCTTGAGGCAATGCCTCTTAGATCAAATCCTGCCCCACCTGGGGTCTGGAAGGAGAATAGACCCCACCCATTCTGGATTTTATAGATAAGGCAGATTTAATATCCATGGATTTGTGTTCATCCTCTAGATTTGTCTACAGAACCAATGTTTAAAGGAGAAACTTTAAGAGCATCATTCTAGCCATCAACATTTTAAAACAGGAGATAAGAGGGGAAATAGCAGTGGGAAAAGAAAAAAAAAAAAAGATTAAAGAGACTGGCAGTCAGAGGTCTGGGGTCTTGATCTAAAGGTCTTGGGAGGAAGGAATTCATTGGATGCTTGATGTGAGGTTCTGGAGAACAGTCTCCTTTGTGATGAGGTTTGGTTCTGCTGAATCTGGAAAAAATTTTGCCTTGGATCTCAAGTCAGTGTGGGTATATAAGAGATAGGAAATCAGTTAAAGTTGGAAACATATCTTAAAAAATAAACTTAAATACCATATGATACTTTATTAAATAAAACAAAGTCCAAGCTATTCTTGTTGAGGTGGTGGATTGGGATTTAAGGGCTATGCGGTCAGTCCTCTCCAGGCGTAATGGTAAACCCCATGATTTCTGACCAAATGAACAAAGCTTTTAAAAAGTCCTATTATGGAAAGCGGAACATAAATTTACATATATGTGTGTGTGTGTGTGTGTCTGTGTGTGTGTGTATGTATACATGTGTGTATAATCCAAAATAAAACATGTCAAGTGCAGTAATACTTAGAAGCAAATTTCATGGCAGTTCAAGAAAGAAACATTATCACACCTATTGATATGCATCATATAAACAAAAAAATCTCAAAATGCTATTGATGATTGTTAAACTAATTGTAAGGTCTGGTTTGGGAGGAACAGATGGTAAATAGAAAGGTTTAGTAAAAGTCAACTGAAAAAAAAAAACAAAGAAACAGTTTTTGGATAGTTCTATAGGCTATGATAATGAGTATCTTGTAGGCAAAAGAGAGCCCATGGAACCTGTTTCATCCCATGAGAAAAAGATTAAAGTTATTCTTGAGAAAGGTTCCTATGGCAACAGTGTGCAGTTTGGCTTGAACAAAGAAAGTCTGGAGGCAAAAGGACAATTTAAAAGTTATTGGAATAGTCCAGATAAAGTAAAGTAATAAGGATTTAAACTTGTGAAGTAGCATGTGAATAAAATATAAAGATATATATATATATATATATATACACACACACACATACATATATATAGTTTTAGAAATAGTTTATTTAAATCTATAGGACTTTGTGAGTAATAATATTTTGAAAGGATCAGAGGAAGAAATTTAAACACAATTTTGAGGACATCAAGGAGGATGACCATCTAATGGTACCATTAAAAGAGATAAAAGCAACAGAAGCGCAGTCAGATTTGTGTGGCTGGCAGATTTTGATTTTGGACATTGTAAAGCTGTCATTTTATCACTAGTTCTCACTGATAAAAATGTTAAGTATAATGCAACAAATCAATCCTTTTCATTAACTTACATTTTGAAATTACTATTAGAATTACATGTAGCATTATCTTCTTGCAGTTTATACTTTTAAATTTCACACTAGCTTTTGTGATGATCATCAAGGCAACCGGCACTGAACAAGTAGGTTTACAAAACCATTCATTCTCAAGAACATAAAATCTTGGAGAAGCAGAAAAAGATCCCTGTATTTTTATATGAGAAATAAACTTGATAATATAGAACGCAGTGTAGAACTGCCAGCCACTTGACAGCTTATTTTGGTGCAATAATAAAAGGACAATTTAAATGGAGAAACAGTCGTTACATACACAAACGTTCAAAAGAGCAGCAACACAGCTCACATGGACATGGAAATTTCTTCTCCAACTTTTGTACCAATGGCATAGTTTCTAATATGAAACAGATTCTTTCAGCATTGACTATGCTTTTGTAGGTGTTCATTCTTTCTCTATGAGCTTAGTGAATCAGTTGTGTTCCACTCTTTGTGACCCCAGAGACTATAGCCCACCGGGCTCCTCTGTCCATTGGATTCTCCAGGCAAGAATACTGGAGTGGGTAGCTACTCCCTTCTCCAGGGGATCTTTCTCTATGGGCATACCTGAATATGCGTCAGAAATCTTCAGTTGTCCATTTATTGTGGATCATATGCTGGAGTATGAAAGAAAGGAAACTTGTACTTTTTGTAGCTCCCAAATTAAGGCTGGGTATTTTAAATTTCAAGGCAAACAATTAAAAACATTCTCCTTTATCATTGCTAATTTGCAAAATGAAAGATCTTCCTGCCTTTCTGTGAGTCAGGAACTTATTCAATATATTTATGACTCGAAAGAAAAAAAATGGGAATTTTGTTAAAAAATACACTTTTAGAAAATATAGATGTGCCTATAATAAATAGTCCATTTGGGAACATGCTGTCCAAAAAATGGATTCACAACCCTATATCAATACCCATAAAATGTACCCCAAAGAGGCTTCAATCTCTCCCACCCTCTCAAACCCCAACCAACTAACTATACTCCAACCTCACTGATTTCACCTTTCCCCAGAATTCTTTTACCACCTTCCTATCTTGGAAATGCTGCTTCTTACATATAAATTTTTCTTGTAATTTACTTAGAAAATGTGGTTATTCTTTGAGACCAAATTCAAGTGTTAGGTTTCCTATAATTATTCTGGAATTTCTTTAGGTAGCATTAGATTTAAATAAACTATTGTTTCAAAGATTTTTTTTTTTTAAGTGGATCATTTCTAAAATCTGTATTGAATTTGTTGAAATATCGCTTCTGTTTTAAGCCTTGGCTTTTTGGCTGGGAAATATGTGAAATCTAGCTCCCCAACCAGGGATCAAATCCACATCCCCTGCACTGGAAGGCGAAGTCTGAACCACTGGACCACCAGATAAGTCCCTAAAGTAACTATACTCTGTCATATTTTGCTTTCCATTTGAACATTTAGCACATTAGTGTGTTTTCATATATTAATTTTTCAGTTGTTCTGTCTCTTCTGCCTCATGATATGGATCTAATTAAGGACTCCCACTGAAATGCTATTAATTAAAGAAAAATAATAATTCAGAATAATTACTATTATAAGGTTATTATGTATCAGGAGTTGTACATGCAGTATCTAATCAGAGCAACATTCTATATGGTAGGAATCATTATCCTTCGTTTGCAGGACAATTGAAGTCCCATAGAAGTCTAGTGACTTGTTTCAAGTCACAAAGCTAGAGAACAAATGAGGAAACAAAGCCTGCCTTACCTGACTCTAAAGACTTGCTCTTCAACACAATAATACATATTCCCTTTAAGATGATCCTAATTTTAGTTGTTCAACCGCTCAGTCATATCCACTTCTTTGTGACCTCATGGATTGCCTGGCTTCCCTGTCCTTCACCGTCTCCCAGACTTTGCTCAAACTCATGTCCACTGAGTCAGTGATGCCATCCAGCCATCTTGTTCTCTGTCATCCCCTTCTCCTCCTGCCTTCAATCTTTCCCAGCATGAGCTTCTTTTCCAATGAGTTGGTCTCTTCAGGTCATTGGCCAGTAATGAAGTTTCAGCTTCAGCATCAATCCTTCTAATGAATATTCAGGGTTGATTTCCTTTAGGATTGACTGGCTTGATTTCCTTGCAATCCAAGGGACTCTCAAGAGTCTTCTCAATACCACAGTTCGAAAGCATATATTGTTCAGCACTCAGCCTTCTTTATGGCCCAACTCTCACATCCATATGTGACTACTGGAACTCTCTATTTCTAGAGAGTTGTAAATTATACATGCCTTTGTAATAGCTTGGTCAACTTCTAATTTATCTTTTTAGAACAATAGCTATGGCACTTAAGCTTAGTATATGAATATTCATACAAAAGATCAGAATGAATCCTGTTCCTCTACGCATTTTATCTCTAGAGAATATTTGAAAAATTGTTACTCTGAAACATTCATTTTCAGTCAACTACTGCAGCCACAGAAAAAGAGCTTGTTGAGGTGGTTAGTGATTGAATTATAAAATAGCACCTATTGTAAACAGACTCTCAATAAATTACTATTGAATTGAATATAATGGATTAATTGTTCATGAGAATGTGAGTTAAAAGTTTTGACATTTTCCTAAAACTGCTTTTGGTGTGTAAATATTGCTCTCACATTGCTGAACTTGTAGTATGTACTTAATTAATTTGTGTTATTGATTGCTCTTAGCACTGTATGTGGGCTCTAGCAAAAACAGCATAACAATTACTTAAATGGATCATACTCAAGCTCTAAAAAGTAATCAACTAGAATTATTTAAGTTCATTGGCAGCTAAAACAGAAACAGGTGCCAGGTTTAAGGTCAAAATATATAGATGGACTTTGTGAAACTGCACATACTTTCTTCTTTCTTGTGTGGTTTTGCATGATGCTGTTGGACTGCACTTGGAAGATGTTGATACTGACAAAGATTCTCTCCTTAACCAACTTCTAGCCAGGTTCCTCTGAGTCATCTTCCCCATTAGGTCTCAACTCTGGTCTATAAAGACTTGAATAAATACTAACATAGTTTCTGATAGCTCAAGGCCTCATCCCTAGAATGACCCAACCCCTCTTAAAGTATCTCCCCGAGAAAGCTCCAGACTACCAAAATAATTGGTTGTTCCAGTCAACACCTGAGGATGGACCCTCAATCACCCTTTATTAAAGCATCTACTAAAAACAATTATGCTTGTGAATCCTTCCTTTGTCCTTTTGGGATGTTTGTGTGTCTCCACAACTCAGGAGTGTCTTTCTCAGTGATCTGGACACCATCCTTTGAAGTGTCATCAACAGCAAGCAGAGTATCTGTCTCTTAGTCCCTGTGGATGGGTAGAATCCTGAAGTTGATCATTGCCAACTAGCAGAGGAAGCTGGTTCAATCACATTTATATTGACAGACTCTTGGCATTTTTACCTTCCTGATTCTACTGAGCCTATGCTTCAGTTCAGTTCAGTTCAGTCGCTCAGTCGTGTCTGACTCCTTGCGACCCCATGAATCACAGCACGCCAGGCCTCCCTGTCCATCACCAACTCCTGGAGCTTACTCTAACTCATGTCCATCGAGTCGGTGATGCCATCCAGCCATCTCATCCTCTGTCGTCCCCTTCTCCTCCTGCCCCCAATCCCTCCCAGCATCAGGGGCTTTTCCAATGAGTCAACTCTTCGCATGAGGTGGCCACAGTATTGGAGTTTCAGCTTCAGCATCAGTCCTTCCAATGAACACCCAGGACTGATCTCCTTTAGGATGGACTGGTTGGATCTCCTTGCAGTCCAAGGGACTCTCAAGAGTCTTCTCCAACACCACAGTTCAAAAGCATCAATTTTTCGGTGCTCAGCTTTCTTCACAGTCCAACTCTCACATCCATACATGACCACTGGAAAAACCATAGCCTTAACCAGACAGACCTTTGTTGACAAAGTAATGTCCCCTTCCCTATCCATTCATTCTTCCCTTAAAACCTGCAGTCACCTCTGTACACCTTGAAGTTGAGTTAAGTTGCCACTGGGCTTTTTTCCCTATTGCAGTAATTATTAGCGACTAAAAATCTGTGCTTACCCATTGTAATAAGTATCCAGCTTTCTTTATCTTTGACAATAGTTTACATATGCTTGATCTTCATTAAACCTAGGTACTAGGAAATTAAATCTGGATTAGTCAGTTAACTCTGAAGTGAAACATCAACTTTCATGTTTAATAAGGAATGTGAAAGCGAATGTGAAAGTCACTCAGTCATGCCCAACTCTTTGCAACCCTATGGACTATACAGTCTGTGGAATTCTCCAGGCCAGAATACTGGAGTGGGTAGATTTTCCCTTCTCTAGGGGATCTTCCCAGCTCAGGGATCAAATTTAATAAGGAATAGCAGAAGGCAAGAGTGATATGCATCATACTGATAACTGAGAGAATATAAAAAATATTGACAATGCTCTCCACTTTGACTTTCAAAATATGAGCCATCTAAATATAACTTTATTACACTCTGAGAGAGTGAATATTTTCCCCAACTCTACTGAGTATAAAGTGGCTCAGTTTTCCACATAATATCATTTTGTTTATGATGAATTTAATATTTTTTCTCTGAGAAAACATTATAAATAGGGAAATCATACATATACTCACTTCCCTTCATTGGTCACTGTTAATATTTTATAGTTTTCTGCCCAATTTTTTATCTTTACTTGCAACTAATGTTATATCACAAAAAAGTCTCTCATGTCATTAAGTCTCAAGCACTTGTATTTAATGTCCACATAACATCCCAATATGTGAATGTATATAGCACAGTTCATATAATCATTGCTCATTTTTATTGGTTATGATATATTTCTATAAATAATGCAGAAAATATCTAGATATGCAAATAATTTTTATTAATTAGATTATTAAAAGTGAAATAAGAATACAAAGAACAGAAATCCTTTATGTTATATATCTATATCTATATCTATATATATCTATATATATATATATATACATGTATATATATATATAGCCAATTTGCTCTCTTTCCTACAAGTCTGTCTCAACACACAACCACTTTTGAGGAATGAGAAATTGCTGCCTATACATATTCTTGAAAATATTACACCTTTTTTAAAATCTTACAAGAATTTGGAGATAACTGACATCCTATGAACATTGAATCTTGCAGTGAAGAGGAACAATTTGGTCGACTTTTGTTCAAGTCTTTATGTTCCTCATTAAAATTTTGTTTGCAAAATAATTTACTCCTTATTAATCATTTAAAGTTTTCTCTCATCTGATAGATTTTTAAAAATGGTCTTTTGCATGTATTAATTTCTTTGACTATTGTGAAGGTGCATTAAATCCACCAAAGAGAAATGTATGGTAAATGTGAAACTGTGCAATGTGGCAAGAAAACCATAATGAAGTCTTCCTTCCCACATCTACTTTTAAACTATAAAGATATTTATACCCTTGAGAAGTTTTGTCTAACAGCACCAGACAAAAAGAAAACATCACATTCCTAAACTATCACCTCTTGTAGTTCGTATCAACTAGTGGAATCTCAGATATTCTTCAGCTGAAAAAGTAAGAGTATTAGTCATTCAATCGTGTCCAACTCTTTGCGACTCCATAGACTGTAGCCCACCAGGCTCCTTTGTCCACGGAATTCTCCAGGGAAGAATACTGGAAGAGTTGCCATGCGTTTTCCAGGGGATTTTCCCGACCTAGGTATCGAACCCAGGCCTCGCGCATTGCAGGCAGATTCTTGACCATTTGAGCTACTCAGGACACCTATTCTTCAGCTAGAAATCCTCATCGAAACATATAAATTATCTATGGTGAAACAGATCACCAGCCCAGATTGGGTGCATGAGATAAGTGCTCAGGCCTGGTGCACTGGGAAGACCCAGAGGGATCGGGTAGAGAGGGAGGTGGGAGGGGGGGTCGGGATGGGGAATACATGTAAATCCATGGCTGATCCATGTCAATGTATGACAAAAACCACTACAATATTGTAAAGTAATTAGCCTCCAACTAATAAAAATAAATTTAAAAAAATAAATTAAAAAAAATAAAAAAGAAATAAAAAAAGAAATCCTCATTTCAAAAGGAATCCTATGCAGACCTCCAGGAGAACAATTGCTCAAACTGAAGCAGAGCGACAGCCACAAGTCTTATTGATTTTAGCGCTCCTGGTCAGAATAGTACCTAAATGGGCTATAGGGAATTTCACTTTTACACTCTTAGTGTGGGCTAAAGAATAAGCAAATGAAATGGAGGCACAGAGAAATTACACAATTTGTCAAATGTCACACAACCCCCAGTGATGCAGCCAGAATATCTCATGATGTTTTACAGACTTATATACACCTTGTAATATACCTGTTTACCTTCTCCCCAGTCCCATAGTCCCTATTCTATTTGACAAGAGTACATTTTTCCTAAAAATGCAGTATTCTATCTGTCAGCACTATTTGCTTTAAATGTTACTCATGCCTAACTTCATAGTTATGGATTTCATGCTATTCTCATAATCCAAGTTTTATTGGTTCCTAAAAGATTCTCATATGCAAGTATCGAAGAAGAGAGAAATAAGACAGGTTGAAGAAATGAATGAAAATTGACTGAATGTTTATGTTTCACAACTGTTTGCATTTCTTCAAAATAAGCATATTGTCATTACTTGAAAGAAAGAAGCAAGGAAATGGTGCCTACATCTAACCATTTATGGAACATTAGTGACTTTGTGGTGGAATTCATGTCAGGGCCTGTATTTTTCTTCCACATTGAAATGGCAGTTTTTATTACTGATTTGGCAATTTTCTCAGCCTCTCAAAATACTGTGATCACTGTTATGGCAAAAAAATTTTTTTCTTTATTTCATGTGAAAGTAGTAAAAACTTTTAGTTCTATTCTTCTTATCAATTAATCTTATTTCCTCCTTACTTTTTAAATGGTGTTACAAACAGAATCTGCAATATGGAACATTTTGAGAAATACATAACTTGAAATACACAGTTTTCTTGAGACTTTAATTTGGATCTCTGTCAGCTAAACAACTTGACTTTGACATCCTAGGTCAACTCACTTAGCTCAGCAGGGTTAAAGTTTGGGCAGTTGCATGCTTTATGAATCAAATTTACAATTTTCACTCAGCTGTGTGTATTTGTATCTGAATTCCACAGCTGAGAAAAATAGCCCTGATTCACGGTGACCTCTGGTCCTTGGTGTGCCCAGTTAGCAATTACATATCAACAGTCTTTTCCCTTTTCAACGTTTCCTCTTACGTAATAGTGCCTACAATCCTGGTAACTGTTAATGCACATCTCGGAACCTCTGGCAGATTCAGGCAAGAGTCTCAGGTCTCAGTCAGATCCAGTGACTCTTAACATCCCCCTGTGCAGGGCATGCACGTAGCTGTGCATGCACGTAGCTGTCCCATGCAGGGCAACAGGTAGCTGAGTTCACTCATTGTTGTCTGCTGCGATACCTGATTTCTTGAACATCAGTAAGTAGCATTTTCCTGGCATTCATTTCTCAGTCTCCAGATTGTTTTGAGAGCTGCTAAACTTTCTTTATTGAATGCCTTCCTTCTTGGATTATCTGCATATTTTTCCTAATGAAACATTGATATAATACTTTCCTTCCTTTCAGGAAAAAAAAACAAACAAACTGGTAAAGTTCCTCCTAGACTAGGTTATTCTGTGTGTGCTAAGTCAGAAAGGATATTATTTTGTTTACTTCTCAATTTAACATGACATATAAACTTTTCAGGTTGTCCCACTATTTATGAAAAGCATTGCCTGTGGTACTGATAAAGCATAAGATTAGTAAGTTTCAGGAGCTACAAGAACACCTGTGGGAAGAGAAAAAAGTGCACAACTTATATAAGATAGACATTGACATGACATGAGAGGCATAACAGAGCAGTGCATAGAGAAATTAAAAATACTTGAACTAGAGAGGTATAGGAAAGTTTCATAGGGGATATGAACTTTATATGTTAAGAGTTGGGAAAGGGCTACTTAAGAATTCAATAAAAGGAAAAGAATAATTTTATGGATGTGTGTTATACTTGTAAAACAGTGTGAATTTCCATGATGGGTTGAAGGTAGGGTCAGAGAGAGAGATATTGGGGCCAGTTGGTACATGAATTTGACTGCCATGCAAAAAAGTTTGTTCTGTTTTCTATAGTGAGAAAACTCTCAGTAATATTTGAGCATGGTAATTATATTGGCCTTTATAACATGAACTTGTTTAGGGAAGAGTACTGAGCAGTATCTACACTTAGGAGATGAGTGGAAGAACAGCCACCTCCATTAGAAAGGTAGTTTGAAATTTTGAGATGTGTGTGAGTTCTGTCACTCAGTCATGTCTGACTCTTTGCAACTCCATAGACTGTAGCCCTCCAAACTCCTCTATGGGATTTCCCAGGCAAGAATCCTGTAATGGATTGCCACTTTCTTCTCAAGGGGATCTTCCTGACCCAGGGAATGAATGCAAGTCTCCTACATTGCAGACAGATTCTTTACTATCACTATTCTTTCTGGCTCACTATTCTTCCCTGGTGTCCAAGATATAGGTTCTTCCCGACATCTAGGTAAGAGAGATTAAACAGTTTGCAATGAAAACAGCGTCTATTTGTTATTCCCTTCTTCTCATCTTTCAGGTGGAATGAGTCCATAAATGTTCCTGTTTATGCTAGCTACCCTGTGTCTTTGACAAATGGAAAGTATATTAAAGGAACTGCTTTCTTCTTTACTTCTTGCCATTCTGCTCTCAAATGTCATTCCGTTCCATTCAGTCACTCAGTTGTGTCTGACTCTTTGCAACCCTATGGACTGCAACATGCCAGGCCTCCCAGTCCATCGCCAACTCCCAGAGCTTACTCAAATTCATGTCCATTGAGTCAGTGATGCCATCCAACCATCTCATCCTCTGTCATTCCCTTCTCTTCCTGCCTTCAATCTTTCCCAGCATCAGGGTCTTTTCAAATGAGTCAGCTCTTTGCATCAGGTGACCAAAGTATTGGAGTTTCAGCTTCAGCATCAGTCCTTCCAATGTATATTCAGGACTGATCTCCTTTAGGATGGACTGGTTGGATTTCCCATTACTGAGTCTTATTTATCTGGGGAAGGAAGGAGGCAAAAAGAACTGCTACACAGAATCAGTCACTCACTGGTAAGTAGAGAATAGATCTCAAATATAATGTTCCATCCAGTAGGTGGTTTTCTTGTTCAATTAACCGAACTCAAATATTGTCAGCTAACCTCTATCCTTCTGTCAAGTTTTTTACTCAGTTTATGATAGGGTTGTTGTTGTTGTTGTTCAGTCATGTCTTCTTAGTAGTTAAAAACAGGGATTTCATAGGCACCAACAAATGTACTACTAAAGGCATGATAGTGTAGGTTGATAAACTGAAGATATAGAACTCTCATACTTAGAAAGTTATTTACAAGAAAGAAAACTGACCTTCCATGGATCGCAGTGAAAAAAACAGAGTGATGCTAGTTAATGGCAAGATGGCAAAGTCTGGGGAGAATAATTTGATTTTTATTGCCACAAGGTTTGGTCCAGGGCACTGGGAGATTGGGATAAATTACATTCATTTTCTTGTAGCAGTGCATAGCTAGCGTGCTCTAGCAAGTCAAGCCACTTAGCTCAAGATTGAAAGGAGCACCCCTGAAGAGAGGTGTGCAGAAGATTAAATGGGGAGTGAATAAGACAATCAGGAGGCTGGAGTTCCAGGACGACTTCTGATACAGGTTTATTATGTGCCTTGAGCAATTTGTTTAACTCTGCTGGGCATCCCTTTTCCCAGCTGTTTAAACTGATAAAGTTGAACCAAGGGCACTTGAGCTATTAGTTCTCAAAAATTATGTCACTAAGATGGAAAAATAGTGTGTTTGTGAATATTATATATACATACAATAATTTAAAGACTCTTATATGTGGCCTATAAAATTCACCCTGATTTCTCTCAGAGATTTCTTTTACTACTCACTTTTTTTTTCTTCAAGAATCTCAAGAGTAATGCATCACGATCTCTTTTACAAAATTTGTTTTCAGTAGACTTAAGAAATAATTTCCAAAGATTTAAGTGCTAAATTTCTGTTGGGAGAAAATCATTTGATGGGGAAATCTTTTTGATAAAATTATACTTACCATTTTTGTTTCTGAAGCAGGTTTAAACTATTGAATACTGAGTGGGGGTGTTTAGCAAAGACATTAATATAAGAATTTTAGATGTTTGGAACATGTTCAAATTAAACTTTGAACTGTTGCAAATGTTTGTATGATTTAACAGGAAGGATGGTTGCAAATAAACTGGGACATCAAAGTAATTTTTTTTTTTGTAAATTCCCTTTCTTTACTACCAGTAATTAGCATGTAAATTGGAAGATGTTTATGTTGACAGAAATAGCATTGTCATTTGATTTTTACTACGGGTTACCTATGTTTAATACTTTATTTGTCCTATTCATCAACTTAAAGCAGACAATAAAAATTTGTGTGATTTCCAGGGGTGTTGAAAATCGGCAGTATCAATTGCACACAGGGAGAATGCATTTGGCTTCGTTTTTATAGGAACCGTTGTATTTGGTTTATTTGATTAATATTTTTCATACTGTTTTCCATGCTCACATTATTTGCATCTCATTTTCATTCATTGTGTGAAAGTGAAAGTCGTTCAGTCGTGCCCGACTCTTTGCGACCCCATGGACTATAGAGTCCGTGGAATTCTCCAGGCCAAAATACTGGAGTGGGTAGCCTTTCCCTTCTCCAGGTGATCTTCCCAATCCAGGGATCGAACCCAGGTCTCCCACATTGCAGGCGGATTCCTTACCAGCTGAGCCACCAAGGAAGCCCAAGAATACTGGAGTGGGTAGCCTTTCCCTTCTCCAGGGGATCTTCCTGACCCAGGAATGGAACCGCGGTCTCCTGCATGGCAGGCGGATTCTTTACCAACTGAGCTATGAGGGAAGCCCTTTTCATGTATTAGGTCAGCGCAAAAGTAATTGCAGTTTTGCATTGTTGAAATTTACCGTTTGATATTGGAACACATTCTTAAATAACTGTGGTTATGTTATACATCATTTTAATGCACATTTTTTTGCTTTATTTTTTCTAATGATTTATTACTTGCTGTTCATCTTATATTTATTTTAGATTATGGAAATGTTGTTAGACAAAAAGCAAATTTGAGTGATTTTCTTATTTGATTTCAAAACGGATCGTAAAGCAGGGCAGACAACTTGCAACATCAGTGACATATTTGGCTCAGGGACTGCTCACAAATGTACAGTGCAGTGATGGCTCAAGAAGTTTTGTAAAGGACAGGAGAGCCTTGACGATGAGGAGCAGAGAGGCTGGCCATCAGAAGTTGATAACAACAATTGAGAGCAATCATCAAAACTGATTGCATTACAACTATGTGAGAAGTTGCCAAAGAACTCAACAGTTGAGCATTCTATAGTCATCAGGCATTTGAAGGAAATTGGAAATGTGGGAAAGCTCAGTAACTGGGTGCCTCATGAGCTGACTGAAAATCAAAAACATCATCGTTTAGAAGTGTCTTCTTTTACTCTATGCAACAACAACAAACCATTTCTTGATCAGATTGTGACCTGCAATGAAAAGTGGATTTTATATGACAACCAGTGACAACCAGCTCAGTGGGTGGACTGAGAAGAAGCTCCAAAGCACTTCCCAAAGCCAAACTTGCACATACACACACACACACACACACACACACACACACACACACAAATGGTCATGGTCATTTATTGGTGGTCTGCTGCCCATCTGAACCACTACAGCTTTCTTAATCTCAGCAAAACTGTTACATCTGAGAATTATGCTCAGCGAATCAATGAGAGGCAGTGAAAACTGTCATGCCTGCACCTGACTGGCATTGGTTAACAGAATGGGCCCAATTCTTCCCCACAGCAACACTGGATTGCATGTTACACAACCAATGCTTCAAAAATTGAACAAATTGGGCTGCAAAGTTTTTCCTTATCTGCCATATTCATTTGACCTTTCAACAACAGATTACCACTTTCTCAAGATCTCGACAACTTTTTGCAGGGAAGATGCTTCCTCAATCAGCAGGAGGCAGAAAATGTTTTCCAAGAGTTCATCGAATGCCAAACCACAAATTTTTATGCTACAGGAATAAACAAACATATTTCTCATTGGCAAAAAAAGTGTTGATTGTAATGGTTCCTGTTTTGATTAATAAAGTTGTGTTTGAGCCAAGTTTTAATGATTTAAAATTCATGGCCCCAAACCACAAGTACACTTGCACCAACCTAATATTTGCAATGATCCTGGTTAACGTCTCATGAGTATTATTGTGAGTTTTCTCTTTATAACATCAAGCAAGTGATTCAATCTAAGGCAGATTTTGCCCCCTCTTTGTTCACTGTGTAGGGTCCTGTTATCTCTTTCCGATTTGTTGAAAGCCAAACTTTCAACAATTAAAACTTTTAAAAGTTTCAACTTCTAAAAATTTAAGTTTTTTAACTTTTCTCTAGGTTTGGCCAGGCTCTTTCAGAATGGAAACTCCAATTTGGAAAGATATGGTAAGGATCTGAAAACACCTTTCACAAAAGAGACAAATAAACAGATATTTACTAGAATTTCACACCAAGATATTGGCTATTAAGGAAAATGGTTTCTGCACAACACCATGTTGCCAGCCATGTATTAGCAATGGTAGGCATCTTGAGCATTTTTGCAGTGAGAAGATCCAGATTTCTTTTAGTATTCAGGATCAATTTAACAAAAATCAAAGCAAAATAAATGATGCTATTCAACTAAATAATGCATCTCTGGGGAAGCTGGGATGACTATCTAGAAAACCACTCTTCATATATTCATAAATAGCATTTCTCTGAGTAGCTAGAAGTCTCTGTCTTCTGTCCTACTTCTAGCCCTTCAGATTTTAGCTGTCATGCTTTTAATAACCAACCACCATTTTTTCCCTGGGGTTGTTACTTTAGAAACAACTATTCTTGAAATTATAATAAACATTCAAAAAGTTTTTCAGTTTAATGAAATTGTTCATTTTTGTATAAACAGCATTCAGATAAAGAAATAAAACATGAAGCTATCCTTACATCTAGTGACTTTCCATTCCAAGGGGAACTATTGTCTTGATCTCTAACAGCATAGAATAGTTTTGCCTGTTTTTGAAATTTTTATAAATGGAAATATACACTAGGCAGTCCCTTTTTTCATTAAGTTTATGGTGTTTATTCATTTCACTGCCTATAGTTATAATTTCTTCATTCTCAATGCTTTATAGAGATCCACTGTCAGATTATAATATAGGTTATTTTTTCACTCCACTGTTGAGTTTCTTTTATTTAGTTTCTAGCTTTTTGTTTTTAAAAATAGAGAACATTTTTACAAATAGTGAACACAAATACCTGAACATTTGTGTGCATGTCTTCTGGTAAGTGTGAATGTGCACCTATGGGATATATACCTAAGGATGGGATTGCTGGGATATAGGCATTATGTATATTTAGATTCATTAGTCATTTTAAAGAGCTTTCCAAAGTGAATAAATAAGTATACACACCACCAACATTGTATGAATAATACTTTTATTGCATTCTCACCTAAACTTGGGTTTACAATTTCTTCTTTTTCTTTTCCCTTCATCTTCTTTTTAAATTGCATCCATTCTAATGGGAATATAGTTATATGACTTTGTGGTTTTTCTTAATGTCTAATGAGGTTTAAGTATATTTTGTATATATTTTGGCCATTTGAGTATACTCATAAATGAGTATGAGTATACTCATAATTCAAAAGTTAAACAAACTTTTGCCCAGATTTTAATTTTACTTTGACTTTTTCTTATTAACTTGCAAAAACTATTTATATATTGTGGATATAAGTCTTTTGTCAGATATCTCAAATATCTTCTCTGACTTTACAACATGCCTTTTTCTATTAATAAAAGTCCTCAATTATAATATGTTCTGATTCATCAAATTTTGTTATTATTTACAATTATTTTTCTTCCTGTTTAAGAAATTTTTGCCTTCTCCAAAGTCCTGAACATTCTTTTCTGTTTTCTTCTGAATATTTTGTTGTTTTACCTTTTTCAACTAGATATTCAATGAGTGGTGTGAATTTTGGATCAAGATTAAGTTGCTGGTTTTTTTTTTTTCCAAAATTTGTATCCATTTGACACATCAAGATTTATTTTGAAAAATCCTTCCCACACTGCAGTGATATCTTTGTTAAAGTATCATACATGTGGGTGGATGCTCTCTTTTTAGAAAATGTAAAGCTCAGGTAAATGAAGAAGGATAGAGTGGCTTGGTAACTGTGTGTGCAGGAACTGTGTGTGTGTGTGCACACACTTGTTTTAGTTATATTGAGATATAATTAATATATAACAAAATCCACTGATATTAGATACATAATGATGGATTTTTCTAATTGCATACAATTTTATGATCTCCATCAAATTCAAGACATAGAAATGTTCTGTCACTCAGTTTTTCATGAGTTTTCTCAGTCAACTGTCTCCAGACTACCAGCCACAGTCAACCATTCATCTGCTTTCTGTTACCATAATTTTACATTTTCAAGAATTTCTTATAAACATGTCCACACTGTATAAAGTTATACTGACTTATTTCTCTAGCATATATCTGAGATTCATTCCTGCTATTGTGTGTACTATTATTGGGAGGGGTTGCATTTTGGGGCAGTATTCCATAATATGAATATGCCACTTTTTGTTTATGCATTTACTATTTGATGGATAATTAGATTGCTTCCAATTTTGCATTATTATGATTAATGCTGCTATTAATCAGTAAATGAGCTCCTGAGACATATTTTCTTGCATCTTCTTGGGTAATATTTCCAATGAAACACATTGTAACAGAATGTTCTGAGATAATGGAAATGTTCCTATAGCAACTTTGTATCCTAAAGTAGCCACTAGCCACATGTCACTTTTTGAATATGAACTGATGCTAATGTGACTTTAATATTTTTTTCCATTTATTTTTATTAGTTCCATTTATATTTATTATTTTTACAATATTATAGTGGTTTTTGCCATACATTGACATGAATCAGCCATGGATTTACATGTGTTCCCCATCCTGATCCCCGCTCCCACCTCACTCCCCACCCCATCCCTCTGGGTCTTCCCAGTGCACCAGCCCGAGCACTTGTCTCATGCATCCAACCTGGGCTGGTGATCTGTTTCACCCTTGATAATATACATGTTTCGATACTGTTCTCTGAAAACATCCCACCCTCGCCTTCTCCCACAGAGTCCGAAAGTCTGTTCTGTATTTCTGTGTCTCTTTTTCTGTTTGGCATATAGGGTTATTGTTACCATCTTTCTAAATTCCATATATATGCATTAGTATACTGTATTGGTCTTTATCTTTCTGGCTTACTTCACTCTGTATAATGGGCTCCAGTTTCATCCATCTCATTAGAACTGATTCAAATGAAATCTTTTTAATGGCTGAGTAATATTCCATGGTGTATATGTACCACAGCTTCCTTATCCATTCATCTGCTGATGGGCATCTAGGTTGCTTAAAAGGAATCCAGATAGGAAAAGAAGAAGTGAAACTCTCACTGTTTGCAGATGACATGATCCTCTACATAGAAAACCCTAAGGACTCTACCAGAAAATTACTAGAGCTAATCAATGAATATAGTAAAGTTGCAGGATATAAAATTAACACACAGAAATCCCTTGCATTCCTATACACTAACAATGAGAAAACAGAAAGAGAAATTAAGGAAACAATACCATTCACCATTGCAACAAAAAGAATAAAATACCTAGGAGTATATCTACTTAAAGAAACAAAAGACTTATACATAGAAAACACTGATGAAAGAAATCAAAGAGGCCACAAACAGACGGAGAAATATATCGTGTTCATGGATTGGAAGAATCAATATTGTCAAAATGACTATACTACCCAAAGCAATCTATAGATTCAATGCAATCCCTATCAAGCTACCAACGGTATTCTTCACAGAACTAGAACAAATAATTTCACAGTTTATATGGAAATACAAAAAAAACCTCAAATAACCAAAGCAATCTTTAGAAAGAAGAATGGAACTGGAGGATTCAACCTGCCTGACTTCAGGCTCTACTACAAAGCCACAGTTATCAAGACAGTATGGTACTGGCACAAAGACAGAAATATGGATCAATGGAACAAACTGGAAAGCCCAGAGATAAATCCATGTACTTATGGACACCTTATCTTCGACAAAGGAAGCAAGGATAATACAACGGAAAAAAGATAACCTCTTTAACAAGTGGTGCAGGGAAAACTGGTCAACCACTTGTAAAAGAATGAAACTAGAACACTTTCTAACACCATACACAAAAACAAACTCAAAATGAATTAAAGATCCAAATGTAAGACCAGAAACTATAAAACTCCTAGAGGAGAACATAGGCAAAACACTCTCCGACATAAATCACAGCAGGATCCTCTATGACCCCCCCCCCCCCCCCCCCAGAATATTGGAACTAAAAGCAAAACTAAACAAATGGGACCTAATGAAACTTAAAAGCTTTTGCACTACAAAGGAAACTATAAGCAAGGTGAAAAGACAGCCCTCAGATTGGGAGAAAATAATAGCAATGAAGAAACAGACAAAGGATTAATCTCAAAAATATACAAGCAACTCCTGCAGCTCAATTCCAGAAAAATAAATGACCCAATCAAAAAATGGGCCAAAGAACTAAACAGACATTTCTCCAAAGAAGACATACAGATGGCTAACAAACACATGAAAAGATGCTCAACATCACTCATTATCAGAGAAATACAAATCAAAACCACAATGAGATACCATTACACGCCAGTCAAGATGGCTGCCATCCAAAAGTCTACAAGCAACAAATGCTGGAGAGGGTGTGGTGAAAAGAGAACACTCTTACACTGTTGGTGGGAATGCAAACTAGTACAGCCGCTATGGAGAACAATGTGGAGATTTCTTAAAAAACTGGAAATAGAACTGCCATATGACCCAGCAATCCCACTTCTGGGCATACACACCGAGGAAACCAGATCTGAAAGAGACACGTTCACCCCAATGTTCATCGCAGCACTGTTTATAATAGCTAATGTGACTTTAAATGTAGTTTAGATATTATTGAATTTTGATCAATGTCATGAGTGGGATTACAAGGTCAAATGATAAATATGTTTAATTTTATAGTATGTTGACAGAGTAGATTCCAAAGTGGTTGTCATTCTCACTAGCAAGGTGTGATAGTTCTGATCGCTTTTCATTCTTTCCATCACCTGGCTAATATCACTTCTTTCAGCTCTAGTTCTTATAGTGGGATCAGTTCAGTTCATTCACTCAGTCATGTCCAACTCCATGCAACCCCGTGGAGAACAGCACTCCAGGCCTCCCTGACCATCACCAACTCTTGGCGCATGCTCAAACTCATGTCCTATCAAGTCAGTGATGCCATCCAACCATCTCATCCTCTGTCGACCCCTTCTCCTCTTGCCTACAATCTTTCCCATTATCAGGGTCTTTTCCACTGAGTTAGTTCTTCACATCAGGTGGCCAAGGTACTGGAGTTTCAGCTTCAGCAACAGTCCTTTCAATGAATATTCAAGACTGATTTCCTT
Source organism: Dama dama (assembly GCF_033118175.1). NCBI lineage: Eukaryota > Metazoa > Chordata > Mammalia > Artiodactyla > Cervidae > Dama > Dama dama. The sequence continues at coordinate 6,482,495 of NC_083715.1, read as the reverse complement.
TAGGATGGACTGGTTTAATCTCTTTGCAGTCAGAGGAACTCTCAAGAGTCTTCTCCAACACAACAGTTCAAACGCATCAATTCCTCGGTGCTCAGCTTTCTTTATAGTCCAATCTCACATCCATACATGACTACTGGAAAAACCATAGCTCTGACTAGACGGACCTTTGTTGGCAAAGTAATGTCTCTGCTTTTTAATATGCTGTCTAGGTTGGTCATAGCTTTTCTTCCAAGGAGCAAGTGTCTTTAAATTTTGTGGCTGCAGTCACCATCTGCTGTGATTTTGGAGGCCCCCAAAATAAAGTCTGTCACTACTTCCATTGTTTTTCCATCTATTTGCCATGAAGTGATGGGACCAGATGCCATGATATTAGTTTTCTAAATATTGAGTTTTAAGCCAAGTTTTTCACTCTCCTCTTTCGCTTTCATCAAGCGGCTTTTTAGTTCTTCTTTGCTTTCTGCCATAACGGTGGTGTCATCTGCATATCTGAGGTTATTGACATTTCTCCCAGCAAGTTGATTCCAGCTTGTCATCCAGCCCAGAATTTCTCATGATGTACTCTGCATATAAGTTAAATAAGCAAGGTGTCAATATATAGCCTTGACATACTCCTTTCCTGATTTAGAACCAGTCTGTTGTTCTATCCAGTTCTGTTGCTTCTTGACCTGCATACGGATTTCTCAGGAGGCAGGTCATGTGGTCTGGTATTCCCAACTCTTTAAGAATTTTAGAATTTAAGAATCCAGTGGTAGTTTTAGAACGTATTTTTCTAATAAGTAGTGTTCTTGTGCATCTTTTCATATGTTCAATAGCCACTGTATACATTCTTTTGAACTGTCTATGCAAACATGTTGCCTATTTTTAGGGGTCTTAATGGGTTGTAAGAGTTCTTTGTTCAGGATGCAAGCCAGATTCATGTTTTCAAAACATTTTCTCCTAAATCTGGCTTCTCTTTTAGCTTACCTAAACATGAAAAGAAAGAGTGAAGTGAAGTGAAGTGAAGTGAAGTGAAGTGAAGTGAAGTGAAATGAAGTGAAGTGAAGTGAAGTGAAGTGAAGTGAAGTGAAGTGTTGGTTGCACATTCGTGTCTGACTCTTTGCGACCCCATGGACCAGGACACACCAGGCTCTTCTGTCCATGGAATTCTCCTGGGAAGAATATTGGAGCAGGTTGCCATTTCCTTCTCCAGAAGCTCTTCCTGACCCAGGGATTGAAGAGACCCAGGTCTCTTGCTTTGCAGGAAGACTTTTTACCATCTGAGCCAGCAGAGAGGCTCATCTTTTAAAGAGTGTGATATTTAATTTTATGTGTCACCTTGGCTAAGCTACAGTAAACTGATATTTGGTCAAACATTGTTTTGGACATTTCTGTGAAGGTGTTTTTGTTTGTTTGCTTGCTTTGGGAGGGAATTCAACTGACATTTAAATTGGTGGGCCAAAAACTTGAATATATCATCCACCTGTATTCTGTGACTTCTATTTCTCTGGAAAACCTTGACAAATATAGAGTAAATATTTTTAATTTTGACAAAGTTCATCTTGTTAATTGCTATATTCTTTTATAGATTGTGGAATTCTGTGTGTATTTTGCTTAAGAAATGTGTCCTTACCCAAAGTCACAAAATTTTCTCCTTTGTAGTCTTCTAATCTGGTTTTAGCTTTCATATTTTGCTTTATGATTCATCTTGGTGTAGGTGGAAGATTGCAATATCTTTACAAGTGTCTGCCTGTGCTCAGCATCTCTTACTCAAGTCCCAGCCCTAGCCTCTAACTATTAATACAACATAGACCTAGATCATCCCTTCTGGACCTGCTTTAGTGGTCTTTCCTGCTTCTGCAAGACCTCAACTATGTAGGTAATAAGCTTCTTCTAACCTTTAGATGTGTACACATATGGCCTCCATCAGTCTTGACCTTGACCCGAATTTGAGATTGGGTTCATCTGCTTCAGAAAGTCACTGTGCATTTTTGTGTGGGTAGCTATTCCCTCCTTCAGGGGATCTTTTTGATCCAGGGATCAAACCTGTATCTCCTGCATTGCAAGAGGATTCTTTACCATCTGAACCACTAGGGAAGCCCCAAATGTCACCATAACAACCATTAATTTAGTCACTGTAGTCTTCGTACTGATGTCTTTGCATGGTGTACGTTTTCTGTATATTTACTTTCATCCTACCTTTTTAATCTGGGAAGTGTTAACCTTGTAGACACTTTGCATTTGGGTCTAGTTTTTAAATCCATTCTGACAACCTCTCTCTTTTAGTTGTTGCCAGTACATACTATAATTTTTCACATGTTTGATTTTGGACCTATCATTTTCTTATTTCTTGTCTACATATCCCTTTTTAAAGTTTTTAAATCCTTATATCTCATTTACTGACTTATTTAGACTCTCTAAATTTTCTTCTTGTAATTATTACATGTATCTTATCTACATAGTCTCAGTCAGTTAGTCATTTCAGTTGCTCAGTCATGTCCAACTCTTTGTGACCCCATGGACTGCAGCATGCCAGGCCTCCCTGTCCTTTGCCAACTCATGGAGTTTACTAAAACTCATGTCCATTGAGTCAGTGATGCCAGGCAGCCACCTCACCCTCTGTCATCCCCTTCTCTTCCTGCCTTCAATCTTTCCCAGCATCAGGGTCTTTTCCGTTGAGTCAGCTTTTCTCATCAGGAAGCCAAAGTACTGGCGCTTCAGCTTCAAAATCAGCCCTTTCAATGACTATTCAGGACTGATTTCCTTTAGGATGGACTGGTTGGATCTCCTTGCTGTCGAAGGGACTCTCAGGATTCTTCTCCAACACCACAGTTCAAAAGCATAAATTCTCCGGTGCTCAGCTTTCTTTAGAGTCCAACTCTCACATCCATACATGACCACTGGAAAAACCACAGCTTTGAATAGATGGACCTTTGTTGGCAAAATAATGTCTCTGCTTTTTAATATGCTGTCTAGGTTGGTCATGACTTTTCTTCAAAGGAGTAAGCGTCTTTTAATTTCATGGCTGCAGTCACCATCTGCAGTGATTTTGGAGCCCAAAAAAATATAGTCTGTCACTGTTTCCACTGTTTCCCCATCTATTTACCATGAAGTGATGGGACCAGGTACCATGATCTTAGTTTTCTGAATGTTTAGTTTTAAGCCAACATTTTCACTCTCCTCTTTCAGTTTCATCAAGAGGCTCTTTATTTCATCTTTGCTTTCTGCTATAGGGTGGTGTCATCTGCATATCTGAAGTTATTGATATTTCTCCCGGCAATCTTGATTCCAGCTTGTGCTTTATCCAGTCCAGCATCTCATGATGTACTGTGCATATTAGTTCAATAAGCAGGGTGACAATATACAGCCTTGACATACTCCTTTCCCAATTTGGATCCAGTCTGTTGTTCCATGTCCAGTTCTAACTGTTGCTTCCTGACCTGCATACAGATATCTCAGGAGGCAGGTCAGGTGGTCTGGTATTTCCATCTCTTTAAGAATTTTCCACGTTTTGTTGTGATCCACACAGTCAAAGGCTTTAGCATAGTCAATAAAACAGAAGTAGATTTTTTTCTAGAACTCTCTTGCTTTTTTGATGATCCAACAAATATTGGCAGTTTGATCTCTGGTTCCACATAGACTATGAACCCTATAAGAAAATGTTATAATATTTGTTTGACATATAATAGTTATGTCATTTATATAGAAATGAAGAAGAATAAAAAGCAAAAAAAAATCAATATTTTTTGCCTTGAACACTTACCAATTTTATTATTGTTCATTTTATTCTGTGGAAGTGAGTTTTTGTCTGATACTATTTCCATTCATCCTGAAGAACCTCCTTTATGGTATCTCATAAAGCAGATCTGCTGGCAAAGAACTATGTCAGTTTTCTTTTATATGAAAATGGCTTCATTTTGCCTAATTTTTGAAGAATATTTTCACTAAGCTATAGAATCTTGGATGGATTCATTTTCTTTTAATCTGTTCTAACCTCCATGACTTCTTATGAGAAACAAGCTATTAGTTTGCTCACTGTTCTCTTAATTGTAATATTTCATTTTTTTTCCTTGAGACTCTCAAGATTTTCCCTTTATTTTGGCTTTCAAGGGGTGAATAATAAGGAAATCTGAGAAGCGAAGCAGGTGCAGCCACTGCAGAGAGGACTGTGGGAACTGCTGCCTCTGTGAAGCTGCTCCCTCTGTGGGAACACATCTTGGGTTACAGGGAAGGGCCTGACGTTGCTCTTGGTCAGTGGGATAGAAGCTGCACAGATGAACTGCACATGGGGCACAGAAGAGAGGCCTGATGGACACAGAAGAGCACACCTGAAGCCTGATGGACACTTCTATTGTTGTTTGTAGTCATATGTGACCCACTGTGACTTTTTTGAGAGCAGTGAAGTCTATCCTTCAAATCGCACTCAAGATTATTGAGAAACAATGAAGGTTTTCCAGCACATTTAAAGACATTTTTTCCCCATAACTATTGCTCTGGCTTAATTGTGGAGAGTGCTGAAGAAGGGAGCAAGAGTGCGCCATTACAGCTCTGTAGGTAAAAGCAAATAATCGCTAAGACATGAAATGCAACAGCATAGGTGGTATGGAAAAAATGTAGTTGAAGTACATGTTGGAGGTAGATCCAAAAGAAGTTAGTGGTAGATTATATGTGAAAAAAAAAAAAAAAATAGGGGAATTACGTCAAAGGTGATTCAGGAATAAATAAATAGATGGTGAGGGTGGAAGCATTGGAAAAAAGCTAGTTGGGAGACAGGGTAGAGGGAAAATTGACTTGGGGACATAAAAATCTAAGGTTCTTATATCCCATTCACATGGAAATGTTCACTAAGCACTGAGATGTTTGATCCAGGATCTCAGGGCACTGAACCTAGGTGAACATCTGCACTTGAGAGTCAACATCAAAGCTATGAAAATTGAAATGCTATAGATATAATGATATCCCAGAAGAATGAGAACAAAAACTAGGAAAGAAACTATGAGATGGATAGAAGAGCTCACTAATGGCCTAAGATGGAGGGTTGTCTTTCATATAACAATATATGTTTATTGTTGGTCATGATAATGATTTGGAAATCAAATTTTGTTTATTGATGTGATTTAAAACATAATGCAATATTGAGGGCTTATGCTCTCTGTTCCACTTTTTATTTTGCTCCAATAGAAAGTATGTAAAGCATCTTATTAGTAAGCTATACACTGCACGTTTCACTACTCCAAATGACCATCAACCTAACACCCAGACAGATAACCTATCAGGATTTCTCTCTGGGCATTTCTAATCAGATATTTTCTATTACAATACAAATTGAACTTGACAGCTTTTCCCCAAATGCAATTTTACTTTAAATTGCTATCATTTTATCAGTGGAAAATCAAGACAGCATAAAAAATAATACAAATGGCTAACTGCTTAGACAGCTAGGGTTTTTGACTTCCACTCTCTGGTAAATTGGGTGGTAGACAGTATTAACCGCCATGTCCAGTTAAATATCTACTAGATATAAATAATCTTACTTGAACATTTAAAGACTAAGTTGTTTAAATTTATACCTCATTAAAACAAAGGTGATGTCAGACTTAATAAATGTAACTACCAGTGACCATCACTTCTCCAGTTGCTTAAGGAGATGTTCATCTGTATCTTGTAAATTGTAATTACTGTTCAAACTGTAAAGATAAGCAATTATCAGGATTCACTAAATTAAATATCAGTTGTCTCTCTACAGAATTACCCTTCAGAGACTTTCATTATACTGTGATACTCTATCTTTTCCCTTTTTAAAAGTTATTTTATTATGAAAAAGCCTTAATAGCAACCATCCAATGGTTCTGTCTTCTTAATATTCAGAGAAACAGTTTGATTCAGATACTATGTAGAATAACTACCTTTAAGTAACACATTGTCACTGGCAAACTCATTAAAGATTTAACTGTGAACTCAGCATTTATTATAATACAGTATGCTACTATCATTAAAATTTGCATAAAATATACAAATCTATGTCATCTGTAGTCTCCTGTAGGTAAGACAGCAGTCTTTACATTCTCGTGAATGTTGTACCCTGAACATGCTCTTTATTTTGTTGTTTAAACCCTCTTAATTAACATAAGTATAGAAAACAAACTACTTTTGTTTGGCATATTTTGCTTGATTTACATATCATTCTACATTTTAAAAATATGTATGCTATATGGGAGTTCCCTGCTGGTCAAGTGGCTGGAATTCAGTGCTTTCCTTGCTGGAACCTGGCTTCAGTCTCTGCTTCTGGCCAGGGAACTTGCCAGAGATCCTGCAAGCCAGGAGGCACAGCCAAATTAAGTAAAATAAAATTTAAAAATTAAAGATTTTTAATAACATGCTTTTAGATACACATTAGAGCACTTCTCCCCAGTTCACTAGGGACCCCTCCAAAACATTCTGAATTTCTCATTTAACTTACTGGTCTTCACCCTTCTTCAGTTTTTGGATTTGTAATTTTTATAATCATTTCCATATGTGGGACCTTCTCAGTGGCTGTTTTAAATACAACCTTATCTTTCAAATTAGTTATTATTGTTATTATTAAGATGTCAACACACACATCCCACTAGTAGGACCTCTTTCTGAATGAATTGGTTAATATGGGATATCCTATGCTAATGTCATGTGTGGCAAATTAGACAGGAAGAGATTTGGCTAATTTCACATTCTTTAAGAGAAGTGTTTATTTGATCTGCACTCTCCCAGCATAACAATTTTTATCAAAATTGTCATCTGGGTTAACCTCAACCCAATCATTTCAATCATTGTCATAAATAATTGTTATAAATGAAAGAATCAAATATTGAAAATGTCGTACATGTAGATGCTGACATTGGAATGAGAAATAGATAAGGTTGATTTTATTGCCAAATATAATTTTGTACAAGTTTATAAATAATATAGAGATAGGCCTGTCTTAACATAAAGTTTTCTAATAATAATTGCTTGCCTGTGGTGAAAGGGGTCCTCTGCAATGATTGTACTTTATTTTGACATGAGTGCTGCTTATCCTCTTTGGGGTGCCATATGTTGTTTGCTGCCCTCATCAGACTGGTCAGTGTTGTTTCTTCTTGGTAGAAACACTTTTATTTACTGGTTGTTTCTACTTGCTAGAAACCCCTTTCTTAACCTCCTACCCATCTGCATGGGGAATTATTCAAAGTTAAGACATTTCAATGTTACTTTTTCTTGAATGATGTAATCTCAAAGTTGTGGCATTCATAAAATCTCCAAAACTATTTTCTCAGTTCCTAGAAGCGTTTCCCTTTGTGGACTTCAACCTCTTGCCTACAACTTCATCCACATCACTCCTTCTTGCTGATGCTGACAGGTCTTGGCAGGGGATGGAATTTATATTTTCTCTGCTGGTAGGAAACATAAATTCAAGACTGAATTAAAAATGAAAAATCCCCTCATTGAGGAGGAATGTAGAGTCTATGGCATGTTCAAATATTCATTTGGCTATCAACATTTAGGTTTATTCATGTCTGAAATGATGCAGAATTCAGTTATTGTATTCAAAATACAATATTGTATTTGAACAAAACTAGTGAAGGTGATGAAACTCCAGCTGAACTATTTCAAATTCTAAAGGATGATGCTGTTAAAGTGCTGCACTCAATATGTGAGCAAATTTGGAAAATTCAGCAGTGGCCACAGGATTGGACAAGATCAGTTTTCATTCCAATCTCAAAGAAGGGCATTGCAAAAGAATATTCAAACTACCACACAATTGCACTCATTTCACATGCTAACAAAGTGATACTCAAAATTCTCTAAAGCAGGTCTCAAAAGAATGTGAACCAAAAAATTCCTGATGTTCAAGCTGGATTTAGAAAAGGCAGAGGAACCAGAGATCAAATTGCCAACATTTGTTGGATCATAGGAAAAGCTAGAGAATTCCAGAAAAATATCTACTTCAGCTTCATTGACTACACTAAAGCCTTTGACTGTGGGGATCACAACAAACTGTGGGAAATTCTTCAAGAGATGGAAATACCAGACCATCTTACCTGACTCCTGAGAAACCTATAAGCAGGTCAAGAAGCCACAGTTAGAACCAGATCTGGAACAATGGACTGGTTCAAAATTGGCAGAAGAGTTCATCAAGGCTGTATACTGTCACCCTGCTGATTTAACTTATATGCAGAGTACATCATGCAAAATGTTGGGCTGGATAAAACACAAACTGGAATCAAGATTTTCAGAAATATCAATAACCTCAGATAGGCAGATGATACCACCCTGATGGCAGAAAGTGAAAAGGAACTAAAGAACCTCTTGATGGAGATGAAAGAGAAGAGTGAAAAAGCTGGCTAAAACTCAACATTCAAAAAACTAAGATCATGGCATCCAGTCACATCACTTCATGGCAAATAGATGGAGAAACAATGGAAACAGTGACAGATTCGCTTCTCTTGGGCCCTGAAATCACTGCAGATGGTGACGGCAGTCATGAAATTAAAAGATGCTTGCTCCTTGAAGAAAAAAAAAAAAGATGCTTGCTCCTTGGAAGAAAAGCTATGACCAACCTAGCCAATGTATTAAAAATCAGAGACATTATTTTGCTGAAAAAGGTCTATATAGTCAGAGCTATGGGTTTTCCAGTAATCATGTACAGATGTGAGAGTTGAACCATAAAGATGGCTGAGTGCTGAAGAACTGATACTTTTTGAACTGTGGTGTTGAAGAAGACTCTTGCAAGTCTCTTAGACTGCAAGGAGATCAAATCAGTCAACTCTAAAGGAAATCAGTCCTGAATATTCATTGGAAGGACTGATGCTGAAGTTGAAGCTCCAATATTTTGGCCACCCGATTGGAAGAGCTGACTCATTATAAAATACCCTGATGCTGGAAAAGATTGAAGGCAGCAGGAGAAGGGGACAATGAAGGATGAGATATTGGATGGCATCACCAACTCACTGGACATGAGTTTGAGCAAGCTCTGGGAGATGGTGAAGGACAGGGAAGGCTGGCGTGCTGCAGTCCTTGGGGTCACAAAAAATTGGACATGACTGCGACTGAACATCAACAACCATTTGCGGTAACTTTAAACAAGTCTTCTATAGGACTTCCCTGGTGGTCCCGTAGTTGAGATTCTGCCTACCAATGCACGGTGTGTGGTTTCCATCACTGGTCTGAGAGCCAAGATCCCAGGGCTAATAAACCAAAATATATTTAAAAGAAAGAAAGAAAGAAAGAAACAATATTGTAACAAATTCAATAAAGACAAAAAAAGATGGTCCACATCAAAAAAATCTCTTTAAAAAATGTTAAGAAAAATTGTTCTTCTATATTAATTAACCATGCCATTTAAAATGGCAGGCATTTTTTCCATCAAGTAGGACTTATTTAGTGATAAAAAGCAATCTTTACACTCAAGCAAATATAACTCTACTTTGAGATAGCACATAGTAGGTCTGAAAGGGAAGTGTTACAGTTTGAAATTGAATTTTGCAAGCCACACTTAGTTATCACATTGAGTTCAGATTTGACAAACCAGTGTAGGTCAGTGAGTTCCTGGGTGAATGAGACAGAAGAGTCACGTGTAGTCTCAAAGGAGGAAGGTGTCCAGTTGCCATCTGGCTGTCAGTTGCTGCCTTTGAAGCGTGTAGTTTCATATTTCCCAAAATAACCACAAACACACCTGACTTGAAAAGAGAACTATCTGGTTTTCCCAGATTCTTGATCATATTTCCATTCATCAGGTGTTCTCATGAGAGTCTCACCAGGTTCTCCTTTCATGGGTGGGTAGAGGGGGAGTCCGCTGGTACAGCGTTGTGATTAAGGTAGCTTTGGGGCATGAGAAGTTCTGTAGCAAATGTACACTCACTCTTTTTGAACAACCAACTAATTAGTTACCTTAGTAACGATGTAATACAACAAATTACATTTAAAAAAAAAAAAAACTTTGGAGTCAGACATGGAAATTCAAATGGTGTTTCTTCCACACACTGCTGTCTGAGTTAAAGCATGTTAACTACTTTAAGTCTTAAAATTATTTTCTCTGGGAGAACTTTCCATATCATCTAAACCAGATTAGGTGATCTTTTTAAAAAATATTTGTTTGTTTGTTTTTGGCTGTATTGGGTCTTAGTTGCAGCATGCAGGATCTTGCTTGCGGTGCGTGGGCTCCAGGGCATCTGGGCTTTGTAGTTGGCGGCACACAAGCTCTCCAATTGCAGTACACAGACTCAGTAGTTACACCATGGGTTTACTGGCCCTGTGCGTGTGGGATCTTAGTTCCCTGAACAGGGATCAAACCCACATCCTCTGCATTGGAAGGCAGATTTTTAACCACTGGATGATGAAGGAAATTGCAAACCCAATTAAGTGGTCTTTATGTCTGCTTTTGTAGTATTTCTTAACTATCTCTTCTGGACATTTTCAAAACATACAAAGCTTGTAAAAACAATGAACAAATTTAAAACAACACTACTTTGTACTATATATTTCTTCACTGACATTTGTAAACTCCATGAGGCCAAGAGACTGCATTCATGTTATTTACAATAGGATGTTAGAAATTAGCACCATGCCAGTGCACAGAACTTTTTACTTATCTTCCTGACAGACTGAATAAATGATGCCTATTTCCTTATCTTTGAATTGGAGAGAGTATAAAATGCTGAAAAGGTTTGTGATGAGAATCAAGTAACAGATATGAGGAGCACCTAACACAGTTCAGGGTTCTCAGTAAGATGTTCAGTATAAGCTCATCATCTTTCTTTCTCTGAACAAACTGTACATGCAAGAGGAAAACAGCTTTTACTGCATTTATAAAATTTCTTAAATGTAGTTATTTGTCCTATAGAAATATTTTGAGATGTGTTTTCTAAAATATCTAATGAATTCCTGACTCTAACTTCTGTTGGGATTTGACAGTAACACTAGTTGAATTTCAGTTCACTTCAGTTCAGTTGCCCAACTGTGTACACTTTTTGCGACCCCATGGACTGCAGTATGCCAGGCTTCCCTGTCCATCACCAATTCCTGGACCTTGCTCAAACTCATGTCCATCAAGTCAGTGATGCCATCTAACCATCTCATCATCTGTCACACCCTTCTCATACTGCTTTCAGTCATCCCAGCATCAGGGTTTTTTCCAATGACTGAATTCTTCGAATCAGATGCCCAAAGTATTGGAGCTTCAGCATCAGCATTTCCAATGAATATTCAGGACTGATTTCCCTAAGGATTGACTGGTTTAATCTCCGTGAAGCCCAAGGAACGCTCAAGAGTCTTCTCCAACCCCACAGTACAAAAGCATCAATTCTTCAGTGCTCAGCTTTCTTTACAGTCCAACTCTTGCATCCATACATGACTACCAGAAAAAACATAACTGACTAGATGAACCTTTGTCAACAAAGTAATGTCTCTGCTTTTTAATGTGTTGTCTAGGTTGGTCATAGCTTTTCTTCCAAGGAGCAAGTGTCTTTTAATATCATGGCTGCAGTCACCATATTCAGTAATTTTGGAGCCCAAGAAAAGAAAATCTTTCACTATTTCCATTGTTTCCCCATCTATTTGCCATGAAGTGATGGGACTGGATGCCATGATCTTAACATTTTTGAATGTTGAGCTTTTTCACGCCTTTTCACCAGCTTTTTCACGCTCCTCTTTCACTTTCATCAACAGACTCTTTAGTTCTTTGCTATCTGCCATCAGGGTTGTGTCATCTGCATATCTTAGGTTATCGATATTTCTCCTGACAATCTTGATTCCAGCTTGTGCCTGATCCAACCTGGCATCTCGCATGATGCATACAAGTTAATAATAAATAAGCAGGGTGACAATATGCAGCCTTGACGTACTTCTTTCCCAAGTTTGAAGCAGTCTGTTGTTTCATATCTGGTTCTTACTATTGCTTCTTGACCTGCTTACAAGTTTCATAGGAAGCAGGTGAGCTGTTCTGATATTCCAATCTCTTTAAGAAATTTCCACAGTTTTTTGTGATCCATGCAAAGGCTTTAGCATAGGCAATGAAGCAGAAGTAGTTGCTTTTTGGAATTCTCTTTTTTTTTCCCCAAAAAAGATTTTTTTGAAATTCTCCTTTTTTCCAAAAAAGATTTTTTTGGAATTCTTTTTTTTTTTTTCCAGAAAAAGATCTTTTTTTTTTAATTCTTTTTTTTTTTTTCCCAAACAAAGATTTTTTTGGAAAATCTTTTTCTATGATGCAACAAATGTTGGCAACTTGATCTCTGGTTCCTCAGCCTTTTCTAAATCCAGTTTGAACATCGGAAATTCTCGGTTTACGTACAGTTGAAGCTTCACTTGGAGAATTCTGAGCATTACTCTGTTGGAATGAGATGAGTGCAATTGGGCAGTAGTTTGAACATTCTTTGGCATTGCCTTTCTTTGGGATTGGAGTGGAAACTGACCTTTTCCAGTCCTGTGGCCACTGCTGAGTTTTCCAAATTTGTTGGCATATTGAGTGCAGCACTTTCACACCATCATCTTTTAGAATCTGAAATAGCTCAACTGGAATTCCATCACCTCCACTAGCTTTGTGCATAGTGATGCTTCCTAAGGCCAACTTGACTTCACATTCCAGGATGTCTGGCTCTAGGTGAGTGATCACACTATCGTGGTTATCTGGGTCATTAAGATCTTTTTTTGTATAGTTCTTCTATGTATTCTTGCCATGTCTTCTTAATATCTGTGCCTTCTGTAAAGTCCACACCATTCCTGTCTTTTCTTGTGCCCGTCTTTGCATGAAATATTTCCCCAGTATCTCTAATTTTCTTGAAGAAACCTCTAGTATTTCCCATTTTATTGTTTTCCTCTATTTATTTGCAATGACCACTTAAGAAAGCTTTCTTATCTCTCCTTGCTATTCTTTGGAACTCTGAATTCAGATGGATATATCTTTCCTTTTCTCCTTTGCCTTTTGCTTCTCTTCTTTGCCCAGCTATTTGTAAGGCCTCCTCAGACAACCATTTTGCCTTTTTGCAATTCTTTTTCTTAGGGATGGTTTTGATCATAGTCTCCTATACAATGTTACAAACCTCTTTTCAATGCTCTGAAGGCATGCTGTCTATTAGATCTAATCCCTTGAATCTATTTGTCACTTCCACTGTATATTCATAAGGTATTTGATTTAGGTCATACCTGAATGGTCTAGTGGTTTTCCCTACTTTCTTCCATTGAAGTCTGAATTTGTAATAAGGAGTTCATGATCAGAGCCACAGTCAGCTCCCAGTTGTGTTTTTGCTGACTGTATAGAGCTTCTCCCTTTTTGGGTGCAAAGAATATAATTGATCTTATTTTGGTCTTGACCATCTGGTGATGTCCATGTGTAGAGTCATCTCTTGTGTTGTTGGAAGAGGGTGTTTGCTATGACAAGTGTGTTCTATTGGCAAACTCTGTTAGCCTTTGCCCTGCTTCATATTGTACTCCAAGGCCAAACTTGCCTGTTACTCCAGGTATCTGTTGACTTCTTGCTTTTTCATTCTAGTCCCCTATGTTGGAAATGACATCTTTTTTTTTTTTTTTTTTTTTTTTTTGGTGTTAGTTCTAGAAGGTCTTGTAGGTCTTCACAGAACTGTTCAACTTCAGCTTCTTCAGCATCAGTGGTTGGAGCATAGACTTGGATTACTGTGATACTGAATGGTTTGCCTTGGAAACAAATGGAGATCATTCTGTCATTTTTGAGACTGCACTCAAGAACTGCATTTTGGGCTCTTTTGTTGACTATGGTGGCTACCCCATTTCTTCTAAGGGATTCTTGCCCACAGTATTAGATGTAATGGTCATCTGAATTCAGTTCACCTATTTTGGTCCATTTTAGTTCATTGATTCCTAAAATGTTGATGTTCACTCTTGCCATCTCCTGTTTGACCACTTCCAATTTACCTTGATTCATGGACCTAATATTCCAGGTCCCTATGCAATATTGTTCTTTACAGCATTGGACTTTACTTCCATCACCAGTCACATTCACAACTGGGTGTTGTTTTTGCATTGGTTCAGCCTCTTCATTTTTTCCTGAGCTATTTCTCCACTCTTCTCTAGTGGCATATTCAGCACCTACCAGGTGGGAGAGTTCATCTTTTAGTGTCATACTTTTTGCCTTTTCATACTGTTCATGAGGTTCTCAAGGAAAGGATACTGAAATGGTTTGCCATGCCCTTCTCCAGTGGACCACGTTTTATCAGAACTCTCCACCATGACCCGTCTATCTTGGGTGGCCCTACATGGCATAACTCATAGTTTCATTGAGTTAGACAAGGCAGTGATCCATGTGATCAATTTGGTTAGTTTTCTTTGATTGTGGTTTTCATTCTGTCTGCCTTCAGATGGATAAGGATAAGAGGCTTGTGGAAGTTTCCTGATTGGAGCATCTGGCTATGGAGGAATCTGGCTCTTGCTCTGATGGGTGGAGCCATGCTCAGTAAATCTTTAATCCAACTTTCTGTTGATGTAGGAGGCTATGTCCCTTTGGTTTTGCCTGAGGCAACCTCTTTCAAAAATATTTATGCCAGCACCACCCTGCAGCTCCCCGGACTTTTGCATTCAATGCTCTGACCCTGCAGCAGGTCACTGTCGACCCATACCTACCCCCAGAGACTCCTGGACATTCACAGGTAAGTCTGGCTCAGTCTGTACTGCAGTCACTGCTCCTTTATTCTGGGTCCTTGTGTGCACAAAGTTTTGTTTATGCCCTCCAAAAATCTGTTTCCCTAATCCTGTGGAAGTTCTGTAATCAAATCTCACTGGCCTTCAAAGTCAAATTCCATGGGGGTTCTCAGTCCTTTTGCCAGATACCCAGGTTTGGGAATCTATTGTGGACTATAGAACTTTTGCAACAATGTAAGAACTTCTTTGATACAATTGTTCTCCAGTTTGTGGGTCATCTGCTCGGTGGCTCTATGGTGGGCCTAATGGTGACCTCCTCCGAGAGGATTTAGGACACGCACAGCACCTCTCAGGTCTATTGCAGCCAGAACTCCTGTCCCCTCGGTAGCCACTGCTGAACTGTAACTCCTGAGATACTCAAACACTCAAAGGCAGGTCTGTCTCAGTCTCTTGTGGGGTCTCTGGGACCTGGTGCACACAAGGTTTTGTTTGAGCCTTCCTTCCAGGCATCTCTGGCAGGTATGGGGATTGAAGTAAACACAGTTTTGCTCCTCCTACCATCTTGGTGGGGCTTCTCCTCTGCCATTGGATGTGGGGTATCATTTTATGGTGAGATCCAACATTCTCCTGTCGATGGCTGTTCAGCAGCAAGTTATAATTGGAGTTCTCACAGTGGAAGATGAGCTCATGTCCTACTCTGCCATCTTCTAGTTGAATTTAACAACTTATTTAACTTAAATGCAAAGTACATCATGAGAAACTCTGGGCTGGAGGAAGCACAAGCTGGAATCAAGGCTGTTGGGAGAAATATTAATAACCTCAGATATGCAGATGATACTACCATTATGGAAGAAAGTGAAGAAGAACTAAAGAGCCTCTTGATGAAAGTGAAAGAGGAGAGTGAAAAGGTTGGCTTAAAGCTCAACATTTGGAAAACTAGGATCATGGCATCTGGTCCCATCACTTCATGGCAAATAAATGGGGAAAGAGTGGAAACAGTGGCTGACTTTATTTGGGAGGGGGGACCAAAATCACTGCAGATGGTGACTGCAGACATGAAATTAATAGACATTTACTCCTTGGAAGGAAAGTTATGACCAACCTAGATGGCAGAGATGTTACTTTGTCAACAAAGGTCCATCTAGTCAAGGCTATGGTTTTTCCAGTAGTCACATATGGATGTGAGAGTTGGCCTATAAAGAAAGCTGAGTGTCAAAGAACTGATGCCTTTGAACTGTGGTGTTGGAGAAGACTCTTGAGAGTCCCTTGGACTGCAAGGAGATCCAACCAGTCCAACCTAAAGGAGATCAGTCCTTGGTGTTCATTGGAAGGACTGTTGTTGAAGCTGAAACTTCAATACTTTGGCTACCTGATGCGAAGAGCTGACTCACTGGAAAAGACCTTGATGCTGGGAAAGATTGAGGGCAGGAGGAGAAGGGGATGACAGAGGATGAGATGTTTGGATGGCATCATCAACTCAATGGACATGAGTTTGGGTAAACTCCAGGAGTTGGTGACGGACAGGGAGGCCTGGCGTGCTGTGGTTCATGGAGTTGCAAAGAGTCGGACACGACTGAGCAACTGAACTGAACTGAACTGAATACTGTGTTCACTGAACTAGTTTAAATGTTTGAAATATACACTTGGAAAATGTATATTCTCTTTATAACAGGATCTAGTTTTTATCTGTCAACTTCTGTCCCCCTGATATATTTTCCTATCACCCAGGCAGAATGGCTTCCCTGGTGGTTCAGACTGGGAATCTGCCTGCAGAGCAGAAGACCTGGGTTTTATCTCTGGGTTGGGAAAATCCCCTGGAGGAGGGCATGTCAACCCATTCCAGTATTCTTGCCTGGAGAATTCCCATGGACAAAAGAGCCTGGTGGGCCGCGAAGTTTTGGACATGACTGAATGACTAAGCGCACCAGTGCAAGGCTAGTTCACATCCTGAACAGGCACAGGCCATGAAAAGACAAACACACTCCTTTCGTCCCTCATTTAAACACAGTGCTTAATCCATGACACACTTTTTCATTTTAACAGAAAAGTATTAATATTTTATAGAAATGATTGTGCCATATGGGCAAAAGTCCACCAAAGACATGGTATTATGAACAGTGTTTACAATGCCAAGGAAATATAGAGATGATTAGATATTTGGCAATGATTTTGAATCATGATATGATCCAGGTAAACTGTATGTAAAAGGTCTGGAATATAATATATATATATATATATATATATATATATATATATATATATATATATATCCCCACCCCCAAGGTCAGCCAGAATTAAGTGATCACAAAATGAGAGAATATGAGAGAGCAAGTGTTTCTTTGTTGGTTTTGGTTTTAGTAAGCATGATGGACTTAATATTTCAGCTATGTAAAATGCTGGAAAGAGAAAGACTCCCACTCTCCAGACAAGATAAAAGCTGGGTAAACTGCAAATATAAGTGGCTTTTCGCGAGCCCTTCAGAGAACAGGGGTTGCAAAGCAAACAATCTGGGGAGAGAGAGATGCTTAAGGGGAAGTACAGGAGCCTAGCATTTGTGTACCTAGAATGGATAGACATTGTCAAATACAGTTAAAGCTGCTAAAAAGTTTTATCTAGAACCATTTAATACAGTGCTAAAGGCAAGATGTGGATGACAGTGTGAAACTGTTTGGGAAGCAGACATAAAAGCATTCCCACCTGCTTGCACACTTTTCCTCCAGTATTTCCACCATTTACTCACAAGCAGGATCAGGGAGGATCCAGAGAAAACTCCCAGATACTGGCTGGCTGAGGAGCAACCAGTATCAGTAGCAAAATCTACCCAGACTCATGTCTTCCATCTCCACTATGAAATTGATCTCAGGGAGACAGCAGTGAGTGGTGGCTTGAAGTGGGATCTTGGTTCCCTGCCCAGGAATTGGACTTGGGTAGCCTGGATGAAAATCAGGAATTCTAGGCACTTGTCCACTAGAGGCTAGGAGAAAAGTTGCCCTGGTTTTTTACCCCCATTGCAAAGTGAATTTCTCAAAGTGGCAAAACCTGTAAAAACAGTTACAAAGCTTATTATTACAGACACAGCACAACAAGCGGGGGAGCACACAGAGGAACATTTTGTTTAAGACAGAAGCAAGACAGAGATACACACCCAGAGAGAAAGGGTGGGGGATTCCCCCCTAATGATGTGGTACTCACTAGAGAGGTGACTTAAATCACTTATGTAGGGCAGTTCCCCTGAGTCTTGTTTACCTTTGGCCAATTACTTCATTTCTTTTCCACACCTGACTTGTCCTAGAGTCCCGGCCAACAGGTATGTACATCTTTTTGCCAAGATGGCTTCCAGTGCAGAGGCCTATGAGGAGGCTGACACCACCTATTATGGGATGGTGTCCCCTCCCTTTTTGACCCCCATGTGTAGTCAGGGAGACCTTCTTGACCTCAAGTATGAGAAATATGTTGTCCCTTTATCTTTTGTCCAACAGGGCCTGGCTCCTCCTCGCCCCTGCCATTGTCTTTATCTTGAAGCATCTGTCCACAGGGGACGGGTTCCAACTGAGGTAAATGGGGGCCATTTATCTCCTGCCTCAAAACAAAAGCTTATTTAGACTCAAGCTCCTCTTCTTCTGTATAGAACAAAAACCTTAAACTCTGTGTTTTGGCCTGGAAACTTTATCCAGAAATTAAACTAAGGCAATCAGAGGGCTGGCAATCAGAGGGCTCACCTTCTTTGGTTCTTGTATCTCAGGGATCACTATCCTTCATTGCCTGATGTTCTATGTCTTGAAAACTATTGACATATATAATTTCTGGTTGTTTAGTGAGGAGGGTTAATTGGTCTCTGTTATTCCATCTTGGGACACAAATTCCCCACCAAAGGAGTTTAGCGCCTTATTTATGAAAGCATTTCTCCAGAGCTTTTTTTGTATTTTGTGCTGTCCTCAGTCATATTCGACTCTTTGTGACCCTCCAGGCTCCTCTGTCCATAGGGATTCTCCAGGCAAGAATACTGAAATGGGTTGCCATGCCATCCTCCAGGGCACCTTCTCAACCCAATGATCGAACCCAGGTCTCCTACATTGCAGGTGGATTCTTTACCATCTGGTCCACCAGAGAACCCCAAGAATACTGGAGTGAATGGCCTATCCCTTCTCCAGGGAATCTTTGAACTGGTGTCTCCAGCACTGCAAACAGATTCTTTATCAGCTGAGCTACCAGGGAAGCCCTTTTGTATTTTAGGATTGTGAATAAAGTATTAGGGATCCCTATAGTCTTCACTTGAGCTAAGACATAGACTACAGGTTCCTGAGATGCACAATCAATTCTCATGCTAAAGAATGAATATGTTCTGATATGTTTACTTCTTGCAATCACAAGTTCATAAGATCACTAAAAATTATGTTTATTATTGTTTCTACTCTAAGAAAATATTCTACTTATTTTATTAAATATATATACTTTTTTCACTGATCGCATTCATAAAAGTTGATGACGTTTTCCCAAACATCTTCCAATCCTATTTTATAATCCTATTATATATTTTAGTAAAAGAGATAATTTTGAATTGTTATTTAATCTGCTTTTGATAATGTAGGGAATCTTTTAAAATTCTTTGAGTCAATCCTTATGAGGTGGATGAGTCTATTACACAAAGTGAAGTAATTCAGAAAGGGAAAAACCAGTATAGTATATTTACAGATATATATGGAATCTAGAAAGATAGTACTGATTAACTTATTTTCAGTTATTTTTATTATTTTATTTTCATTGATAAAATCACAGCCTGTATGACAAAATGCCCTGGGGCATCATTGCAAACTCACATTGTACCATGGAATATTTTTGCATTACTAAGAATCACATTGACCTTATGCTGAACTCAGTTATGTTAGATTCATATTCATTTACAATGTGAAGATTTGAGCATCTTTTTTGTATAATAGGGCTATTTATTGTACACAGTATATTTCTAAAGCATACTGTAAAACTGTAATGTTAAAATCAATTCAAGATTGAGAACTGAGGTTCCCTTTCTCTTAACCACATAGTTATTAAATGACACACAGTTGTAAGTTTTAAATCTAACAGTGTCCAGAAAAGATGAAGATATTTTACTATGTTTTTCTGGTTAAAAAAATACCTTAATAATAACATGTGATATTATCACTTAGCGTCATTACTCAGTCTCATTATTTAGAGATATCTAGATCTGATTTTAAGTTTAGTTTCTTTCTTTCTTTTTTTTTTTTTTTAACTTTTTGTCCAATTTAAAAGTGAAAACAGTATGGAAAAGAAAGTATTTTCAAGGACTCAGGATCTATAGTTCATAGGTCCCTATTCATTTCACTTCAAATTCCAGCATCTTCTGTCTTAAATTTGATATAGCCTCTACTTTTTATTCAACCTTGTAATTTGTATCAGGTTTTATAAGAAACAGCATATGAAAAAGCATTGCTTTTAACACCAGTGCCTACTTATTTATATCTATGTCCAAAAAAAGAAAAAAAAAAAGGTTTAAGGCAGTGATGTACAGTAGAAATTAAAGAGTATTCTTTATGCCAATAGAAAAACACTACCTTGATAATTTAAACCCTGGAATTTATGCAATAATCTGAATTAAAGGAGAACAGAAATACATATTTAAATTACCTTCAAGTACATTGATCAGCTTATAATAAAGTATTATAACATTAGCAAGCAGAGATGCTTTGTTTCCTAAGTTGAACTGATGTTTTTGTGAAACATATTAACTATAAACATCGAAGAAACTACATGCCTTTTCCACCCCAACTTCAGAAGCCATGCAATATCACAGTCACCTTATTCTGTTTAATGTGAGTGACAAGCCCACTAAGACTCAAGCAGAGAGAACATGGATTCTACCTCTGGATAAGAATAGGTACAAGATCATATTGTAGAAAATTATGATGGTGAATATTACTGTAGGCTGGATCATTTATGGTTTGATTTAGTGATTTTCTTTTATATTCTTTCCAACATATTTATATTTTGGCATATTTCATCATATTTGATAGGATACCACACTTTGTATATAGAAAATCAGAAGCAGTGTAAGAAGACTACTCTTCTGCTTTTATTTTCTGCAAAGAATGTAAAGTTTATTTGATGTCTGGAAGATAAAGTGGATTGGTGACTCTTTAGAGTTTACCAAGTTTTAAGTTTAGTGGGGCCTTTGCTGCTGCTTGCTCTATAACCTCAAGTTACTTGCTTTTCTTCTCTGCAAAACTCAGAGATGGAAGGATGGGAAAATAAGCATAATGCTATACAAAAAAAAAAAAAAAATTCCTATATTTAGGAGGCTTTCAGACTCTAATCCATTTCTGTCTGTCTCTGCCATTGTCAACGGCTGCGTTGGTCTCTGCCTTTAGCAAGTCTTCCTTTACCTGACATTTCCCAACATAAGTTGAAAGAATTTGCTGCTCAATTCTGAATGTCACTCCTTTGTGGAAATCAGTTTAATAAGGATTTGTGTATGTGTGTCCACTATTCTTTGATACCATCAATAAGGTAGCATAGTTAAGCATCCTCTTTTAATTTATTGGATTTTTCTTGGTGTTACCATATGACCGAAGTTCATTTAGGGCCTTATACATCTTAATCAGAAAAGAAACATGTTTACTCAATTTTAACATGACAACATTTTAAACAGAGATAAATGCAAATATGCAGAAAATATATACATTTTTTTTTTTTCTTTTCAAGCCCATTCCCACCTCCTGAATCTCCAAAATTTTTTTTTTCTTATTGTTTTTAGTGTGTGCGTGCTCAGTTGTTTCAGTCATGTCTGATTCTTTGCAAGCCAGTGAAAGGTAGGCCACCAGGCTCCTCTATCCATGGGGTTCTCTAGACAAGAATACTGAAGTAAGTTGACATGCCCTCCTGCAGGGTATCTTCCCGACCCACAGCATGAACATGCATTTCCTACATTGCAAGTGGATTCTTTACCCACTGAGCCACCTGGGAAGCCCCCTTATTGTTTTAGATAGTAAATAACAGTCTATGTTTATTTACTTTCCCCACAAATAAACAATTAAATATTTTAAGCACTTACCATATAATATGCTTACACATACACACATGCACAAATTATACATGCAAAATAATCTCCACTTGATTATGGTATTCAAGATTACAATTTACTTCACAATGTGACTTACAAGAACAAAAATAAAATAATGTGTGAGTAGTTGAGTTGAGTTGATGTTATGTAATTATAGGAGTGCCTGGAAAATGCTCTCTCAATATTAAAAAAAAGATTTTAAAAAGACTGGGTAGCTTCCAAAATAGACTCAACATGTAGGACTTCTCATTTATTTGATTACAGACCCAATTTTGTAGTTTTGGGAAGCTAGTGTTCTCAGAAAATACTTTAAAAAATATTCTGTATGAACTCTTAGCTTAGAAAAATACTTTTGAGCTGGAGTCATCAGCAGAAATTCCTCAAGGACTTAGAACTTCAGGTAAACGTGATGAATGTAGATAGTTTGGAAGAAAAGAAGCAGAAAGGTTTTGATAATTTCAGACAAGTTGTATGGGAGACAGAGCAGTTGAATAAATGGATGAACTGGTTTCATCTGGCTGGAAAGCAAATTCTGTCACTTAACTGGTTTGACCACCCTATGCAATTTAAGCTCACCTGAGACTTAGTTGTTGTGCTAGGGGCAGTGCTACTCTCCCCCCAGGCGGTCATGCGGATCGTGTTTACACTGAGCTACCTGTGAAGTAAATCTAAGTGTAAACCTACAGAAAGTATTAGTATATAGGGACACTCAATAAAGGTTAGTTTCCTTCTTGCCCCAGTGAAGCAAAGGACATAAAATATGGGAAAATGGAAATTAAATAGTAAGTAGCATTAGTTTAAGTATTTTTTTTTCCCCTTTGGAATTGTTTTGTCGCTGTTACCCCATGTCTGAGTCCTTATGACCATACACAAACTGCAGTAAGAACAATCTATTCATTCTTTTTCTCAGGTCTACAACGTTAATTATGTCACTTCTCTGCCCAGGATTTTTCCAGAACAAACATCAGTGATGCTTAAACTCAAATGTTTGTCTTGAATTGAGCTCTGCTCACTCCACTGGGAACAAATTCCTCAAACCTAACCTAGTTCTTTGATTAATTCCTGAACACCTCCGTTTACCCTATACTTCTCCCATTATTTGATCTCTTTTGGAATTTACACTTATTACTTCATTCCCTCTTATTCTCTTTCTACCCTCAAATTCTGTGCTTATCCTGATTGATCCCTTTACCATTTCTGGATGACTTCACCCATTTCTCTGGCTTCAGCTCTACACAGATCTCTCTAAAATGTATTTTTCAGATTGGCAGTTAAACCTGTATCTCCAATTAATATCAGAAAACTCCAGCTGCAGAACTGATGGGCACTTTAAATGTACATATTTTGAATACATGAAAACTATGAAATATATGAAAACTATGAAATATATGAAAATGTATGAAATATATGAAATATATGAATTATATGAACATATATGAAATATATGAAGAATATGAAAATATAGGAAAAATATGAAATATATGAAAACTATGCAATATATGAAAATACATGAAATATATGAAAAATATGAACTATATGAATTATATGAAAATATATGAAATATATGAAGAATATGAAAATATAGGAAAAATATGAAATATATGAAAACTATGCAATATATGAAAATACATGAAATATATGAAAAATATGAACTATATGAATTATAGGAAAATATATGAAATATATGAAGAATTTGAAAATATAAGAAAAATATGAAATATATGAAATATATGAAAACTATGCAATATATGAAAATACATGAAATATATGAAAAATATGAACTATATGAATTATATGAAAATATATGAAATATATGAAGAATTTGAAAATATAAGAAAAATATGAAATATATGAAATATATGAAAACTATGCAATATATGAAAATACATGAAATATATGAAAAATATGAACTGTATGAATTATATGAAAATATATGAAAACTATGAAATATATGGAAATATATGAAAAATATGAAATATATGAAAATATATGGAAAATATGAAATCTTTGAAATATATAAAAATATATGAAAAACATGAAATATATGAAATATATGAAAGTATATGAAATATATGAAAACTATGAAATATATGGAAATATATCAAATATATGAAAAACATGAAATATATGAAATATATGAAAGTATATGAAATATATGAAAACTATGAAATATATGGAAATATATGAAATATATGGAAAATATGAAATATATCAAATATATGAAAATATATGAAAAACATGAAATATATGAAATATATGAAAGTATATGAAATATATGAAAACTATGAAATATATGGAAATATATCAAATATATGAAAAACATGAAATATATGAAATATATGAAAGTATATGAAATATATGAAAACTATGAAATATATGAAAAATGTAAAATATATGAAAATATGTGAAAACTATGCAATATATGAAAATATATGAAATATATCAAAAATGTGAAATATATGGAAATATACAAAATGTATGAAATCTATGAAAATATATGGAAAATATGAAATATATGAAGAATATGAAAATATATGGAAAATATGAAATATATGAAGAATATGAAAATATATGAAAAATATGAAATATATGAAAACTATGCAATATATGACAGTATATGAAATAAATGAAAAATATGAAATATATGAAAACTATGAAATATATGAAAATATATGAAATATATGACATCTATGAAATATATGAAAAACATGAAATATATGAAAATATATGAAATATATGAAGAATATGAAAAATATGAAATATATGAATTATATGAAAAATATATGAAATATATGAAGAATATGAAAATATAGGAAAAATATGAAATATATGAAATATACAAAAACTATGCAATATATGAAAATACATGAAATATATGAAAAATATGAACTGTATGAATTATATGAAAATATATGAAAACTATGAAATATATGGAAATATATGAAAAATATGAAATATATGAAAATTATGGAAAATATGACATCTTTGAAATATATAAAAATATATGAAAAACATGAAATATATGAAAACTATGCAATATATGAAATAAATGAAAAATATGAAATATATGAAAATATATGAAATATATGAAAACTATGAAATATATAAAAATATATGAAATATATGAAAAATATGAACTGTATGAATTATATGAAAATATATGAAAACTATGAAATATATGGAAATATATGAAAAATATGAAATATATGAAAATATATGGAAAATATGAAATCTTTGAAATATATAAAAATATATGAAAAACATTAAATATATGAAAACTATGCAATATATGAAATAAATGAAAAATATGAAATATATGAAAATATATGAAAACTATGAAATATATGAAAACTATGAAATATATGAAAATATATGAAATATATGATATCTATGAAATATATGAAAATATATGAAGAATATGAAATATATGAAATATATGAAATGTATGAGAACTATGAAATATATGAAAACTATGAAATGTATGAAAATATATGAAAACTATGGAATATATGAAAACTGTTAAATATATTAAAATATATGAAATATATGAACACTATGAAATATATGGAAATATATGAAAATATATGAAAACTGAAATATATGATATATGAAAACTATGCAATATATGAATATATATGAAATATATGAAAAATATGAACTATATGAAAATATATGAAATGTATGAAATATATGAAAATATATGGAAAATATGAAATATATGAAAAATATGAAATATATGAAAACTATGCAATATATGAAATAAATGAAAAATATGAAATATATGAAATTATATGAAATATATGAAAACTATGAAATATATGAAATATATGATATCTATGAAATATATGAAAAATATGAAATATATGAAAGTATATGAAATATATGAAGAATATGAAATATATGAAAGTATATGAAATATATGAAGAATATGAAATGTATGAAAACTATTAAATATATTAAAATATATGAAATATATGAACACTATGAAATATATGGAAATATATGAAAATATATGAAAACTATGAAATATATGAAAGCTATGAAATATATGAAAATATATGAAACATATGAAAAATATGAAATATATGAATAATATCAAAAATATGAAATATATGAATACTATGAAAAATATGAAATATATCAAAATATATGACTTATATGTACCTTCTTCCTTTTCCTCTGTATCTAAGCCAGGACCTGTGCTGCTCCACCTCTACCAGAAGCTCAAGCTAGGATGCTGGATATTATTCATAACTTGCCTTTTTTATCCTTATCCTTGCAGTCCACACACTCCAATTAAGTATGAAGTTCCTTTGATTCTACTTTCTCAACATTTCTTGAATGTATTCATGTGAAGAAGGAAGTGGAACTCCATGAAGGCAAATGTTTCCTGGTAGTATCTCAAGTTCTTCACCACATTGAAGATCCTAGTCTTGCATTTTGAAGGCAGAGAGACACTATCCTCTCACTGTCCAGAGCGAGCTGAGAAATTGATTTAGTTAGACAGATTAAAAAGTGAAAATGTTAATCAATCAGTCCTGTCCGACTCCTTGCAACCCCATCGACTGTAACCCGCCAGGCTCGTTTGTCCATGGGATTTCCCAGGCAAGAATACTGGAGTGAATAGCCCTTCTCTTCTCCAGGGGATTTTCCTGACCCAGGGATTGAACCCCAGTCTCCTGCACTGCAGACAGATTCTTTCTCATCTCAGCCACTAGGGAAGCCCTAGTTAGACAGGAAGTAGAGCTAAATAGTGGAATGACTGTTGATAAATTTGCAATAAGAAAATATTTATCTCAGGAACTAGAATGCCCCCTTTCCCCTTTGGTTCTTTGGATTTCTTCTTATTTATTTTTCCCTTTTTGGCTATTTGTAACACCATTTATAATAATATATTCATGGCAAAGCTTACCATGCTAGTAAAGACAGGCTGCCTAGTGCTACATCCTATTGACAGACTCAGATGTAATTACTTTGTCACATTCAAATTATTACTTAGGCTAGTGGGTTTAGAACTGACCAAATTCTTCCACTGTGTATTACTTTCATAATTTAAATATCAGAGCACAATCTATTTTTTCCTCATTTAATAAGATCTGTGGGACAACATGCCATGTGTTCACATATCACAAGAATTTACACAGCACTGCTGGTTTCTGACAACCACACAGCCTCCTAGCTGGTCTCCCTATGAAAAACTTTTCACTCTCCAATATTTCTCCTCTATTGCCAGAGTGAACTTTATAAAATGCTTTTGAAGCATTCTAGATTCTAGAAACTTTCTAGATCTGTCCATGTGACTATCCAGCTGCAACCTCTTCAATTGCTTCCTGTCACCTTCACTATAAAGCCTGCCCAGTTTAAAATGTCATAGGGGCCCTTTCTGGATCAACTCTTTATCTTTTCCATCCACACTCACAGACGTGTGTTTTTTTTCTCACACTCTCTCACACACACACACACACACACACACACACAATGTTTTCTATTTGTCTCTGGGTCTTTCTACACAATAAAACTTTTTGGTTTTGATGGCTTCAATCCTTAAGAAGGATAGTTCTGCTCATCCTTCAGGATTCCCTTCAGAGGTTTCTCCTAATGAAAACTTCATGAGCCTTGATTCCCTGATACCCATTGGACCTCAGCTGGGTGGGTATTCTAGTTCCCATCTGACACTGCATATATGTCTGACAATTTATCTCTCTTTCTCTCATGCTGTTAGTTCTGATGTTAGTGTCTGACTTCCTGCCTAGATTCTTGAAAGCACAGACTTCGTCTTAACCCCTGTGGTCACCCTCTGTTTATATAAAGCCTAACATGTAATAAACATGTGATAAATGTTTGCTGAATAAGTACCTGCTTAATCATTCAATGCATAAATAAATCACACATATCTTTATCCTTCTAAGTAGGAATTTATTTACCCTGATTATGATTCTGTCTCTAGAATATGTCTTATATTCCTTTTATATCTTTGACAATGCCTAGCATAGTGTTTATATAGTAAGCGCTCAACAAATAATTTCCAGTGGCTAGATTAATATGTCACATTCTTTATTTTGCAGTTGTGTATATGTTTTTAATTTCTATTATTATTCTAAGACCAGTAATAAAAACATAAACATACCCAAAATGAATCTAAGCCCAAAAGATTGTTGTTAATTAAGCAATGAGTATTTCATACTAGAAACTCCTGAATTATATCAAGTTTTCTGCAACCCTTTTTCATACATACTCTCTTTGATCAATATGGAAGAACAAGTGCCAAATCCAGAAATAATTTTACTTATAATAAAATTTCCTAGGTAAATATTAGGTTAAGTCATGCTTTATACTTCAATGAAAGGCAAGAAATTATTCAATAGTTGTGTGAAATGCAGACTGGGAACAGAAAATGTGCTTGAGAAATTCAAATATAATTTTTAAGTAAATTCTAATAGGCTACTATTAAAAATAAAATTCTTAGAAAGCAAGATGTAAATTGTAGATAGTTGTTTTCATACTATAGTCAAAATGAAATAGGACAAGATAAAAACCTGCTTGCTGGGAAGGACTTCCCTTTGATAATTTACATTAGTTTTCTATTCATGCTGTAACAAATTATCACAAATTTAGCTTCTGAGAACAATATAAATTTATTGACCCACAGTTTGTGTGAGTCAGGAATCTGGGTGGATTGGACTGGGTTCCCTACCTAGGCTCTCCAAAAGCTGAAATCAAAGCCCTGTCAGGCTGCATTCCTTACTGAGGGTTCTAGAGAATTTGGTTCCAAGCTCGTCCCAGCTGTTAGCCAAATTCAGTTCCCAGAGGCTGTAAGACTGAGGTTCTTGCTCTTTGCTGGTAACAGCCAGGGTCTGGGCTCTGCTTCTAGATGCTGCCCATATTCCCTCTCATGCTTCCTGTAAGCATTGTCCCATCTAGA
This sequence comes from Dama dama, assembly GCF_033118175.1. Classification (NCBI taxonomy): domain Eukaryota; kingdom Metazoa; phylum Chordata; class Mammalia; order Artiodactyla; family Cervidae; genus Dama; species Dama dama. The sequence continues at coordinate 6,453,903 of NC_083715.1, read as the reverse complement.
AAGGATAGGTTAATTCCTATTCATATTTGGAAACTTTCTGATTTCCCTTCATTGTGAACATATCTCTTGTCTCCAGCTGAAGAAAGTTCTATGCTTTAAAGAGACCATGTTATTCGATCTGGTCCATCTGGATAATCAGGATAATCTCCCTATTTTAAAGTCCATTAATTATGTTTGTGACTCCCTTTTTTGTCCTGTAATTAAACAATCTAAATCTTCCAAAAATTAAGGTATGGACACCTACAGGGACAATTTTTCTTACCAGATAACCTGTGATAGCAGAATGGAATAGAAATTCTCACTGCAACTTTTAGGGTTTGGGGCAGTTGGTAGATAGATTCAGTGGATTATCCCAATTGCTGTGTGGCATTTTTTTTAAAGAAATATGTACTTAACTCATCATTTTTATTAACATTTCCAATTAAATAGATTTGTAGATTTTTAATGTTGAAAGGAAAAATGTCAATGTTGTATCCAAAGATAATTTAAATAACAAAATTTAAATACTAATATTACAAATATTAGTCAAGCAAGATATATTGAAAAAGACTGAAGTGTTTTTCACTGCGACTCATTTTGTGTGTCAACACAAAGCCTCACTTCTGAGAAATGCAAGTTAATATTGAAATGGCCAAAACAAGGAAGTAGCACAAAATGTGTGAAGAGATGGGCATCCAAAGATCCTATGATTCCATAGAAGGTGTCCAAACCATTGAAAGCTGATTCAAATTCTTCAGAGAAACTTGTGGAACATGAAGATAAGGTATGGGATTGTACAGAGAAATCTCTTTTAGAGATAAATTTTACTAATAAAACAAAACCTTAAAGAAAATCTCTGAAGGAAACAATCTTCTTCTTGATTCCTCTTTTATATAAGCTATGCTGTTAAAATTCTAGGTTGCATTTAAACATAGAGAACTGATGTTAAAAATCTATGGATTTTTGCAATGTTCAGTCTCAAGGCAGTTAAAGATATAAATGCAATAAATGTATATCCTTGTTTGAAGGGAATGGTGAAAACAACCGGTGAAAATCATAAAGTAGAAACAGCAAAACTCTTGTTCTTATCATTTCTCTATCCTTCCAAATAAAATTTTGCCATGACACAGCAGATAAAGAAGCATGGCCTTGATGAGCTACACTTAGTCTCCCCACTGTCATGTTTTAACCTACAAGCAACTTTGCCACTTAACTTGTCATTGTGAGCGTTTCAGAATCACCCAGGCTATAAATCAGGGAAAACAGCTTGACTGGGGTGATTCTGGCTATTAAAGTTTAATTCAAGGTTTGTATCTAAATGTGTATCAGACATTTCACATCAAGCTACCACTAACTTATGATTAAGTGGGACAATATTCACTGGTAACTATGTTGTTTCCAAATATTTCAAACAATTTCTAGGTGTGAATGCAACATTTTTACTTAAGAGAGGTCAAACTGAAATTAGATAAATTGTTTTTAAATGCTATAAAGAGTATAATCAGCATACTCCTCAGCAGCACCAGGAAAGGGCAGGAAATATGAGCAGTTCAGTTGCTCAGTGGTGTCCAACTCTTTGCGACCCCATAGACTGCAGCACCCCAGTCTTCCCTGTCTATCACCAATTCCTGGAACTTGCTCAAACTCATGTCCATCGAGTCGGTGATGCCATCCAACCATCTCGTCCTCTGTCATCTTATTCGCCTCCTGCCCTCAATCTTTCCTAGCATCAGGGTCTTTTCCAATGAGTCAGGTGGCCAATGTATTGGAGCTTCAGCTTCAGCATCAGTTCTTCCAATGAAATATTCAGGACTGGTTTCCTTTAGGATGGTCTGTTTGGATTTCCTTGGATTCCAAGGGACTTCCAAGAGTCTTCTCCAACACCATAGTTCAAAAGCATCAATTCTATGGCACTCAGCTTTCCTTATGGTCCAACTCTCACATCCATACGTGACTACTGGAAAAACAATAGCTTTGACTAGACAGACATTTATTGGCAAAGTAATGTCTCTGCCTTTTAATATGTTGTCTAGGTTGGTCAGAGTTTTTCTTCTAAGGAGAAAGCATCTTTTAATATCGTGCTGAAGTCACCATCTGCAGTGATTTTGGAGTCCAAGAAAATAAAGTGTTTCCCTGTTTCCATTGTTTTCCCATCTATTAGCCATGAAGTTGTGGGACCAGATGCCATGGTGTTAGTTTTCTGAATGTTGAGTTTTAAGCCAATTTTTTCACTTTCTTCTTTCACTTTCATCAAGAGGCTCTTTAGTTCTTCTTTGCTTTCTGCCATAAGGGTGGTGTCATCTGCATAATTGTGGTTGTTGATACTTCTCCCAGAAATCTTGATTCCAGCTTGTGCTTCAACCAGCCCGTCATTTCTCATGATGTACTCTGCATGTAATTTAAATAAACAGGGTGACAATACACAGCCTTGACATATTCCTTTCCCATTTTGAACCAGTCCATTGTTCAATGTCCAGTTATAACTGTTGCTTCTTGACCTGCATACAGATTTCTCAGGAGGCAGGTAAGGTGGTCTGATATTCCAATCTCTTTAAGAAATTTCCACAGTTTATTGTGATCCACACAGTCAAAGGCTTTGGTATAGTCAATAAAGCAGAAGTAGATGTTTTTCTAGAACTCTCTTGCTTTTTCTGTGATCCAACAGATGTTGGCGATTTGATCTCTGGTTCCTCTGCCTCTTCTAAATCCAGCTTGAACATCCTGAAGTGCTCGATTCACGTGTTGTTGACATCTGGCTTGGAGAATTTTGAGCATTACTTTGCTAGCATGTGAGATGAGTGCAGCTGTGTGGTAGTTTGAACATTCTTTGGCATTACTTTTCTTCGGGATTGGAATGAAAACTGACCTTTTCCAGTCCTGTGGCCACTACTGAGTTTTCCAAATTTTCTGGCATATTGAGTGCAGCACTTTCATAGCATCATCTTTCAGGATTTGAAATAGCTCAGCTGGAATTCCATCACCTCCATTAACTTTGTTCTTTGTAATATTTCAAGTGACAAGGCCACTTGACTTCAAACTCCAGGATGTCTGGCTCTGGGTGAGTGAGCACATGATCATGGCTATCTGGGTAATTAATTTTTGTATAGTTCTTTTATGTATTCTTGCCACCTTTTCTTAATATTTTCTTCTCTGTTAGGTTCATACCATTTCTGACCTTTACTGTGCCCATCTTGGCATGAATGTTCCCTTGCTATCTCTAACTTTCTTGAAGAGATCTCTAGTTTCCCATTCTATTGTTTTCCTCTATTTCTTTGTACTGATCCCTGAGGAAGGCTTTCTTATCTCTCCTTGCTATTCTTTGGGACTCTGAATTCAGATGGCTATATCTTTCCTTTTCTCCTTTGCCTTTAGCTTCTTTCCTTTGCTCAGCTATTTGTAAGGCCTCCTCAGGCAACCATTTTTCCTTTTGCCATTTGTTTTTCTTGGGAATGGTCTTGATCACTGCCTCCTTTACAATGTCATGAACCTCTTTCCATAGTTCTTCACTCTGTCTATGAGATCTAATCCCTTGAATCTATTTGTCACTTGCATTGTATAATCATAAGGGGTTTGATTTAGGTTATACCTGAATGGTCTAGTGATTTTCCCTACTTCCTTCAATTTAAGTCTGAATTTTTCAGTAAGAAGTTCATGATCTGAGTCACAGCCAGCTCCCTGTTTTGTTTTGCTGACTGTATAGACCTTCTCTGTCTCTGGCTGTAGAGATTATAATCAATCTGATTTTGGTATTGACCATCTGGTGATGTCCATGTGTAGAGACATCTCTTGTGTTGTTGGAAGAGGGTGTTTGCTATAACCAGTGCGTTCTCTTGGCAAAACTCTGTTAACCTTTGCCCTGCTTCATTCTGTACTCCAAGGCCAAACTTGCCTGTTACTCTAGCTATCTTTTGACTTCCCACTTTTGCATTCCAGTCCCCTATGATGAAAAGGACATCTTGTTTTGGTGTGAGTTCTAGAAGGTCTTGTAGTTCTTCATAGAACCGTTCAACTTCAACTTCTTCAGCATTAGTGGTTGGGGCATAGACTTGGGTTGCTGTGATATTGACTGGTTTGCCTTGGAAACGAGCAGAAATCATTGTCATTTTTGAGATTGCACCCAAGTTCTTACTGCATTTTGGACTCTTTTGTTGACTATGAGGAAATATGATCACAAATGTCAAATATTCATTTGATGTCTTCTTAGATAGCTTGTTCATTAATATTGAATATTTTGCAACTTCTTTTACATAGAAAATTTAAATTTATGTCTTTAATTTTTGTTAAGTGTTCCAAAACCTGAAGAACATGGGAAAAATAAAGTAAGCCAAAAACAGAAATAAGCAACAAGAAATGTCAATCCCAAAGACAACACCATTAATAAATTACATTTTTCTCATTCATGTATATACCCATTCCAATTTATGTATTATGATTATTTTCAATTTATATTAACATAAACATTGAAATTAATATCTCATTCCCCAAATAACATTCATTGCAGTCCACTTTTATGGATATATCTTTTTATGCATATTGGGTATTTCATTTTCTTCTTTTGTGGGATATTTATATAATTGCCTATTTTTCTATCATGCATTTGTCCTTTCCTTAAAGATTTGAACTGCCTCTTGATTTATTGAGGTTATTAGATTTTATGTACAACATATGCTTTTTACCAGGACTTTAACTGTCTTCTGTTTGATTTATGGGACTTATAAATTTCATGTTTTTATTTATTCAGGTTTATTAAATGTTTTTGTCATTTCTATACTTTAATTATGCTCAGAAAGACCTTTTCATCACTATATTTTAAAATTTACATATACACATTTCTACTTTTATGTATTCATGTTTTACACGTTAATTTTCAATTTATCTATAGGTTGTTTTGGTGTTGCTGGTGATGTATATTTCCAAAATAGCCTAGCTAAACAATGTTAGTTAAGTATATTGACAGAAATATCAACTCCTTGTTATTTAAAATGACAAATACTGTATATTAAAATTTATATATGCTTGAATCTGCTTCTTGACTTTATCTGTTGATTTTTTTGCCTGTTATGATGCTGAGAACACACTTTTGATTAATTACTTCTACTTTAAATGATTGATAGGGCTTATCCACCTTTATTTAAGCTAAAATTTCAGAAATTTCCTGTTTTTCATATTTATTCACATATATTCCCATAAATTTAAGCTGTATTTTTTAATCTCTATCAAAGTCAGATGGAGAATTTAACTGGGATTATCTTAAAGTTTTAGATTTATTTTGAGAATAATTGAGCCCCTACCTTCAGTAGCTCCATCTTTCCCAGAAACACTCTAATTTCTACTGGGAAAAGTTTTTGCATACATATTATTACTAGATTATAAGTCTGTCCTGGTCATATTCATTTAATTTAAGATAGACTAGGTGGTGCAGCGGTAAAGAATCCACCTGCCAATGCAGGAGACACATGAGATGTGGGTTTGATCTCTGGGTCCAGAGGACCCCTTGGAGAAAGGAAAGACAATCTACTCCAGTATTCTTGCCTAGAGAATCCTACAGACAGAAGAGCTTGGCAGGCTACAGTCCATGGGGTCGCAAAGAGTTGAACACAACTGAGCACGCGTGCGTTGATATTTACGTTTGTGAAGTGTTACAATATTTTACTGTTTCTGATCTCTGCATTTAACAAATTTTTCTTTTTACCTCAATAATTCTATTCATTCTTAACATTAAGTACTTTAGTAATTATTTTATTTTTCATTGAAGTGTAGTTGATTTACAATATTATAATAGTTTCAGGTGTACAATATGATGATTCAATGTCCTTATAGATTATACTCCCTTTAAAGTTGTTATAAAATATTGGCCATATTTCCTGTTATGTGCAATATACCCTTGATGCTTATTTATCTTGAACAAAGTAGATTGAAACTCTTAATCCCCTACCCCTACCTTCCACTCTCCAATTCCCTCTTCCACTGGTCACCACTAGTTTGCCCCGTGTATCTGTGAGTCTGTTTCTCTTTTGTTATATTTGTTTATTTTATTTTTTAGACTCAACATGTAAGTGATGGCACACAGTGTTTGTCTTTCTTTGTCTGACATTACTTTACTGACTATTAAATTATAAGCTACATGCTACCTGCTGATAACTAACTTTATGTGATGAACTCCTTCCATCTTATAATTTGGAAGGTTTTTATACTGTTAATTTCACAATTGATCTTCCTTCTATTACAAGGAAATGTTTTATCTATATGGTAGCTTTTATTCTTCATTAACATCTTCTTCATAACAACTTCCATACTTTTCTCACTTTCCTCTCTTTTGTATGTAATTTTCTTAGTGTCATTCCCCACATCATTGATCCAAATTTCTTCATTGTTGATTCTATTCTTTACTTCTCATATGCCATTTTCTTCCATTATACTTTTCTGTTTTAAAAACTATTTCATATGTCCCTAAGTTCAGTTTGAATTGGATTCATACCAACTCCACATAAATTTTTTTGTATAAGATAGAAAACTTAATTTGGATTTCCCTCTTTAATTTTGCTTTAAACATTTTCATAAGTTCTTTCTTACTTCTTTATGCAAAAATTACCTGGATAAATGCATTTTCTATAATCATGAAGTAAAATCAATGATATGTTCTAAATGAATGGGAAATGATGATCTTTCATTATAATGTGTACTGATAAGGCAGTTATGGCCAATTAAATATAAAGATATAAGCAATTCAAAACTTTTTAAACATATCACCCTTTTCTCCTACGCATCTATCAAAATGTCAATTAAAATTGAGAATCTATATTTAGTTCACAGAGAAGAATATATATAATTATATCTAGCATAATTCATTCACCCACATAGACCATTTTACCAAATTGGCAGAACTGATCACATCCCTGGGTTGTTACATTGACATCATGCCTCAGACAGACTCTGTCATAAAAAATTTTATAAAGTACTTTCATACCTTAATAAAGGAAAATAATCTTTTCATAAAGTTTTACATACAGAATAATTTATCCTGCATTATGATAATTATTAATTATCTCTTGAAAATCATTATATATATATATATACATTATATATATAAAATGGAAGTGAAGTGAAAGTCACTGTCATGTCCGACTCTTTGTGACTCTATACAGTCCATGGAATTCTCCAGGCCAGAATATTGGAGTAGGTAGTCTTTCTCTTCTCCAGGGGATCTTCCCAACACAGGGATTGAACCCAGGTCTCCTGCATTGCAGGCAGATTCTTTACCAGCTGAGCCACAAGGGAAACATGGAAACATATATATCCCTATTTTTTCTGCTTCTCTGAAGAACCATTATTAATACACCATTTTTCAGACGGTTGAACATTGGATCAATTGTTTAAATAAACAATTCTAGATAACCCAGCTAGTTTTGAGATAGGATTAATGCTAACACAAATGTCTTTAGACTCTGAAATAATGACCCCTTCCACTATAATATACTGTTTTTCAATTAATGGTGCTCCCAGTTTTCATAAGTCACAGAAAATTATATTTTTATAGATAAGAGAATATACTTGAGCAAATGCACAAACGTTCTGTCCCTTATGACTAAATTTTCCATTTTTTCAGTAGGCAGCTGAGATTGGAGACTATAGCAAAGTAGAAAAATAACCAGGTCCCATAAGAACTTTAACCTTAGCTTCATCAGTCTAATGCTTTAACCTACTGAATAAGTAGCAGCCAGTAGTATCTGGCCATTTTGAGTCAGTAAAAAGTGAGAAATAAAATGATAATTGCTGGTCGGATTTTAAAATCATGTTTGCCATCATATCATTTTTGTTTTATGTCATTTAGACTTCTCCACTTCAAAATATAAATCCTTGTAGGGAAAAGTACTGTCAGAAGCTAAAATTTAGAGCTCACAGAGTTAAAACTCTGCTAAAGTCTTTGATAAAACTTCCCATATAACCTTAAAAAAAATGTAAATACTTTCTAGAGTTAAATTCCATTTTCTGACCTAAATGCAGTTCACAGAACTTACTGAGGATTTTGTTCTTAAAGACTCAAGGGTCAGATGACAGGGGAAACGATTCAACAGAAAGCTAAAAATGACTGTGTTAAAGCTGTCAGGAGGCCACAGTGAAAACAAACCAGAAACCTTGAAATGTTTCAACTCATCCACTGCACAATGACTGTAGCCATCTGAGGACTTTTCTAAGAACCAATCACATTCTACTCTTCAAGGACAATGAAAAATGAGCTATTTATGTAATGTCTCAGACTTTGTTTTCTGAAATACTTTTTTACAAAGTTGTAATCTAAAGTGGAGTGTTTAGACAACCAGATGGAAAACTTAGTCATCCAAACATAAACTGCTAAAATACAGCAGGAACTGAGGTAATTTGGTTTGACTTAATCGGTAAAAATCAGCATTAATTTTCCTTTCTAAGTTAATGCCGTCGGTTAAAGGATGTAATGCAATTTCTTAGAATAGCCTGAGGAAATGGGATTCTAAGGAGAAATTGCACATATCAAGCAGTTTGGAATGGTTTTCTTGAAGTTCTTAACTTTATAATGCCTACTATTCTAGAATTTCCTTGTTGATTTCCAAATTCAAAAAGTAAACTTTTTCCAGTTAAAACTGAGTTCTAAATGAAGAATTGCTAGACTCCTGGTGGCCAAAAGAAAACCATGGCTTATGGCTACATGATTTTATCTCTCTATTGATCATCATATATCTATATACATACTATAAAGATAGATATTAACATACTAATATATACATATAAAAGTTAATAAACATGTAAATAAAATTTTATATAAATGTTAATATGTTTATATCTATATCCTATAATATATAGGTATACATGTTTTAATAGGTATGGGCTTCCTTGGTGGCTCAGTGATAAAGAATCTGCCTGCTAATGTAGGAGACACAGGTTTGAACCCCGAGTGAGAGAGATCCCTTGGAGAAGGAATTAGGCAGCCCACTCTGGTATTCTTGACTGAGAAATCTCATGGACAGAGGAGTCTGGCAGGCTACAGTCCATGGGATCACAGAGAGTCAGACAACTAACAACACTAAGTCACAATTAGTGAATAAACAACAATAGCAGCAACAACAATATATACAGGTATGTGCAGTGTGTATAGTCTTCATGGTAAGACATTTAAGACATTTTCCCATGTATTCCCAAAGAGCGCAAATGATTTACCATCATAGTACTTTTGTGCATTGATTTTAGATTGGTGAGTTCACTTCTTATAACTATCCTCTAAGGCATGCTCCCCAATTTTTCTTCGTGAAGTCCCTCAAAATACATCCTAGGGGCTCATCACCTGTACTATTACCTCAGACAATACTGATTAATATATAACAAATAGAACGCATGTGCATTAAATTAATGAAATGATTATTTTTAATGATAAAATATATCTACTTTCTCAATCTATTTTTTGTTTTATCTCACTTTATTGTACCTAAATATTGCAAGTTTTCCATTTTATTTTTTAATAATAATTAGAGTATAATAAATTTATAATGTTGTATTAGTTTCTACTGTACAACATGAATGAACTAAATATATATCCCCTCCTCTTGAACTTCTGTCCTACCCTCTCATCCCACCCCTCCTCATCTATTTTTTTAAAGAGATGTGTACATTACTAAAGCTTAAGAAGACCACTAGACAACACACTCAAGGTCTTAGGAATCTTCTAGTTTTAATCATAGCTCCATGGGACATTGTCCATATGAAGCCAAATGCCAAATACAAAAAGAGCTGAAATTTTATTTTTAATTTTCATGGCTTCTTTTTCATATAAACTTTTCCCTTTTATATTTTTTTAACTGGAAAAGTAAACACAAGTAATTTCCAGAAGTCAAACTTTATATGCATAAAGAATAATAGCAATTACAGTTGCCTCTTGAACATTGCAGTGTTAGGGGCACAACCTGGTGCAGAAGAAAATCCACATATTGTTATCTCTACCTCAAAAACAAAAGAACTGATAAATGATTCACCCAAAGGAAGGAAACTGAAACAGTTTGGATAGAATCAGAACTCAAACTTCAGATTTTTTAATTCCAATTTTGTGATCTCTATGTGAATATTCCCATTCCCCTGAACTTAGATCTGTAAAGTGAAAATTATTGAAAAAAATCCACATATAAAAAGCCACATTACGTGCAGTACATGGGCGTTAACATCAAAATGACAGAATGACCTTAGTTCATTTCCAAGGCAAACCGAAAAGCATCACAGTAATCCAAGTCTACGCCCCATCCACTAATGCCAAAGAAGCTGAAATTGACTGGTTCCTTGAAGACCTACTACACCATCTAGAACTAACAGCAAAAATAGATGTTCTTCTCATCATAGGGGATTTTAATGCAAAAGTAGGAAGTCAAAAGAAGCCCGGAATAACACGCACGTTTAGCCTTGAAGTGAAAAATGGAGCAGAGCAAAGGCTAATAGAGTTCTGTCAAGAGAACATGCTGTTTTGCATACAGGATTATCGTTACCATCTTTTTAAATTCCATATATATGTGTTAGTATACTGTATTGGTCTTTATCTTTCTGGCTTACTTCATATCAATGTATGGCAAAAACCACTACAATATTGTAAAGTAATTAGCCTCCAACTAATAAAAATAAATGAAAAAAAAAAAAACAAATACATAAATTTTAAAAATTAAAAAAAAAAAAAAAAGAGAACATGCTGATCATTGCAAACACCCTTTTCCAACAACTCCAAGAGACGACTCTATACATGGACATCACCAGATAGTCAATACTGAAATCAGATTGATTATGTTTTTTACAGCCAAGGAGGGAGAAGTACTGTACAGTCAGCAAAAAAAAAGAAAAAAAAAAAAAAAAAGACTTGGAGCTAACTATGGCTCAGATCATAAACTTCTTATTGTAAAATTTAGGCTTAAATTGAAAAAAGTAAGAAAAATCACAGAGCCATTCAGGTATGATCTAAATCAAATCCCTTATGATTATACACAGGAGATGACAGATTCAAGGGATTACATCTGATAGACAGAGTGCCTGAAGAACTATGGACTGAGGTTCATAACATTTTATGGGAGGCAGTGACCAAAACCATCCCAAAGAAAAAGAAATGCAAGAAATCAAAGTGTTTGTCTGAGGAGTCCCTACAAATAGCTGAAGAAAGAAGACAAGCAAAAGACAAGGGAGAAAGGGGAGGATATATCAAATGAATGCAGAGTTACAAAGAATGGCAAGGAGAGATAAGAAGGCCTTCTTAAATGAGCAATGCAAAGAAGTAGAGGAAAACATTAGAATGGGAAAAACAAGAGTTGTCTTCAAGAAAATTGGAGATATCAAGAGAATATTTCATGCAAGGATGGGCACAATAAAGAATAGAAACGGTAACAACCTGACAGTAGCAGAAGAGATTAAGAAGAGGTGGCGAGAATACATAGAACTGTACAAGAAAAGTCTTACTGACCCAAATGGCCACGAAGCTGTGGTTACTCACCTAGAGTCAGACTTCCTGGAGTATAAAGTCAAGAGGGCCTTAGGAAACATTTCTACAAACAAAGCTAGTGGCTGTGCTAGAATTCCAGCTGAGCTATTTCAAGTCCTAAAGATGATGCTATTAAAGTGTTGCACTCAATATGTCAGCAAATTTGGAAAACTCAGCCATGGCCACAGGACTGGAAAAAGTCAGTTTTTATTTCACTCCCAAAGAAAGGCAATGCCCAAGAATGTTCAAACTATCATAGCATTGCACTCATTTCACATGCTAGCAATGTTATGCTCAAAGTCCTTCAAGCTAGGTTTCAGCAGTACATGAACTGAGAACTTTCAGATGTACAAGTTGGGCTTAGAAAAAGCAGAGGAACCAGAGATCAAATGCCAACATTTGCTGGAGAAAGCAAGGGAGTTCCAGAAAAGCATCTACTTCTGCTTCATTGACTATGCTAAAGCCTTTCACTGTGTGAATTATAACAAACTGTGGAAAATTCTGAAAGTGATGGGAGTACCAGAACATCTTACCTGTCTCCTGAGAAACGTGTATTCAGTTAAGACACAACTAAAACCAGATATGGAACAACAGACTGGTTCAAAATTGGGAAAGAAGTTTGACATGATTATGTATTGTCACCTTGCTTATTTAATTTCTATGAAAAAGAGTACATCATGTGAAATGCCAGGCTGGATGAAGCACAAGCTGGAATCAAGATTGCTGGCAGAAATACCAACAACCTGATATATGCAGATGATATCACTCTAATGGCAGATAGTGAAGAGGAAATAAAGAGTCTCTCGATGAGGGTAAAAGAAGAGAGTGAAAAAGTTGACTTGAAACTCAACATCCAAAAATGAAGATCATGGCATCCAGTCCCATCACTTCATGGCATATAGAAGAGGGAAAAGTGAAGCAGTGACAGATTTTATTTTCTTGGGCTGTAAAGTCACTGAGGATGGTGAATGTAGCCATGAAATTAAAAGACACCTGCTCCTTGGAAGGAAAACTATGACAAACCTAGACAACATATCGAAAAGCAGAGACATCACTTTGCCGATGAAGATCCACATAGTCAAAGCAATGTTCTTTTTTTTTTTTTTAATATGAATGTGAGAGTTGGACCATAAAGAAGACTGAGACCGAAAGAATCAATGCTTTGAAACTGTGGTGCTGGAGAAGACTCTTGAAAGTCCCTTGAACTGCAGGGAGGTCAAACTAGTCAATCTTAAAGGAAATCAACCCTAAATATTCATTGAAAGGACTGATGCTGAAGCTGAAGCTCCAATAATTTGGCCACCTGATGGCAAGTGTGGGCTCACTGGAAAAGACCCAGTGATGCTGGGAAAGATTGAGGGCAAGAGGAGAAGGGGACAACAGAGGATGAGGTGGTTAGACAGCATCACCAACTCAATGGACATGAATTTGAACAAACTCCAGGAGATAGTGGAGGACAGAGGAGCCTGGTGTGCTGCAGTTCATGGAGTCTCAGAGTGGGACATGACAGCAACTGAACAACAACCACATCAATTATTAACCCTAGGTAATCTTTAACATTAGCAGTTTCATTCCACACAATATATTTTCCAAATATAAACAAATATGTATTTATCTATATATTCTATATATTTATGTTTTGTCTTTAGTATTTTATGTATTATCAAATATATAGAATACACATTCTATATATTTATATATTTGTGTATTAATCAACTCACATGCAAACAAATATAGTTGGAAATTTGTTAACAGTAGCTATAGCTTACAACACTGACCACTGCCTTGAAATACAGATGAAAGTTTAGAGGAAGAATGGTAGGAAATGGCAAAAAAAAAAAAAGTCCTCTTATCAAAAAATGATATCATATAAGCAGCCAAAAATTACACTGCTGCTAATGCAATGTATAACTGCGGGCTACAAAGAGAAAACTAACACAGAACCCTGTTTTAAAACAATTTGCCACAAAATAAACAATATCACTTAGTAGAACATTTTAATTTTTTGCACTTTTTGAAATTCTGTTGTGCAGTGAACCTCTCCTTGTCTCAGGTTTTGAGTATTTGAATGGTAAGGAATGTAGGAAACTCATTCCCAATGAAGTCAAATAGGCACAACCTTCCAAGAAGTGGGGGGTGGGGGATATTTAAAACCACTTGAATCAACTCTTGACCAAGGGAGACAGGAGCTAAGATAAATGCTGCTTTCTTTCTCTTCAGGAAAACCTAATCTAAGAGATATTTCATGTTATCAGGCAATCAGTTACCTATTGTTTAATCTCTACTATTGATACATACCTTCCTTTTTCCTTGCTTCCATCCCTTTGTTTCCAGACACTGGAATGTCCCTCTTCCATCCAGACACTGAATGTCACTTACACATAAACTGTTTCCAATAAACTTTTTATCAAGCTCTACGTTGGGAGAAATTAAGGTTGAGACATAAAGTATACTTCGAGTTTGAATCAACATGAAGATAAAATGTAAATTCATTTATAACATGAATGTTTTCCTTTTTGCCTCATAAATTCTCCAAATTTTGCATTACCTTTTACCGTAGAAAACCTAGAAATATGTTACTCCTTTCTGGTAAAAAACCAACATAGAAATAAGAATGAAAACAAGATCACTGAAAGTCTGGATCTTTGCAATGTTAGCAGTCAATAAAAAACTCACCCCTAGACATAAAATGCTAAGTTACAAACATCTGATTTCCTAGATGAATGGAAAAGTGTAATTGAATGGAACTGTTGTTCACAAAAGAATTTTAAACAAACAAATAAAAACTAGTTGCAATAGAAAGAAACATAGGAAGCAAATGCAATTATTCACCTACTAACCAGTATTGGACATCTCCTACAGGCAATACCAGAGGATCCTGGGGTAACAAAGAAATCATGTTAACCTGAAAGCACTTCCATTATAAAATACCATGAAATGTTGGATAAAATACAGTAACCAATATTTAAATACATATCCAAACTCACAGGCAGCATATACCAACAACAAAGGAAAAACTTAAAACTAGAGCAGTCAATAGAAGCTCCAGCACATCACTGAATGAATCCTAGCTACAGAGAGCACACATACTCAATCAGCTCAGTCGTGTCTGACTTTTCATGACCACATGGTCTGTAGCCTGCCAGACTCCTCTGTCCATTGAATTTTCCAGGCAAAAATTCTGGAGTGGCTAGCCGTTCCCTTGTCCAGGGGATCTTCCTGACCCGGGGATTGAACCCAAGTCTCCTGCATTGCAGACAGATTCTGTACCATCTGCACCAAAGCGAAGCCTGAATAGCATGTATAATTAAAAAAAACAACAACAACTGCCAACTAAACTAAGGCATATCTTAATTACTTGCCAAGTTCACAGCCTCACACTGACAAAAGTGATCATCACTTCACCTGCATGATCAAGATAATCTAATGAATCTGTCTTCATGCCTGCATCCTTGCCTTATTTTTATTGGCCCACAGAAGACTGCCAGTCATCTTTTAAAAATACAAATGTCATCATGTTTTTTGGTGTAAAAACTTTCCCTGATTTTCAATTTAGAAAATGATTGTTTAAAATAATTTCACCATGATCTACAATACTTTGTATGACCTGCCTGGTCTCTGACTTCTTGAAACATAATGGCAAACATCTCTCTAACTCACTAAGTCTCAGCTGTATGGCCTTAAATCTGTCATACATGCCATGTTGCTGTTGTTAACTGGTGTTCAACTCCTTGCAACCCCATGGAGCCCTCCAGGCTCCTCTGTCCATAGAATTCTCCAGACAAGAATTTTGGAATGTCTTCCAACCTAGGGAATGAACCTATGTCTCCTGTGACTACTGCATTGACAGGCAATTCTTCTACCACTGAACCACCAGGGAAGCCCCATACCTGCCACACATTTTATCACATGTCTAGATTACACCCTTGTCTTCTCCACTCAGCCTCTCTAATTACTACAATGACTCTTGTTAAAATAACTGTGAATGGTGACTGCAGCCATGAAATTAGATGATTGCTTTTTGGAAGGCAAGCTGCGACAAACCTAGACAGTGTATTAAAAGGCAAAGACATCACTTTGCCATTAAAAATCCATATAGTCAAAACTATACTCTTTCCACTAGTCATGTATGGATTTGAGAGCTGGACCACAGAAAAGGCAGAGCGCTGAAGAACTGATGCCTTCGAAATGTGGTGCTGGAGAAGACTCTTGAGAGTCCCTTGGACAGGAAGGAACTCAAACCAGTCAATTCTAAAAGAAATCAACCCCAAATATCCATTGGAAGGACTGATACTGAAGCTGAAGCTCCAATACTTTGTCCACCTGATGTTAAGATCTGACTCATTAGAAAAGACTCTTATGATGGGAAAGATTGAAGGCAAAAGGGGAAGAGGGTGACAGATGATGAGATGGTTGGGTGGCACCACCAACTCAATGGACATGAATTTGAGCAAACTCTGGGAGATGGTGAGGGACAGAGAGGTCTGCCATGCTGCAGTCAATAGGGTCACAAAAAGTCAGACACAACTTGGTGACTGATCAACTCTTGTTAACCTTTAAGGATTCAGTCTTCTCTAACCTTCAGACATGGTAAATTTCCCTTGTTTCAGATGTAACCTCTTTTACACTTGTCATAAAACTTCATAGAACGACATCAACTTCATATCACTGTAGTTGCTGAATCATTGGATGGTGTGTATAATTAAATTTAAACTTGCATTGTAGCACACATACAAGTAAAAAAACAAGAAACAAAGCATTAATGTACAACTCAAGGAAAATCATAAAAATAAACACTTATATAACCACCACCATCAAGAAAGAGAACATTATGGACATGACTGAGCATCCATCCAGCATACCTTATTTCAACAGATACCTCTCCATCAACCTCAGTTACTTGCTTTTCCTTTTAAAATATAGTTTAGGTATGAGTGTTTTAAACTTTTCAACCATACATTTATTTTATTTGTGCTTATTTTTGCACTTAGCAATCTATATGTGTAATTCTTCTATGCAGTTGTGTAATTAGGTCTTTCTTGTTAATATAAAAATTGAATCTTCTATCTTTAATATTTTTAGTTTTTCTCTCCTATAATGGTGCTGTGATGTACAAATCTCTTAGTGTATATTTCACACATTTAGTTT
The DNA here is from genome assembly GCF_033118175.1 of Dama dama. Taxonomy (NCBI): domain Eukaryota; kingdom Metazoa; phylum Chordata; class Mammalia; order Artiodactyla; family Cervidae; genus Dama; species Dama dama. The sequence continues at coordinate 6,437,300 of NC_083715.1, read as the reverse complement.
GGTAGAAAGTAACAATGGATTTTTCATTGTCACAGAGTAGACATTTATTCTGCTTAACTATTTTTCAATGTGGTTGTAATGATCTAAATTTCACAGCAATATATAGGAGTTTCCATTGTTCCAAAGCCTTGCCAATATTTTATATTTTAGGCATTCTTCTAGGTTATGGAGTGATATTTCATTGTGCTTCTAAAATTATTTTGGCTGCACTGGGTCCTCGTTTCAGCACATGAGTTTTTCACTGTGGCTTGCAGGCTTTCTCTAGTTGTCGGTAGCAAGCTTTTCTTGTTGCAGAACATGAACTCTAGAGCGTGCGGGTTAAGTAGTTGTAGTAGTTGGGCTCTCTGGTTGTGGCATGTAGGCTTTTACCCCAAGGCATGTGGGATCCTAGTTCCCAGAACAGGGATCAACCCAATGTGCCCTACATTAGGAGGCAGATTCTTAACCAGTGGACCTTAAGGTGAGGTCCCCAATGTGTTTTTAATTTGCCTTTTCTTGATGACTAATCAATTTGATCATATTTTATTATCTGTCATATAATTGGCCATGTGGATACATTTTTTTGAAGCGTTTGTGTAAGTTTCTTTTCCAATTAGTTCTTGGGATGTTCAAACTTTGCTTATTATTTATGTTGAGTGTGAGATATTTCAAAGTTCTATTTATTCTGTAGTTTATCTTTTTGTTGTTTTAATGGTATTTGTTGATAAAAATGAGACCTTAATTGTAATGCACATTGCCTTATGAAATTGAATGTTCTGTTGTCAGAAATGGTGAAAAGGTGGCAATTTCATATGATTCTACACAATGGTTCAATTTTTCAAACATTCTCTTTGAGGATAGTACTTTTCATATCTATTAAAGAAATACTCATTCTCACAAATCATGATATTCATGTATTTGAGGAAATTCTTTGTCCTTCCATTTTCACTTTGTGCTATAATTCATCTGAAATTCATTTTCTTGAGATTACCATTTACTTTCCAGAATCACCCCAGCAATAAATAATTCATCAATATATACAGATCTCTTTCTGGACTTTTTATTTTGTGCCACTGGCCTACTTGTCTAACATTGCTTCAGTAGAGCACTCTCAAATACTGTATTTTTTTTTTTATTTAAAAAATTCCATTGCATTTTTATTGAAGTATAGTCAGTTCAGTTCAGTCACTCAGTCATGTCTGACTCTTTGCAACCCCATGAAAGGCAGCACGCCAGGCCTCTCTGTTCATCACCAGCTCCCAGAGTCCACCCAAATCCATGTCCATTGAGTCAATGATGCCATCTAACCATCTCATCCTCTGTCGACCCCTCTTCATTCTGTCCTCAGTCTTTCCCAGCATCAGGGTCTTTTCAAATGAGTCAGCTCTTTGCATCAGGTGGCCAAAGTATTAGAGTTCCAGCTTCAACATCAGTCTTTCCAATGAACACCCAGGACTCATCTTTAGGATGGACTGGTTGGATCTCCTTGCAGTCCAAGGGACTCTCAAGAGTCTTCTCCAACACCACAGTTCAAAAGCATCAGTTCTTCAGTGCTCAGCTTTCTTTATAGTCCAATTCTCACATCCATACATGACTACTGGAAAAACCATAGCCTTGACTAGACAGACCTTTGTTGGCAAAGTAATGTCTGTTTTTTAAAATGATGTCTAGGTTGGTCATAACTTTCCTTCCAAGGAGTAAGTGTCTTTTTTTTTCATGGCTGCAGTCACGACCTGCAGTGATTTTGGAGTCCCCAAAAATAAAGTCTCTCACTGTTTTCCTTGTTTCCCCATCTATCTGCCATGAAGTGATGGGACTGGATGCCATGATCTTAGTTTTCTGAATGTTGAGCTTTAAGACAACTTTTTCACTCTCCTCTTTCACTTTCATCCAGAGGCTCCTTAGTTCCTCTTCACTTTCTGCCATAAGGATGGTGTCATCTGCATATCTGAGGTCATTGATATTTCTCCTGGCAATCTTGATTCCAGCTTGTGCTTCTTCCAGCCCAGTGTTTCTCATGAGGTACTCTGCATATAAGTTAAATAAACAGGGTGACAATATACAGCCTTGAAATACTCCTGTTCCTATTTGGAACCAGTCTGTTGTTCCATGTCTAGTTCTAACTGTTTCTTCCTGACCTGCATACAGGTTTCTCAAGAGGCAGATCAGGTGGTCTGGTATTCCCATCTCTTTCAGAATTTTTCACAGTTTATTGTGATCCACACAGTCAAAGGCTTTGACATAGTCAATAAAACAAAACTAGATATTTTTCTGGAACTCTCTTGCTTTTTTGATGATCCAGCAGATGTTGGCAATTTAATCTCTGGTTACTCTGCCTTTTCTAAAACCAGCTTGAACATCTGGAAGTTCACGGTTCATGTATTGCTGAAGCCTGGCTTGGAGAATTTTAAACATTACTAGCGTGTGAGATGAGAGCAATTGTGTGGTGGTTTGAGCATTCTTTGGCATTTCCTTTCTTTGGGATTGGAATGAAAATTGACCTTTTCCAGTCCTGTGGCCACTACTGAGCTTTCCAAATTTGCTGGTATATTGAGTGCAGCACTTTCACAGCATCATCTTTTAAGATTTGAAATAACTCAACTGGAATTCCATCACCTCCACTAGCTTTGTTTGTAGTTAATGCTTCCTAAGGTCCACTGGGATTCCTATAATGTGAGTATTAGTCCTTAATCTCTCCTCAATTTTTTCTTCCTTTTTTTTCTTTAGAATGTTCCAACTAGGTGACTTCCATTGCACTGTGTTATAGATAGCTCATCATTCCTTTGCATTTGCAATGTACTGTTATTTCTGTCTAATGTATTTTTAATTCAAGTTTTTATAGTCTTCAGTTTTGACTGAATCTATTTTATATTTTTAATCTCTTTGTTGATGTACTTAGTGAGTTCACTTCTTCTGAGTCAGTGAGCATTTTTATGATTATTACTTTGAACTCTTTATTTGGTAAATTTCTCATCAATGTTTCATGTTGTTCTTTTTCTAATGTTTTATCTTGTTCTTTTGTTTGGAACGTATTTCTTTGTCTCTTTATTTTGCCTAACTCTCTGTTTGTATGTTATGTATATCAACTATGTATCCCAGTCTTGAAAGAGTGGCTTGGTAGAAATTGTCCTTTGGAGAGCAGTGACTCAATCTCCTCTAGTCGCCAGGGGTATTCCCCTCTGTGGACTGCATTTGTGTCCCTATTGTGGTTGAGCTGCAATTGCCGCAGGCATGCTGCTGATTGGGGTTGGTATCCAGGCCAGCTGGCTTCAAGGGCCAGCTGTAAGTACTCTATGCATGCTGGTTTGTCAGGCCAGCCCATTGGAGCTTCTTTTCAGGCCAGCCACTTTGGAGGGGCATTAGTGTTGGTTGTAGTGACCCACTCGGTAGAATGGGACTGGAGTAGCCTTGGAGAACCCAGGGAGTGTGGGCAGGTTGTACAAGTGGATCCTCATCCAGGGGGCAGTATATGGTGTTAGCTAGGTTGATGGAGACTGACGGAAATGGTACTCACCAGTACTGGGATGGCTAGGCAGATTTTTTTTTTTTTTTTTTTGAAGTTCCCACTAGTGCTTCAACTTCTGGTTTCATCAGATCTCTGTCCCTCTAGCACATACTCTGCAATTAGTCGATAAATCTCATATGACCTAGAATGCTTTATCTGCTCCCTTTATGCAAGAACTTGGGTCAAGTGGGTTTATGTGCAAGCCCTTCAAGTGTGGAGTCTTGGTTTCCCACAGTTCTCTAGCTCTCCTGGTCATAAGCCCTGTTGGATTTCAAAATCAGATGTTACGGTGGCTCATCTTGGTACAGGTGCCCTGGGATAGGGAGACCACTAGGGGCTCAGAGTCCTCCTCAGGCTTAGAGGAGATCTCCTCAGTTGTGATGTCCCTCTTGCTTGTGGGTCGTCACACTGGGGATGGAGTATTCCAACTAGATTGCATCTCTACCCCCTGCTACACATCTTGATGTGATCTTTTCTTGTATCCTGAGTTGTCGACAATCTGTTCTGCTAGTCTTTAGGTTGTTAGCAGAGATCATTGCTCTATGTGCAGTTGCCATTTTGATGTGCAGTGGCCATGGGAGGAGGTGAGCTCAGGATCTTCGTACTCTATCATCTTGATCTGGACTCTAGCCAATACTTTATTATAAACATAACACTTAGTAGGGACTTCCCAGAAGGTACAGTGTTTAAGACTCTGTGCTTCCAGTGCAGGGGGTGCAGGCTCTACCTGCTATGCAGTGCAGCCAAAAAAATAAAAATATTTAGTAGAGAATGTGTCCTCCCTTATACTTCTTTTTCAGAAGTCTTTTTTCTCTCTTTGGACTTTTACATTTCTACACAAATTTTAGACTGAATTCATCAAGTTCTAAAAAAACAGTTGAGATGTGTGTGGAATTGCTTTCTTTCTTATTTTATCTTCTGGTGGGACTGTGTTTTTCTTTCAGTTGACTGTGAGGTATTATATGAAAAAAGCTAGAAATAATTTGAGGTCAAAGTATTATTATCTTCCATTTGTCATGATTTAGGACTGATCTTTAAAGATAGCCAGGTATGTGAGAAATCCGTTCTTACTTTAATTCAATTATTTAAAAATAATATAATTTGAGGTTAACCTCTATTTTCTTTTCAACCTGGTATGTTTCTGGTTCACCTCTTTGTGGCTGAACTCACACTACAGATATTGGTCAAATCTGACCAGCTGCTTGTTTGTGTAAATAAGATTTTATTGAAACATAGTGATGTCTGTCTATTTATGTATAGTCAGTGGTGGTTTTTCTGCTAGAAAAGCAGAACTAAGTAGTTGGTACAGATGGTATGTCTCACAAAACCTAAAATACTTACTACCTTGCCCTTCACAGAAAATGCTTACTGACCTCTCTTTTAAGATACAGTACTTTTATGATCGCAACACAAATATAAGGGGTTAGTAAAGATTTCCCTCTTTGGCAAACCTGGATTCCAGTGTGTCCTTCAGCCCCAGGAAACTGCCACAATCACACTCAGTATGTCAGCCTCTCCTCTGCCTCTTCAGGGTATGGCAGATGTCCCTTGCAGAAGAGATGTTCCAAACGCTAAGTCAAACAATGCTATTTCTGTTTCTTTCTCTTACTTCATTGCTTTATAGTTTTCATCACACTGCCATATTCCTATGTCTTCAAATATATTTTAAAAACATATTTTCCAATATTTCTCACCATTCTCAGTAAAAAGTTTGGTGCACATTACATAATACACCATTAGCATGAGTAGAATGCTCTGTATTAAACATATATATATATATACACACATATATACATGTGTGTGTGTGTGTGTGTGTGTATATATATGTATATGTCTGCTCAACTAGGCTATCAGCTCCATGAAGTTCAGAGTTATATCTAGCAATGTATCTCTAGATTATTCTGCAGACTTTACATTGAATTAAAAAAATGGAATCATAATAAACATGTAGAACTCAGGTATATTTGTGATTCAGGATTCTTGTTATACAGAGAATTACTTTCCTATATTAAATTTTCTTCAATTAGTGGAAGCAAGAACAGACAAGATCATGATAAATGATACTCATATTATAAAATATTAATAGTCCCAAATTGCAACAAAATGGCACTTTGTCTTATAGTAATGTAAAGATGAAATTTATTAAATAGTTGAATTTATTGAGGTGCTTGTGGTTGTTAAAACCTAAGAAGAACTTGCTTTAACTTTGGAAAAGTGCCTTCTTCTCCTTATGGGAATAGATCTTTCATATAAATAATAAGTAGGCTTAATACTTCCCCTCAGAGAGAAGACCCAAATGTCTGTAGAACAGAGCTTTAGTTCCAAATAAGTTTCATTTTTCAGAAGGCATATAATTGTAATTCAGAAGCTTTTGATTCCTTACTGGAATGCAGAGGTGGTCTTAAAAATAGAGTTTTTTTTTTTAAATATTTTACTTTATACCAAGAGATCATTCATGTCTTAGGGCCAAGTAACCAATTTTTATGATATAGAGGAAATAACATCATGTGTGCCATCACATTTTCAGGAAAATTCTGAACAGTTTGGACTTGATTATGATGACATGATAACATGAGTCATTCAGTTATGCCTATTAAAGAAAGTAGCATAGATAACTCAGATAATTATCCACTACAAAATTATTTCAGTTCAAAATGTTATGATCCGTACAACCAATGGTGTTGGGAAATAAAGCCTTACAATAATAATTTAGTCTACTTTTGTCATCGTACTTTGGCTTTTTAAGAGACTTTCTAGGCATCTTGAAGAGTCTCTTAAAGAGACTTACTCTCTGTTCTGCTATGCTAGAGGGACATTTTTTCAGATCTCTTCTTTCCCCTTCTCTTCTTACCTTATAGGGTGTCTGCATGTACTAGAAAGGATCTAGCTTATATGATCTCATGGCAGCTGAAAAAAAAAAAAAAAAATCCTAAGATCCCTGTAGATTTCACTAGCTATTCCTGGGACTGCTATGGAGCTAGGCTGATCTATCCCTTGACCTTTTGAACAGAAATGAGCGATCTCTTTGGCTACTAGGTTTAGTTATACTGGTTCTAATACTGCAAATGAGATTTAGCCCCTGATCCAACACTCTTGCCCTCTACAAGTTTTCAGATTTGCTGCCACTTAACATACTAGTACCCCACCCTGTTGGGTATTCTGCAACTTTAGATACTCTGCACCCCATGTCAGGCCTAGGAGAACCAGCACTTCTACCTGAAGTTATTTACCTACCTGCCCTCTGATAACACTCCCACATCACATCTCTTACAGCGTCATCATTGGTTTATTTATACCTTCTTTGTCTCCTATGTACAAGTTATTGTTCTATGCCTATATACATATACCAAAACACCTAGAAACATGTATTTTAAAAGTTAATAGTGTCTAGTTGATTTTACTTTTATTTTGATTATTACTTTTTATTTTGCAGTTTTTAAAAATTCTATTCAATAATTTATGTTCAATGAAAAGAGAAATAAATGAAAATCAAATAAAAGAGTAAAGTGCTTTATTAGAAGGGCATGGCCTGTTTGATAAATGGATAAAAATGGTAACTTCATTAGAAAGTAAATTAGTGATAATTATTTTTTTTAATTTGACTGTTTTCAACTAACAAATAATAAAATATTATGGCAACTATTTTTCTGCTAAAGAGATAAGTTTTGAGGTCTTGGTGAAGGCAGATTTAATGGCAAACAAGGCAGGAAGAATCTTTTTGATTTCCTCAGTACTCATCAGGAAACTATCCAATAGAAAATAATTTATTCCATTACCGAATAGATTAAAAGTTATCTTTAAGGTGGTCATTAACAACCTCATCAGTATCATAATGTCAGCATCACATTAGTGATACTCTCAAAAGAAAAGTCTCCAAGTCTTTAAAAGTGAAAGAAAAATTAATCTTTTGGGACTAAAACAAATAAGCATCATGAGGAGGAAATTGATGTGAAAGCACAAACTAGGTTTGTGTTTTAATTAGCACTTTGTTTGAAATTCAACCTGTCTCATAACCCTTATGGTATTTATTTAAACTAATTTTCACAGTCTTTTTTTTTTTTCTTCTAGAATCAAGATTGCTTGGGTTAATAAAAAGTTCTTTCTTAGTGTAATATTCTGGTTATTAATTTAAGGTTTAAAGACAACTAAGCTGTGTTTTTAGTTTGTGAGCACCCCATGTGGCTATTGAGATTAGTAAACCTTTTAGATCTCTTAGAACACTATATTACTTAAGGCCTATTGCATGATGAGTATACTTGTTAAATTAGAAAAACTGTGTAAATAGAGTTCAAAATTTCAAATATACATATTTTATTAGATTGGTCAGAATTCTTTATGAATTTATTGCTATCAATGCAGTCAAGATTTGTGTAGTGATTTATGGTTTTGAATTTACTAACACAGCATCTCATTTGATCCTTACAATAATTCATTGTTGTAGAGTTGTTATTCCAATTTTGTAAATGTGGAACCCAAGGCCAAAAGAGGCAAATGCTTCCTGTAAGATTACATAGGTAGCCTGAAATACCAGAAATTGAAAACTTACATTCAGGTCTTTCAATTCCATCTTATTTTGTCATTTCCCTTAAAGAACACAGATAAGATTCCACTTTGCCTCTTATGTTCTGGGGCTTGGCTCCAAAGGCAAATGCTTATCAAAATTAGATATAAGAAATGAATGAATGAAGTAAGGGGGTGGTAAATATGATTAACTGGAAAGCACATGTATAACCAAAGGGGAAGTTTTTGTTCACCTACTGGTTTTTGTCTTGTGAATTGTGGATCTAGCATTTCCAACTTTCCAGTATTCAAGGAGAGCTTGAAATTGTTTTTACATATGAACTTTTATAATTGTAAATGACTGAAATGAATTTTATATTATTTCATTCTATATACACCAGAAGCAAAACTAAACTACACTAGACTAACTGAAAAGCATTTCTGCAAGCTAAAAGCCCTGTTGATTGCCTCTAGAGTAAATGGTAATTAATTAAATTGCTACCACTCCAGAATCCTCAAAACAAAATGGGAAAGAAAATATTTTGTAAGTTTACATTTTTGAAATGTTTTTAGACTTCAGGAAATTTGCAAAAACAGTGAAAAGAATTGCTCTTTTCCAAGATCCCCATATTTTCAATATTTACTTGTATTTGTTTTACAGTGCTTTCTCTGCATATACACACAGATATACATACATTAATATAGTGTGTATATATATATATTTGCACCATTTGAGAAAAGGTTGAAACCTGAGGATATAGTGCTCCCCTTTATATGTTAATGTTGTGTGTTTCCTTGGAATAATGATATTCTTTTATTTAACTTCAAATTCAAACAAGAAATTAAACAATTCATACTATAATATAATCTACAGTTTTTATTCAGATTTCACAAATTGTCCCTAAAATTTCCATTATAAAAACAGAAAATCTCAAATCATGTGTTGCATTAAGTGGTCACATCTTTTTAGCTCAGTTTGGAAGTTTTAGAATCTTACTTTGTGTTGCACGACCTTGAGATTTAAGAAGACTACTGGTTAGGTAATTTTTAAAATGTCTTCACTTTTTGGTTTGTCTGATGTTTTGTCATGATTTGATTGAGTTTGTCATGATTTTTGGCAGAATTATACCAAAAGTGATTTTGTCCTTAGTGCATCATATCAAGAATCACATGTGGTTGGCTTGTTCCATTACTAATGACATTAACTTTGGTCATTCATTTAACTAAGATCCTGTCTTAGAGTTTTCTCCACTGTAAATTTATTATTTTTTCCCTTTGTAATTAATATTGCAGGAGAACATTTGAGAATATATATATTTCTAAGTATATCAGAATTATCTGATTCATCATCAGTTATACTAGATATGTGTCAAATAGTGATTTTATAACTGCACTGTTATTTCTGCACTTATCAGTTGATATTCTACTACAAGGAAGAATATGTCTTTCTTTATATTCATTTATTTATATTTACAAGTACTCATAAATTCTTATTTTATTCAATGGATTCCAATCAATGTGTTATAATCCTTTAATACAATTGCTTATTTTTCACTGAAATTATCCCAGACTTGATATCCAGGAGCTTCTTCAGGCTGACTTCTGTGTACTGATTTCTGCCATTCTTTCAGTACCTCTTCATTTTCTGGCACAAAAAGCTATTCCAAGTTCATTGTGTGGTTTCCTGCTCCAGGACTGAAATCACTTTTCTGAGAAGCCAAGCTTACTTTTACTTTAAGTGAATGGTATGTAGAAATTAATATCTGTGTCCTAGTGTGTTAATTGCTACTAGAGTGTTATTATTTCTAGTCCCTCATAGTAAGCAGAGGTAGAAAATAAATATTTTTAACAACTACTTCTGATGCTGAAGGACAAGAGAAAATATTACCATGCTTATGCCAACAGTCTTAGACTTATCTGAAACAAAATCAATGAATACAATAACATCACAACATCATATCATGTATATAAAACATTACTTTGAAATATCTCTTAATGTCTCTACATTAAAATACGTCCTATGGAATTTTCAACATAAGAATATTAATTATTAGCAGAGACAGATTAAATTCCATAGACCAATCTAATATTGAAAGAAATTCCAATAATTTTGGTGTCTTCCTGTTTATATTAAACAATTGTTCAAGTGGAATTATATTTTACAACTCCCATTTGATAGATGCTAGCATATCAACCAAAACCCAAAAATTAATATGAAAAAATTCACATGCAAATAATTATCCTCTCTCTAGCTTTGCTGTTCTTTACAGGCAAACATGTTTCTTCCTTTTTAATGAGAAATACTTCAGGAAGATGAATCTTGAAGAGTGTATAACTTCATACAAATAAAAGGAACTGAGTTTCTGTCAAATTTGAGCTAATTTATTAATAGAGTTCTGAGAAATTACCTTCCTGAGAGAGACATAAAAAAAACACCTGGGCTCTTGATTTATAAGACTGATAGAGAACCAGAGAATACTTTAGAAAGCCATTATAATTCTAGTGAAAGTTTGTAATAAAGGTTATAGTAAAGAAAACAAATATTTTGATATTCTAACAGTGTTTCAAAAAGAATGAACATTTGGGTACTGTTTGAGGAAGTATGAGAAAAATGAAACCTTGAATATGGTTCAAAAATATTTTGAGAACATAGTTACTCATAAATCTAAATAAGTTCACTTCTAGATTTTTAATCAAAGGCTAGAACTTGGTGCTTTATCTTGTTTGCTATCATACAAAACAATACAGTGAAATATGAACTAAAATAAGCTTCCTATATTTCTGAAATAATGTCTGGATCTGATCAAAGACCTTGGTAGAATGTTGGTTTCTAGGTCAAATCTCAAGAATATAGTTTATTTAATTGAACAGATTTATATTTGTGCTGACCGATGGGGCACATCATTAAAAGATAGAACACCCTAACAATTATTTCTGATTATGCAGCAATAATAATCTTGGTTTTATATTAAAAAGTAACTTTTTAATACATAATTATTTAAGCAAATAGGCCCTATGAATAAAATTTCTATCTTTAGGGAATAGTTTTTTCATAATTATTTTATTAGCATGTATCTTTCTATACTTATATAAAATAAGTAACAGTTGAATCTTTTCTAATTTCAAATTAGAAAGTCCTTAGGAGGTAAGACTTATGAAAACCACCCCAGTTCTTATGTATCTCAATTTTCCTTTTTGTGTCAGATTTTTTTCTCATCATCAAATCCTACTGATTTTCCTGGGTGTTCTTTCCCTTCCTTGTCTGCACTGAGATACAGCATGTTCATGATTATGACCTTGATTGAGCAACAATTTCTCAGTCCATCTGTACAAATACTCAGTTTCTTAAACTTAAAATATCGGATTGCTTTTAAAATTGTCTTGTCAATAAGTCTTTATTTCCAGATGGTGCTGGTAGTAAAGAACCTGCCTACGTTTCTAGAAACATAAGAGAGGAGGGTTTGATCCCTGGGTCGGGAAGATCCCAGGGAGGAGAGCACGGCAACCCACTCCAATATTCTTCCCTGGAGAATCCTATGGACAGAGGAGCTGGGTGGGCTACAGTACATAGGGTCACAAAGAGTTGGACACAAATAAAGTGACTTAACATGCGCACATGCTCTGTAAACCTACATGTCACTTACTTTTGATTCAATGATGCCTTCTCTTTCATTTTCACCCCATCCTACATCCATCCAGATCCCGTCCATCACATCTGAGTCATCATGGACATTATTTGTACCAAAATCAGATGTATATAACAGTGAAGGGTTTTTCTTTCCTTCTCAGAAAGCAAAGATGGAGGAATAAATTAGGAAATAGGCAACACTACTTATATTATTTTTATTATGAAAATAAAATCTACCATTTACTGAAACATCTTAGACAATATATTGATTGGGGATTTTTTTCATCTGAGAACAACTCATTGATTACAAATCAATTTATATTAGAAATCTATTGAATTGTAACTATTATAATTCCCTCACACACCAATATTGTTGATGAACTTTTTCAGGTCTAAAGAATTTGAACTGTAATTTTGACATTTGATTCTAGTAATAACAGGCTAGCAGTACTAGTTTTGCTTCTTGAGTTTCATTTTCTTTAATAATAAATTTTGTTGCACCAACTCCTGAAACAGAAATTTGTTCTACTGGTACTTAGTTAAATGAGTATTATTACTCAGTGAAGGAGTATTGAAGATGTTAATCTGACATCTTATTGCTTTTTCTTTCAGGCTCAGTTATTGATTATATTAACAGTGAAAAAGAAAGTGAAGTAGCTCAGTTGTGTCTAACTCTTTACAACCCCATAGGCTGCAACCTGCCAGGCTCCTCTGTCTGCAGGATTTTCCAGGCAAAAATACTGGAGTGGCTTGCCATTTCCTTCTCCAGGGGATCTTCCTGAGTCAGGAATCGAACCCTGGTCTCCCTCACTGCAGGCTGACTCTTTACCATCTGAGCCACCAGGGAAACCCATATACTTGGTGTCAAAACCATGCTCCCCTTGCTGAGGTGCCAGTTGTATGCATGGGATCTCTGATGAAGCCATTCATGCTAGGGTTCTAAACATAATGGGACTTCACCCTATCCAGGTATAACAATAGTGACCTACCAGCCAAGTATGTCTTATTCAAGTACAATTATGACAAGAAAAGTAAAAAAGAATGCATCTGTCAAACTCTTTTACTGAAAAATCTCAAAATTGGAACATATGGGAAAACAAAGAATTTTCACTAAGTAAAGAAGATGATGGTTCACCATATATTTGTCTTATAGATATATGCAACCTATGTATTCAGTTCAGTTCAGTTGCTCAGTCGTGTCCGACTCTTTGAGACCCCTTGAATCGCAGCACACCAGGCCTCCCTGTCCATCACCAACTCCCAGAGTCCACCCAAACCCATGTCCATTGAGTCAGTGATGCCATACAACCATCTCACCCCCTGTCGTCTCCTCTCCTCCTGCCCTCAACCTTTCCCAGCATCAGGGTCTTTTCTAGTGAGTCAACTCTTCGCATGAGGTGGACAAAGTATTGGAGCTTCAGCTTCAACATCAGTCCTTCCAATGAACATCCAGGACTGATCTCCTTTAGGATGGACTGGTTAGATCTCCTTGCAGTCCAAGGGACTCTCAAGAGTCTTCTCCAGCACCACGGTTCAAAAGCATCAATTCTTCAGCGCTCAGCTTTCTTTATAGTCCAACTCTCACATCCATACATGACCACTGGAAAAACCAGTGTACAGGTATATGTAAAATATTTAAGCCCAAGTTGTGAAAAGAAACACCATATATTTATCAGGCATTGAAATGTTGATTAAAATTTGTAGAAAATTAGTGTATATTAAAGTACAGAGAGATATAGGAGTCAGATTTTAAGTATCTCAGCTTTTTTAATTGGAATATAATTGCTTTGCAATTTTATGTTCGTTTCTGCTGTACAATGAAGTGAATCAGCTATGTGTATACATATACCCCTCCCTCTTGGACGTCCCCCCAGCCCCTATCCCAGCCCTCTAGGTCATCACTGAGCACAGAGCTGAGCTGCTGTGCTATTCAGCAGCTTCCCACTAGCTATCTACTTTACACATGGTAGTGTATATATTTCAATCCTAGATATGAGTTTGTGGTGAAGTTATTCAGCTCTTCATGTTTCTCTCTCCTTATCTGTAATATAAAGATATTGAGCATATGTGCTTCAAAGAATTTTTCAAAGGTTTAAATGAGATAACAGATGAAGAGTTTATAAGGGTCCACACTTGTGAGATACATTAAGGTAACTTAACAGTAAATGTTAAGCTATGATTATTACCATCATTAGTAGCTGTTGTGGAAGAAAATGCATGATTTTCACAACTGAGAAATTAATGAATAGTTTAAATAAACTTCGTGTGTATTTTGAACCTATAACTATATTCATTCCCCACCTTTGCTTCTTGAACTTACTTCAGCCCTGTTTTGACTTTCTAGTGACCAGGTTAATGATTTCTCTGATCATATGTGTATCTTCTAAGGGTACTCCTATAGTGGTTAGTTTGGATTTATAGCTATGTTGGGTTCACAGAAAAAAAAAGTCTAGCCGGAATGGCTTAGTTAATTCATACCACTCTACCCTCATTCTGGCTTGTTCGGAATTTTGAGAAAAATAACTCACCTCCTGACAAAGAAAAGTGAAGAAGTTTAGACCAACAGAAAAAAGGAAATAAAATGATCTGTTTTGCATGGCTTTCATGCCTATCCCTTAAACTGAAGCCTGACTATGTATTGGTGACCAGGTCTTTAAATTTTTCAGATTTTTATCACTTTAAATCATTTATTGTTTCTATTCCGTTCCGTTCACTTCAGTGGCTCAGTCATGTCTGACTCTTTGCAACCCCATGTACCGCAGCATGCCAGGCCTCCCTGTCCATCACCAACTCCCAGAGTCCACCCAAACCCATGTCCATTGAGTCAGTGATGCCATCCAACCATCTCATCCCCTGTCGTCCCCTCTCCTCCCTGCCTTCAATCTTTCCCAACATCAGGGTCTTTTCCAGTGAGTCAACTCTTCACATCAGGTGGCCAAAGTATTGGAGCTTCAGCTTCAACATCAGTCCTTCCAATGAACATTCAGGACTGATTTCCGTTAGGATGGACTGATTGGATCTCCTTGCAGTCCAAGGGACTCTCAAGAGTCTTCTCCAACACCACAGTTCAAAAGCATCAATTATTTGGCGCTCAGCTTTCTTTATTGTCCAACTCTCACATCAATACATGACTACTGGAAAAAGCATAGCCTTGACTAGACGGACGTTTGTTGGCAAAGTAATGTCTCTGCTTTTTAATATGCTGTCTAGGTTGGTCATAACTTTCCTTCCAAAGAGTAAGCGTCTTTTAATTTCATGACTGCAGTCTCCACCTGCAGTGATTTTGGAGCCCCAAAGAACATCAGCTACTGTTTCCACTGTTTTCCCATCTATTTGCCATGAAGTGATGGGACTGGATGCCATGATCTTAGTTTTCTGAATGTTGAGCTTTAAGACAACTTTTTCACTCTCCTCTTTCACTTTCATCAAGAGACTTTTTAGTTCTTCACTTTCTGCCATAAGGGTGGTGTCATCTGCATATCTGAAGTCATTGATATTTCTCCCGGCAATCTTGATTCCAGCTTGTGCTTCTTCCAGCCCAGCGTTTCTCATGAGGTACTCTGCATATAAGTTAAATAAGCAGGGTGACAATATACAGTCTTGACATACTCCTTTTCCTATTTGGAAACAGTCTGTTGTTCCATGTCCTGTTCTAACTGTTGCTTCCTGACCTGCATACAGGTTTCTCAAGAGGTAGGTCAGGTGGTCTGGCATTCCCATCTCTTTCAGAATTTTCCACAGTTTATTGTGATCCACACAGTCAAAGGCTTTGGCATAGTCAATAAAGCAAAAATAGATGTTTTTCTGGAACTCTCTTGCTTTTTTGATGATCCAGTGGATGTTGGCTATTTGATCTCTGGCTCCTCTGCCTTTTCTAAAACCAGCTTGAACATCTAGAAGTTCACGGTTCACATATTTCTGAAGCCTGGCTTGGAAAATTTTAAGCAGTACTTTACTAGTGTGTGAGATGAGTGCAATTGCGTGGTAGTTTGAGCATTCTTTGGCATTTCCTTTCTTTGAGATTGGAATGAAAACTGACCTTTTCCAGTCCTGTGGCCACTGGTGAGTTTTCCAAATTTGCTGGCATATTGAGAGCAGCACTTTCACAGCATCATCTTTCAGGATTTGAAATTGCTCAACTGGAATTCCATCACCTCCACTAGCTTTGTTTCCATAAGAGCTTTTAATACTGTTAATCTAATTTAAATATCTTGGGGAGGTGGGGTTGTTCAGGTGAGGTTAGTTGAAACAGAGGAATGACCAAAGATACATATTTTGAGGATAAGACTGAAATTCAAAGATATTCCTCCAAACCCTAATTCATTCATTAGGTTCACTGACTCACCATTTTAGCTTCTACTGGACAGCCTTATGAGCTAGTGATATGTCTTATCAATAAAAATCCTGTGCGTTGCCTCATTTTCACACACTATTCAATACATCTCATTGCATAAGATATTGGGCAGATAAAGGAATGTTGTTGGACTTACGATTTGTGAAGTTTTTTACTCCCATCTGGGAGCCAATGTTCCCATATTTACAGGATACACTTTAGTTTTTAAAAGTAAGTTTTTGTTTTCTTTTAGAAAATAAGAATCGTGAAATAATTTTGTTAATGCTAAAGCTCACAGAATCCATTGAAGGTGTCCATAGATGCCATGACTTCAGCAGTGATTGTTCTTGAGCACAAAGGTCAAAAAGTGTGAAGCAGTTAATGTGCCTTGATGTAGACTCCATGAGGCTGGCTTTTGGTGCAACCACAAGCTTCCAAGAAAATTTCATTAAGCAGTCTGTGTGCACTCCCAGGAAGACGGGATGGCAGTCTGCCATAGCATCTGTGCTCATTTTCCACTGAGTCACTCTGATCTCTCCTAAACTCACCCACTCTTCCCTGAATCCTTCAGTTCAAAATATGTGGTATACTTAGGAGCCCTCGCTGAGTAAAATAAATAGGAATCTGCAAACTAAAAATAATAGATAATATGGTATGGTAATTGTCAGCCTACTCAATCTTCTCAGGCTGTTCTCTACAGCTTTTAAATGTGTGTATGTGTGTAATTTTTTCTTTACACCATCTGCTCTAGTCCAGTGAGAGCATTTCCTGCTGTACCTCTCATGCAAGTCCTCTCATGCCAACTTGCTGACATTCTTTCAGATCCTTTGGCATAACTCCTTTTTATTCTCCAATGCTCCTTCTCTCCTATTTAATAGCTTAGCATCCCCAACCCACACTCCCAACATTGCAGAGATGTCCATTTTTCTCAGAATTTGCCATTAAACTATGCCAACAAGCTTGTACATTGAAATAAGATTACTGAGGAAAAATGAAAACCATTAAGTAAGTGAAGAATAAAAGTCCAAGCATGGAAGTAAAATTCTTTATTTTATTTGTGGTGAAAGAGATGGAAAATCTTAGCTTGTGTATTTTCTCTTCTGGAAAGCTTCCTAGGTATTCACCATTCATAAACTCAGATAAGTGTTTTTTTCCCACTAGATTCCCTGTATACATACCTATTTTAACATTTACCACACTGAGAGAATGTTACCTCTCTCTTTTATTAGAATAAAAGTTTCTTGTGAGTAAAAATCCCCTTGTTCATCATTAGTGATTGGCACACGATATGTATTTAGTATATACATTTATGTATATGCATATGTATTTAGTATGTTTTTATAATGAAATAAATTAAGGAGGCTATCTAATATTTAAGAATTTCATTACTGACATAACTATATTGTTAACAAATTTATCAGATGAAAAAGTAAATAAGAATTGTTCTTTGTTATAAGTACTAAGCTGTAACAAGAACACAGAATCTCTACAACCTGCCCCTTATATCTTAACTGAGAACTTAATATATTCAGGTATTTTTTCTTAATCCAATGTGGTTGCATAGAAATGATCATGGATTTGACTTCTCAGCTCTAAGACCTTTACTGTCAAGTGATTAAATTCAGGTTTATCCTGGCCTTGATTGCTCTCTGATTTGAAAATTTCTTAAACTAAAAATTCACCATCTTACATTTAAAGTAGTTTCATTTTGCTCAGATAGAATTAATGTGTTTTACAAAAAAATGAATCCTTAGTTAATTTTAAATGGCAAGTATAAAATTACTTATTTTCTTAAAAATAATATTTTAGTAGCATACAGAATTTGGGGGGAAAGTTCAAAAACTACATGCATACAGGAAAGTATAACTTCTCATCCCATAAGGGCTGTATTCTCTCTTCAGAGGTATCCACCCTCTCTCATTTATTGTATTTATTTCTCAAGTGTTCTATACATCTTAAAACATGCATTTACACAGATACTATTTTTGTTATCCATTGTGATATAACAAATTACCATAATATTTGCAGCTTAAAATAACCCACAGTTATTATTATTTTATTTTTTAATTGGAGTATGATTTCTTTACAATGTTGTGTTAGTTTCTGCTGTCCAACCATGAAAGTGTATATATATATATATATATATCTCCTCCCTCTTTTGAGTCTCCCTTCCACCTCCCCCATCCCACCGCTCTAGGTCATCACAGAGCACCAAGTTGAGCTCCCTGTGTTATACAGAAGCTTCCCACTAGCTATCTGTTTTACACATGTCAATGTGTGTGTGTGTGTGTGTGTGTGTGTGTGTGTGTGTATCAATGCTACTCTCTCTCTCAATTCATCCCTCCTACTTCTCCCCCCACTGTGTCCACACATCTGTTCTCTACATCTACTTTGCTATTCCTGCCCTGCAAATAGGTTCATTAGCATCATTTTCTAAATTCCATATATGTGTGTTAATATACTATATTTGTTTTTCTCTTTCTGACTTAGTTAACTCTGTGTGACAGATAGTAGGTTCATCCACATCTGACTCAATTTTGTTCCTTTTTATGGCTGAGTAATATTTCATTGTATATATTTACCACAACTTCTTTATCCATTCAACTGTCAGTGGACATCTAGGTTGCTTCCATGTCCTGGCTATTATAAATAGTGCTACAATGATATACTGGAGTACAGTTAATTTACAGTGTTGGTTAGATTTAGGTGTATAGCAAAGTGATTCAGTTATACATACAGCTATTCTTTTTTTGGACTCTTTTCCCAAATAAATTATTATAGACTATTGAGTAGAATTCCCTGTTTATACAGAAGGTCCTTGTTGGTTGTCTATTTTATATATAGTAGTATGTGTGTATTAATCCCAAGTTCCTAATTTATTCCTCCTCACAACCTTTACCCTTTGGTAACCATGAGTTTATTTGTGAAATCTGTGAATCTGTTGCTGCTCTGTAAACAAGTTCATTTGTATCATTTTTTAAATTAGATTCTAAATATGAGTGATATCATGTGATATTTGTCTCTCTGTCTGACTTCCTTTTCTTAGTATGATGAATTCTAGGCCCATCTATGTTGCTACAAATGGCATTATTTCATTTGTATTTATGGCTGAGTTGTATTCCATTGTACAATATGTATGTACCACATTTTCCTCATCCATTCTTCTGTTGATGGACATTTAGTTCCACATTTATTATTTACAGTTTCTATGAGTCAGGAAGCTGGAGATGACTCAGGTGTACCCACAACTGCACAGTCTCTTACAAGGCTACTGTCAATGTTATGGCATTGATGTGTTATGGATCTCACGTGACAGTTTGACTGGTGAAGGATCCATTTCCAATCTCACATGTTTGTTGGCAGTATATAGTCTCCTTTGGGTTATGGGACCAAGACCCTCACAGGCCTCTTTGAGAAGTCAATAGGGGAAGTCTGAGAGAAAGACAAAAGTTAAAATCATATGTAATTCTAATCATGGAAGTTACATCCCCTCAACACTGAGGTATTCTGTTAGTTAGAAGCACATTACTTCAGAGCAGGGGGTTGCACAATCCACAATCACCAGAAGGCAGGGCTTGTTGGCCATCATCATAGTAACTGCCTAACAGAGTCTGCTCTCTGATGCCAAAACACATTACTTTCACTGCCGAACACCTTAAAGCCCCTCTCAAAATTCTGTAGAGTACCAACTTTTTACTCAATTTGCTCCAAGTCTAAAATTTCATATTTAGGATCAAGTTTGGGTGAGAATGAGTGTGGTTTGTGAAGCAGAACTCCTGAAATAGTTTCTCTTCATCTACAGATATGTGAAACTAAAGAGCTGAGTATATCTACCTGTACATCTACCCAACATAGAGTGGTGGATGAGACATAGGATAATAGCTGCAAACATTCTTATTCAAAATGGGAGAAAATGGGGAATAAAAGGTAGCCCATAATAATTCTGAAATCCTTCTAAGCAAACATTGGAAGGCCCTTGATTAGATTTCAAGGCCTGGGAGTTACTCTCTGTAACTTTGTTTTTTGGTTTTGGTTTGGTATAGATCTATACATTTAGTTTGGAGTCCATTTTTCCAGGAGTCTATAAAAGGTGTTAACTGATCTGATACATTTACTGCATTTCAAAGTGTCCATGGTTTTAGCTAGAAAATTTAAAAGGAAAAAAAAAAAAATTAACCCCGTGGTCCAGTTGAGACTTTGTCTTCCAAGGCAAGGAGTGCAGATCTAATCCCTGGTTGGGGAGCTAGGACTCCATATGCTATGTGGCCAAAAAAACAAAATATAAAACAGAAGCAATGTTGTAACAAGTTCAATAAGACTTTTAAAATGGTCTACATCAACAACAACAAAAACAAAAATATATAAAAGAAAATTAACTCCAAGTCATTGACTTTCTGCTGTTCAACTTGCCACCTCTTAGGAAGAATCCCAAAAAGTCAAGACTGGTTGTGAAATACACACTAGTCATATATAAGTGTATATATAAAATTAGTGAGAGACTTTATTTCTACCTTTATAATCTTTGTCTGTGGCAGTGGGGGAAAAAATCTTTCTCTACACACCTTTTATTGATATGTATCAATCCTGGACCAACTGAGTATATACTTGAGAAACAGTGTTAAGATATTGCCCTTTACAAGGACTGGTAGATGGGACCAAAGTGCAGAGGGCACATTTTCTCTTGGTTTGTTTCCTTGTTAGTGTCATAGTTTTCAGAGCTCCTGGCTTTGCCTTTCCATACTCTTGGTTTCATCTTTTGTATCTCCCTGATTTCTCCTGAGTAGTTTTCTCAGTATGCTCATTGTCAGGAGATATTTAGAAGAAACCAACAGTGTCTTTTCATTTTCTATTCTCTTGTTCCTTTTACTGCAAACATTCATTGATTTTTGTGACATGATTTCCTCAAATATTTGTGGGCTTTCTATTAATTTCATTGGGATTTATTCCACTAGTCAAAAGCCACAGCCGGAAATGTCTTCCATAAACACTTTTCTGCTTTTGGCTACTTGCAGAGTTGGCTGAGAATAATGCCCTAAAGCTTCCAAGATGCCCTATGGCTTGATTGAAGGGTTCAATAATCCCTTCAATAATTTAAGTGTTCATTAGTCTCTTTAAATGAGTTTTTGTGATGGAATACTCTGATACCTTATCTTCCTAAGCTTTAACAAAAAGTTTGTCCAATTACACACTCAAATGTATCTCTAGACCAGGCCTCATCACTAGAATACATTTTTCTGAGAGTGCTTGGAAGTCATTGCTTAATTTTAGCATCTTTTGTCATCTGAAGAAGCTGTGCTATGTCACAGCAGTCATGTTCAACTCTTCGTGACCCGATGAACTGGGTCCTGCCAGGCTCCTCTGTCCATGAGATTCTCCAGGCAAGAATACTGAACTTGGTTTCCATTTCCTCCTCCAGGGGATCTTCCCAGCCCAGGGATCAAATCCGAGTATACTGGGTCTCCTGCATTGGTAGGCAGGTTCTTTACCACTAGTGCCACCTGGGAAACCCCCTAAAGAAGCTGAGAACTTTGCAAACCATCAGGTCTTGGCTCCCTTTTTTTTTTTTTTGACACTGTAGCTCACCCCTCCCTAATCTGTCTTCTCTTGCACTTTGCTGTAAGTAGCAAGAAGAAACCAGGTGGCATTTTAAACACTTTGCTTGGAAATTTCTAGCTAAATAACCAACTTTATCTTGTAAATGTTCTGTTTCCCACATAACTGAGATGAAAATTTTGCTAAGCTTCCTGCCACTATACAGTAAAAATCTCTTTCCCTTCAACTTCTGAAAGCATGTCCCCTCACTTCTTTTGAGCCCTTGCTGGCTGTTTTCTCAATATCCAAATTTCTATTAACAGAATAGTCCAGATAATTTACACTTTCTTTTTTATTCTCCTGCAAATCCTTCCAGTCTTTAACTATTGCCATGTTCCAAAGCCACTCCCACACTTCAAGGTTATAGAAGTATTCAAATTCCATGTACCAAACTGTATATTAATTTTCTGTTGTTAAAAAAAAATTATCTGTTGTTGCATGACAAATTGTCATATAATAAGCAGCTTGAAACAATGCATACATACTTACTATCTTAAAGTTTCTCTATTCAGTTATTCAGATATGGCTTAGTTGGGTCTTCTGCTTCTATATCTTTCATAAAATTTCAATTAAGGTGCCACACTGGCCTGGGGTCTCTTCTGAATATTTGACTGTGGAAGAATCCACTTATACGTTCTCTTTGTGGGCAGCTAGACTAAGGGCTTCAGTTCCTGGTTGACATAGGCTTAGGGACATCTGCAACATGACAGATTGCTATGTCAAAGCATGCAAGACCAAAAGAAACAGAAATTGCTAGTAAGATAGAAGTGGCAATCTTAGGTGACCTAAACTTCAGTAACATCCTGTTACCTTGGTCATATTCTGTTTGTTAGAAGCAAGTCACAGGTCTGGTCCTCATTCAAGCTGTGGGAGTTACATAAAGATGTGAACATTGGGAGGCAAGGATCACTCAGGCCCATCTTAGAGTCTGTCCACTACAAATTCTCCCAAGCATTTTCTTCCCATTAAGTGATGTTTGACAATCATACCATATTAGAGTATATAGATGTATCACTTTCTTAAGGTGGCTTCTTAATATTTTTATTTATAAAAACTCTATCTGTGTATTATGTCCTTATTCATGCCATTTTATAAAGAAAAATGCCATGTGAAAGGAAAAATTAATCTTTCCTGTCTCTAATATGTAAGTGAATAAATTGTACTGAATTTATCCTAATCCACAGAACTGCTTTTAAGAAATTCTTAATTGTCTTCTCCATACCAAAATGCATATAAACATAAAAGTGTCAAGACTTTTGTTATTTGTCATTCATTATATCTTTTCAGCCAAAATTTGACTCAACACAATGGAGAGAATTAAAATTTGGTGATATTTTCAGCTTAATATGCCACTTACAAAAACCTTCATCATATGTCTTAGCAATAAAGAAAACATGTAGAAATTTTCAGGGTCAAATATATGAGTCAAATGTTTTGAAGCTATGACAAAGAGATGAAGAAAGTATTGCAGTTTGAATACCTTGTTGATTCACTGCCCTTAGAAAGCTGTTTCAGCATTCTTACTACAGCTTAAGTAAATAAAACTGTGGTTTTTTCCTCATTTGATTTTTAGGTAACAAATCTTTGTATGGCCATATGTTTCATGCACATTTCTGTTAAACAAAGTAGAGAAAGATGACATGTAAAATAACTTATTTAAATATTTGTTTCAAGAATCCAGAAAAATTATGCTTGACTTGAGGAATATGAAATTCAGCATATTCCCAAAATCAAATGCTTCTCTGCAATAATGGAAAAAATATTCTCTGGTGGTTCAGTGGTAAAGAATTTGCCTACCAATGCAGGAGATGCAAGTTCAATCCCTGAATTGAGAAGATCACCTGGAAAAGGAAATGGCAACCCACTCCAGTATTCTTGCCTGGGAAATCCCATAGACAGAGGAGCCTGGTGGGCTACAGTCCATGGGGTCACAAAAGAGTTGAGTATGACTAAACAGAACAACAGTGCCATGGAAATAACTTGAAATGTTGAAACAAATCTCTAATGTATAAAAATGTCACCTTTTTAAAAACTTTCATGATTATAGCAAGAACGTTTAGCACTCCTGTGAATTTCTAAGAAAACAGGAGCTTATTTTGTTACATATGTAAAAAATTGAACAAACAGAAATCTCTTAAATAGTCAGAATGACAGAGTGGGGAGCTCTCATACCCTATGATAGTAGTAGAACCCAACAGGAAGAAGAAAAACTCCTCTTCTTTCCTGGCAAGGACTCAGCAATGAAAGACTGTCAAACTTAGCCAATGAAAAGCCATGGTCCTTCCAACTTCTTTTTCCCTCTATAAAAATATTTTCCTATCCATTTTTTCAATAGACTTGCACAAGGCTCCCTAGTGTTGCAGACCCAAACTGCAATTCTTTGTTCATCTGAAATAAAGCCATTATTGCTGGAGAAATAACTGCCAGTCTTTTTGCTTTAGGTGAACATATTATATTTGATAACAAAACTACATTAAAAAAAAAAAACAAAACAAAAACAAAACTACATTAGAAGATTTATCGATAGAAAAGACTTTTTATTCATTTAATACACAAACATGATTGACCTATAAAGTGAACAAAGCTGGTAAAATGATTTTATAACAAAATCGTGGCTTAAGTTAGATTAAATCTCTGAGTAAAAGTATTTTTTTAAACTCTAAAACCAATCCGAACTGTTAAAACCTTTAAAGTTAGAGTTTATAGCATTTTCTTCATGATAGTAATATCTACTTTTTTTTTTTTAATTGGAAGCTAATTACTTTACAATATTGCAGTGGTTTTTACCATATATTCATATGAATCAGCCATGGTTATACATGTGTTCCACATCCTGACCCTCCCTCCCACCTCCCTGCCCATCTCATCCCTCAGGGTCCAGCCCGGAGCACCAGGGTCCAGCTGGTGCCTCCCAGTGCACCAGCCCTGAGCAACCTGCCTCATGCATCAAACCTGGACTGGCAATCTATTTCACATGATAATATACATGTTTCAGTACTATTCTCTCAAATCATCCCACCCTCACCTTCACCCACAGAGTCCAATAGTCTGTTCTTTATATCTGTGTCTCTTTTGCTGTCTCACATATAGGGTCATCATTACCATCTTTCTAAATTCCATATATATGTGTTAATATACTGTATTGGTGTTTTTCTTTCTGACTTACTTCACTCTGTATGATAGGCTCCAGTTTCATTCACCTCATTAGAACTGATTCAAATGCATTCTTTTTTGATAGCTGAGTAATATGTGTATTGTGTATATGTACCATGACTTTCTTATCTATTCATCTGCTCATGGGCATCTAGGTTGCTTCCATGTCCCAATATATAGGAAACTATAAAACACTGATGAAAGAAATCAAAGATGACACAAA
Organism: Dama dama; assembly: GCF_033118175.1. Classification (NCBI taxonomy): domain Eukaryota; kingdom Metazoa; phylum Chordata; class Mammalia; order Artiodactyla; family Cervidae; genus Dama; species Dama dama. The sequence continues at coordinate 6,412,387 of NC_083715.1, read as the reverse complement.
TAGATGGGGAAATATACCATGTTCATGGATTAGAAGAATCAATACAGTGAAAATGAGTATACTAACTAAAGCAATCTATAGATTCAATGCAATCCCTATCAAGCTACCAACAGTATTTTTCAGAGAATTAGAACAAATAATTTCACAATTTGTATGGAATTACAAAAAACCTCAAATAGCCAAAGCAGTCTTGAGAAAAAAGAATGGAACTAGAGCAACCAACCTGCCTGACTTCAGGCTATTCTACAAAGCAACAATCAAGACAGTATGGTACTGGCACAAAGACAGAAACATAGATCTATGGAACAAAATAGAACACCCAGAGATAAATCCATGCATCTATGGACACCTTATCTTTGACAAAGGAAGCAAGAATATACAAAGGAGAAAAGACAATCTCTTTAACAAGTGGTGCTGGGAAACCTGGTCAACCACTTGTAAAAGAATGAAACTAGAACACTTTCTAACACCATATACAAAAATAAACTCAAAATGAATTAAAGATCTAAATGTAAGACCAGTAACTACAAACCTCTTAGAGGAAAACATAGGCAAAACACTCTCTGACATAAATCATAGCAGGATTCTCTATGACCCATCACCCAGAGTAATGGAAATAAAAGAAAAAATAAACAAATGGGACCTAATTAAACTTAAAAGCTTTTGCACAATGAAGGAAACTATAAGCAAGGTGAAAAGACAGTCTTCAGAATGGGAGAAAATAATAGCAAATGAAGCAACTGACAAAGAATTAATCTAAAAAATATACAAGCAACTCCTACAGCTCAATTCCAGAAAAATAAGTGACCCAATCAAAAAAATGGGCCAAAGAACTAAACAGACATTTCCCCAAAGAAGACATACAGATGGCTAACAAACACATGAAAAGATGCTCAGCATCACTCATTAGTAGAGAAATGCAAATCAAAACCCCAATGAGGTACCATCTCATGCCGGGCAGAATGGCTGCTATCAAAAAGTCTATAAACAATAAATGCTGGAAAGGGTGCAGAGAAAAAGGAACCCTTTTACACTGTTGATGGGAATGCAAACTAGTACAGCCACTATGGAGAACAGTGTGGAGATTCCTTGAAAAACTGGGAATAGAACTGCCATACGACCCAGCAATCCCACTGCTGGGCATACACACCGAGGAAACCAGAACTGAGAGACACATGTACCCCAATGTTCATCACAGCACTGTTTACAGTAAGATATCTACTTAATTAATTATCTTTAGATATGTCATATATCCGGGGGCTTCTGAAGTGACTCATTAGTAAAGAATCAGACTGCCAATGCAGGAGACCTGGGTTCCATCCCTGGGTTGGGAAGGTTCCCTGGAGAAGGAAATGACAACCCACTCCAGTATTCTTGCCTGGGAAATCCCATGGACAGAAGAGCCTGGTGGGCTACAGTCCATGGGATCACAAAAGAGTTGGACATGACTGAGTGACTAAACAATAACAACATGTCATATATTCAGGGCAAACTGAAGTTCATATCTTCTTTTTCCTTTTTTGTGCAATTTATTTTTATTAAAAAAAAACTTCTGTTCATATACTGTTTTCCTGTTTAAATGTTAATACTGCTACTTCTTTGAATCCATGAAACACAAAGTGTGTATTGGTATGTCACTTTCTAAATTTTGTAATTGTTTACCATTTCTTGCAATAAGTTTTACTGTTGTGAAGAAAATTTTGTGATAATGCTCTTCAAAAAGCATAATTTTGTACAGAGATACAAATTTTGAAATTCTCACCCATTGGATTTCAAAAGGGACCCTTGGCAATGCCATCTAGAGATTAGTTTTAACTTCACTGTGGTCACAGTTGCAAGAAATTTACCCACCTAGAAAATTTTATCTTTTACTAATAGAGCTCATGTATTCCTGTTTCAGAATTCCTTTCAAGTCATTGTTTTCACAAAACTCTTACTTTCTGTGATCCTCAGTTTATGTGTATAGGGTAGATATGACTTTTAAATGGATGAAAATACCCAAGAACATCACTTCTGGTACTATATGTTAGGTACCTCTATTAGCATTAATAAAAAATATCAAATATATATGAATCACCTAACTCCCTCTTTAGTCTCCTTGTAATTTTTAATTTCATGTCAAGGAGTTGTGAAGTACCTACTCAAGAAAGATAAAATTTCTAAAGATGCAAATTAAATAGCAATGGGGATCAATGTTGTTAGCTGTGATGCATGCTGGACTCTTGTCCCAGGGGTTGTTTCTAATTAATTGCATTAGTTCAAGAACCTAGTATGCAATTGGATAGAGTATGAATTTCCTAGGACTGTTTGTAACAAAATGTTACCAAACTCTGTGGCTTAGAACAATAGGAATTTATTGTCTCAGGATTTTCAGACCAGAGTTCTGAAATCGAGGTGTTGGCAGGACCATCCTCCCTCCCAAGGTTCTAGGAAAGGATCTGTTCCAGGCTTCTCTCCCCACTTCTGTTATTTCTTTGGCTTGGGTGCATTACTGCATTCTTCATATAGCTTTCCCCTTCTGTGCATGTCTTTCTTGAATCCAAATTTCCCTTTTTTTACAAGGATACCAGTTACATCAAATTAGGGGACCACCCTACTAATATTAACTTAAATAGCAACTTATATGATGACCTATTTCCAAATATGATCATATTCTAAGGTACTAGGGGGTTAAGACTTCAACATTTAAATTTTTGCAGAATACATTCATCTCGTGGTTGCATGCTAAGTCACTTCAGTCGTATCCAACTCTTTGCAACCCTGTGGACTGTAGCCCACCAAGCTCCTCTATTCATAGGATTCTCCTGGAGAGAATACTGGAGTGAGTTGCCATTTCCTCCTCTAGGAAATCTTCCTGACCTAGGGATCAAATCCGTGTCTCTTTTGCCTCCTACTTTGGCAGGCGGGTTCTTTACCACAATAAAATAAATGTTATATTACAGTAAGTTGATGTTGGATATAATCTCAATGAATTACCTTTAAAGTATTTGTAAAAATTGTTTTAAGGAGAGCCTGATGTTGTCAACTTAATAAAATTTCATAGGACATTAGTCTACATCTTTCTTAATTTTATTTTAATATATATATTTTTCATCTGCCCAGTTGGTTTACTTCCCCCCTGTGGGTTTTTTCCTCCAAGAAACACCATGAAATAAGAATGGAAGGCCCAGAAATTAAATTCCAGTCTGAGGACAGACTAATTATCACACTGATATTTCTGCAGAAGTTGGGTGTGAAGCTGGGTATTTAGGTTTCTCCTATTTAATCAGTGTGTGGGTGTCTCAGAGCTCTATTGTATTCACATCTGTTCAAAATCCAATAGTGGAACACTCCAAAAAAGCTATCGTGTATGTTGTTGCTTCTAATCAGTTTTATTAATTGTTTCCTAGTTTTCAATAGAATAATTGCCATTGATTTTTATGCAATCCCTCTTTTTTCCCTTTTCTCTCTCACTCTCTTTTTGCTTTTTATGTTTTGGGCCATTTGGGGCCAGTAATAGAATACAAATCAACTTTGCCATTACTTGACTATTTTTGTGTTCAACGTATTTTTTTCTAGAAATGAGCTTTAATATTTAGATGTCTGGAGGTGCTACTGGCTTTGTTAGTGATTATAAGCAAGTAGAAGATAGGAAATCCTTATATTAGCACTTCTTAGATGCTAAGTGTCCTAAGCCCTTTAGATATATTGATGCACTTAATCTTCACAATAACTCTATGAATATGTAGGTTCTATAATTTTTAATAATTTATTTTATTTTTGGATGTACTGAGCCTCCATTGCTGCACACAGGCTTCCTCTAGTTGTGGTAGATGGGAGCCACTTTCTAGTTGCAGTACATGGGCTTCTCATTGAAGTGGCTTCTCTTGTGAAGCACAGTCTCTAGAGCATGCTTCAGTAGTTGTGGCACACAGACTGAGTCACTCTGTGGTCTGTGGGATCTCCTCAGACCAGGGACCAAATCATGTCCCCTGTATTGGCAGGTGGATTCTTAACCACTGGATCACCAAAGAAGCCCTGTAGATGCTGTAATTATAACCCTGATTATATAGGTGAGGAGGTTGAATCACAGTATTTTGTTTATTATGTTATAATTACATCTTACATACAAATGGTAATATATTTTATGAGTGTTATGAAGCTGGAATTTTTTCAATCTTATTTTTAGGATTAAATTTCACTCTGCTTTTCTCCAGTATGGGAGGTCAGTAAAATTTTTCTCTAAAGAGTCAGATAATAAATATTTTAAACTTAACCTGGCCATGTTATTTTTATTACAACTAATGAATTTTGTCATTGAAAATATGTAAATAAATGACATGACTATGTTTCAATGCCACTTTATTTATAAAAACAGAAAGTGGGCCAGATTTTGTCCATGGGCCATAATTTACCAATTTCTTTTTCAGAACATTTTAAAATCCATTTTGTATTCACTTATGCTTACAGTGAAAAAATTTACTTGAGCTGCTACTTCATAGGCTGCATAGTTTAATTTTCTTCAGAGAACATTTCAGGAACCTTTGTAAGGTAATGCTTTGCCTTAAAAATAAAAGATTTTCCTCAATGTTTAAATTTAATATTTGTGGTAACTACATACTTAATCCAGAAAGTAAATGTACTTTTCTAACACACTTTTTATACATTAATATCTCTGAAATAAGTATGTCTTGAAATTTTTAATCTTACTTTTGAGGAATTATAGAATTAAACTCATTTTTGTTATGTTATATTGTCAATAATTTTTGGTGAAGGACCACCAGAAACACATCTAAAGTCAATGAAGTTGTGTTCACTATTCATTTCAGAGAGAGAAAACACCCAGGAGAAAAAAAAAATAGTATTGAAAATTATTTACAGGATTGGGCTTTGTGTCAGCAGATTTGGGAGAGGGTATAAAAATGGATATTTGTTCCTCATTGATTGGTGTCAGGAATCGTGGGTAATTCTATGCCTAAGTATTTTATTAAAGCTCCTTTAGAAGATGAGAGGTATAAAACAAGGCTAAGCTATAGTTGGTAAAAGGGCAGTAGTCACTTGTATTTCCCAGGATAAAGTGATATTTAGTCATTTTGGTTGCTTTAACAATGTTCATAATTACAGAGTGGTCTTTATTTTGGCCTCAATTCATCATGGTTGCAGAGTAACTTTGTTTGATGCTGATGATCCATGAAAGTATTTATGTTCAAGTAGAGGCCACTAACACCTCCCCGTGTGTTCCGGGTCAGCCTCTAGACAGTCAAAGGCTGCTTTTCTGTATCTCAATATAATGTTACATTAATCAATTTATCATGCTGCTGTAAACTTTTAGTTGACATCAAAGAGCTCTATAGGCAGCTTTTTATTCTTAGAATTTAAGATTTCTTGAAGTAATCAAGTTTAAACTATAGTGACTAGTACAGTCTCCTGAGTGTAGTAGGTAGTCAGTAAATGTTTTTTAAATAATTTAATTTCACTCATATGGTATACTTTTATCCATGAATATTGATGACTGAGTTCTAAATAAAATGTATCAGAAGTAAATGACATACAAATGTCCATTATATAGTTTGATATGTATAATAGATCTTTTAAACACTAGACAGATGAACTTCTGTTAGTTCACTGAAACATTGGAAATTTTTCCTTTTCCTTGCTCTCACCTATGATAATACCACCTTCAAAACAAAACAAAATTATTTATAGTTAAGCCAAAAGACCTCTCCAACATCAGTTTGCCTTAGATAAATATGTAAACTATTCATCCTAAATGAGAAAATAAAAAGCAAAAAATGATTCCAGTAATCATAAATTTTAACACTTCTGACTGGAGTATTATTGAAAGATTTATTTTGGTTCCTATTCTTTCCAAATCTTGGTCCCAGAAGTTAAGAGATTTATAATAAGGCAAAAAATATCCCTGGGTGTTCATTGGAAGGACTGATGTTGAAGCTGAAACTCCAATACTTTGGCCACCTGATGCGAAGAGCTGACTCATTTGAAAAGACCCGGATGTTGGGAAAGATTGAGGGCAGGAGGAGAAGGGGACGACAGGGGATGAGATGGCTGGATAGCATCACTGACTCAATGAACATGGGTTTGGTTCAGTTCAGTTCGGTTCAGTCGCTCAGTCGTGTCCGACTCTTTGCAACCCCATGAATTGCAGCACGCCAGGCCTCCCTGTCCATCACCAACTCCCGGAGTTGACTCAAACTCATGCCCATCGAGTCGGTGATGCCATCCAGCCGTCTCATCCTCTGTCGTCCCCTCCTCCTCCTGCCCCCAATCCCTCCCAGCATCAGGGTCTAGACTCTGGCAATTGGTGATGGATAGGGAGGCCTGGCGTGCTACGGTTCATGGGGTCGCAAAGAGTTGGACATGACTGAGCAACTGAACTGAAGACTCACAATAACGGGGGCGGTAAGTTAGAAGTACAGAAAACAAAGCACACAGGATCTAATATGATGGGAACATTATGCATTAATGATCAAGTCATGACTTGAACAAGTCATTTAAAGTCTTTGACTTCAATTTTTTGGTTAAGTGCATCATTCTTTTCCAATGATTCTTAAAATGTCATATTTTTCATGGCAACATCATTCTCATAAGTAAAATGAAAAGAAACATTTCTGAAAGTGTCATTTTTTTAACACCAAGAGCAGAGAGTTGTAAAATGTGTTTCCTTATATAAGTGGGAGATCAAATGATGAAATCATTTAAGGAGAAAATTTTCTGAAAAAAAATTTCTTGGAAGTGCTATTTGTATCTTGTTAGGATGGAGTTTTGCTCTGACTTGTAGGACCACGAAAACAGTCCTTATTCAACTGTCACTCAGATGCTACACAAGTGGATGGAATAAGCTAATTTAATTAGGTCTTTGCTTTTGCAGTTAAACACTGACAGTTGCCTACATGTGGACAAGAATGCATATTATTGTTTTTTTAATGTTGTTAAATTTAAAGTTGCTGATTTAGTAATGGCAGAATATTACCCTTTTCTTGACTGTAACCATGGTTTATATCTGATGTCTTTGTGTTAAGGGACATGGCTTTTTAAAATTCAACTTCATTAAGTTTTTCAGATGGCATGGGCTAAAGACGAAGGGACTGGAAAATAGTTATAAATAATAATAAAAAAGAAGATATGTACTTGGGGGGGCATAAAAAAGGAAAAGTAATTGAGTATAACGTCCTGTTTCCAAAGCATGCCCCTCATTCAATCATAAATTCCTTCTTGGTGGACATTTTTTTTTTTTTTTTTAGTCTGTCAAAACACGCAACAGCATTTCTTGGCACAGAGATAACTATTAAATTTAATCATTTAGAGTAATCTTTCAAGAGCTCTGTAGCTGTTGTTCAATTGTTCAGGATTGACTGGTTTGATCTTCTTGCTGTCCAAGGGACTCTCAAGAGTCTCCTCCAACACCAGAGTTGGAGGAAAGCATTAATTCTTTGGTGATCAGCATTTTTTATGGTCCAACTCTCATATCTCCACATGACTACTGGAAAAACTATAAAGATATAGGATGCTACACTAGAGATCTTATTTCATGGCAATGCATTCAATATATCTCTGAATGTAGGAAGGAGGGCACCCTATCAGACTCAGCAATTGAAGATCAGTTCAGCGATTGAAGATCTCTTGGAAAACATATGCTTTTAGGACCAGTGGAATCCTGTGAAATCTCTTCTCCAGAATGGCAAAACACTTTATGCTGTCAGTGTGTAAGCTGAAGTGATTAATCTGTGAATTCAACAATCTATATTCATTAACAGTCAAATCAAACTCCCCCAATGTGAGTCTTTTTTTATAAGTAGCATAAATAATCTTTGAGAGCTCCATGGCCCTATTTTGCCCTAGAAACTGTAGAAACTTCCTTTGTGTTAAATTCTTTGCACTCTTTCTGAGTATAAATTGGTATAAACACCATGGAAACTATTTGGAAATATCAGAACAAGCTAAATAGACTTATAGCACATGACCCAAATTTCCATTCCTAGGCATATAGACAATGGAAATGCATAAAAATATGTTCAATTAAAAATATGAGTGAAAATATTTGTTGCAGCCTAGTGTTAGTTTTCTAGGCTGCCATAACAAAGTCCGCACAACAGGTGACTTAAGCAATAGAAATGTATTGTCTCAGTTTTAGAGGCTGAAAGTTCAATATGAAAGTGTAGCTTGGCGAGGTTGTTTGTTCTACATGTGGTGAGGGAGAATCCCTTCCTGACCTCTCTCCCATAGCTTCTGATGGTTTGCTTCATTTTCACATGATGTTCTCCATATATTAGGGCCCCCCAACCTATTAGGACCCAGGTACAGCAGGAGGTGAGTGGTAGGTGAGTGAGTGAACAAAATTAATCTGTACCTACAACTGCTCCACATCACTTGCTTTACTGCCTAAGTTCCACCTACTGTCAAATCACACCAGCATCAGATTCTCACAGAAATATGAACCCTACTGTGTACATGCAAGGGATCTAAGTAGCATGCTCCTTATGAGAATCTAATGACTTAACAAACTGAGATGGAGCTGAAGTGGTGATGTTAGCCCTGGGGCATGGCTACAAATACAGATTATCATTATATATCACAATGTAATAATAATAGAAATAAAGTACACAATAAATGTAGCACTCATGAATCATCTTGAAACCGTTCCCCACCCCCAACAACTGATCCACAGAAAAATTGTCTTCTAAGAAACCTGTTCCTGGTCGAAAAAGGTTGGGTACTGCTGCCTTATGTGAATATATCTGGTGACAGTTTCCCTTTTTTAAATTTTTTTAAATTATGAAAGTATTATAAGATATTTGTAGGAGACTTGGAAAACAAAGAACAAAGTTACATATAGTTCCACTATATATTACAATTATATTTAAGTAGATAAATTAAGATTTTTACTTGGAGTTTAAATATCAAAGTCATGGTTTTTCCAATAGTCAGGTAAGGAAGTGAAGTGAAAGTTGCTCATTCATGCTCTACTCTTTGTGACCCCATGGACTATATAGTTAATGGAATTCACCAGGCCAGAATACTGGAGTAGGTGCACTTTCCCTTCTCCAGGGGATCTTCCCAACCCAGGGATCGAACTCAGGTCTCCCACATTGCAGGTGGATTCTTTACCAACTGAGCCACAAGGGAAGCCCAAGAATACAGGAGTGGGTAGCCTGTCCCTTCCCCAGTGGATCTTCCCAACCTAAGAATCTAAATGGAGGTCTCCTGCATTGTGGCAGATTCTTTACCAACTGAGCTATGAGGGGAAACCCATAGCTTCCATATTTTTTTCCAATAGTCATGTATGGATGTAAGAGTTGGACCATAAAGAAAGTTGAGTGCCAAAGAATTGACACTTTTGTACTGTGGTGTTGGAGAAGATGCTTGAGAGTCCCTTGGACTGCAAGGAGATCAAACCAGTCAATTCTAAAGGAAATCAGTCCTGAATATTCATTGGAAGGACTGATACTGAAGCTGAAGCTCCAGTATTTTTGCTACCTGATATGAAGAACTGACTCATTGAAAAGACCTTAATGCTGGGAAAGACTGAAGGCAAGAGGAGAAGGAGACAACAGGATGAGATGGTTGGATGGCATCACCAACTCGATTGACATGATTTTGAGCAAGCTGTTGTAGTTGGTGATGGACAGGGAAGCCTGGCATGCTGCAGTCTGTGTGGGTAGCAAAGAGTCAGGCATGACTGAACAACTGGACTGAACTTCAATATCAAACTTTCAAAATATCTATAATACATATATATCTATCTATATATATACATACATATATATATATATATATAATAAGGAAACTTATGAATTTCTGTTTAGCTAAAAAAATTTGTGACATTTTGGCTCTACTTGCTTGACTAAGTATGAAAGTGGTGGTGGTTCAGTTGCTAACTCGTGTCCACCTCTTTGCAACCCCATGCACTGTAGCTGGCCAGGCTTCTCTGTCCATGGGATTTGCTAGGCAAGAATACTAGAAGGGGTTGCCATTCCCTTCTCCAAGTGATCATCCTGACCTCCATATTGAACCTGCGTCTCCTGCATTGGCAGGCAGACTCTTTACCACTGAACCACCAGGGAAGTGAAGTATGAATAGAATGTCAAATTTCTAATTTATATTCATTCAAAACTTTAATATAGTTCCATTTATTCTAGCATCTAGTATCACTGCTAAAAGTCTAGAAAGCTTATTATTTTACTGACAAAAAAAACCTGAATGAGAAAATTTCCCTTTTTATATAATATATAACCACTCATATTGAATGAGGATGCACACTAATGATCTCAGTTTAACTTGTCTACCTTTATAAAGATTTTATCTTCAAATAAGATTGCATTCTAAAGTCCTGGAGATTAAGATTCCAGTGTATGAATTTTGAGAGGACACAACTCAATCCACAACAGTCTACAAATAAAAAATGACCTGACTATCTATTAACTCATAATAGATAAGTAATGTGCAGTATATTCCTAAAAACCAGCCCACGCTGGATGCATGAGACAAGTGCTCAGGCCTGGTGCACTGGGAAGACCCAGAGGAATCGGATGGAGAGGGAGGTGGGAGGGGGGATTAGGATGGAGAATATGTGTAACTCCATGGCTGATTCATGTCAATGTATGACAAAAACCACTACAATATTGTAAAGTAATTAGCCTCCAACTAATAAAAATAAATGAAAAAAATAAAAATAAAAAAATAAAATGTAAATCAGGAAAAAAAAAGAATACCAGGACATATCTGAATGTTAAGAGCTCCATATAATTTCCAGGATATCTATATTAGTAATGTTTACTATACATTATAATATGAGAGGATTTATTACTCCTTTGATAATACTTTTCATGTAATCTAACCAACCAAATAAATACAGTTTAATATCTTAAAAAAAAGAATAAATGATATATTTACAAGTGAATCAATGTGAATAAATCTCATAATCATGATATTAAACAAAAACAACCAGAAATGTACACACTGAATGAGCTCTAGAATATATACATAGAGAATCAGTGCTGATAAAATCCTAAAATACTGGCTACATTTCAGAGGTAGGAGCAGGCCCTAATGGAGAAGGCTCAAGAGCTGTCACTGGGGTATATTTAATTCTTTTTTTTTTCTTCAATTGTTATTCATTTATTCATGACTACAGTGGGTCTTCATTGCTGCATGTGGGCCTTCTCTAGTTGCGGCAAGCAGGGAATACTCTCTAGTTGTCGTGCACAAACTTCTCATTGCAGTGGCTTCTTTTGTTGCAGAGCACAGGCTTTATGGCATGTGTAATTTTCCCAGTCCAGGCACTGAACCCAAGACCCCTGCCTTGGTGGGCAGATTCTTTACCACTGAACCACCAGGAAAGTCCTGGATCAAGTTTAATTTTTGATCCAAAAAATGATTGATGGAATCACTTAATTAGTTAATTTACTTAACTGAACTGCATAGAAATTTTTTTTAATAGATAAAAACACAATATAAAAAGTTCCAGGACACAAAAGAAAGGAACAATTGTTTAGTATCTTTAAGGAAGCCATTGAAAACTGTCTTCAGTCAATTTCAATAAAAATATTTTCCAACTTAAAAAATTGCTCATGATCTAGAGCAAGATGAATGTTTTCATTAATGTGCAAACATGATCATACTGAAGCCCAGAATAATTATGTCATTAGTATATATAAAACTTGAGAGAAAAAGTGATTTAACAGCAGATTTTATATGGGTGAGTAAAAACAGGTGAAAGAATGGAAGAAAAATTCTAGAAAAAAAGGACTTATTGTGAATTGGCTGAGATTCATAAGAAGACTCTGACAAAGCTGAATAGGAGTTATTGAGAGATTTAATGTGACTGAAACATGAAGAAAAAGTCCCAGTGTAGCTGGTATATGTCTCCTGAAAACTTACAAAACTCACACCTTGGAATGCTTTTCTGTATTCTCCTTGACTGTTGATATTTTTAACATGGTTTCTATAATTTATATTTGTTTTGATGCTTTCCTCAATGTCCACAATTTAAAATTGACAATGTATTGAGTCACAAACATTTATTTTCTCTGTTCTGGAGATAGACTAGGCCAGTGCTGGCTTGGAGTTTAATTTCTGAGAATATTGGAGACATTTAAAGAAAGATCTCCTAAGAATGTTAGATAACTTTTTTAAGTTTTACAATGCATAAGTGAGTGGAATTTAAGGTAAATACAAATCAGTTATCAGAAATACAATAAAGGGCAATACCACAGAGGTTAGGAGATTTATGGCAAATGTTTGTCCTAAGTGCATGTGGCAAACCAAAGCATTTTGATGTTTGAGTATTAAGGTTTACATACATGTGATAGAGGAGACAAAGCCTGGGCTGAGCAAACTGGAAACTTAGATCTCCACTGAGTAAGACTGAGACAGCAAAGGATAATATCTTCCTCTCATTTCCGCTTGTACAAAACAAGCAATGTATGATATGGAAAATGACCTATCTTTCCCAACCTTATTTCTAAGCGAAGAAAATTCTCACTTAAGAAGCCTTAATAAATCATGGAATTGAGACCATATTCATACTATTTCTTGAGATTCTAAATGCACAATTTGCATTAAATATGCTACTACACATCTGGCAGAAACCAGCAAAAATTCTCTCTGGAGGAATTCAACTGAAGTACAGATCTCAAAGATTTCCCAAAGTTGAAGTCAAAGAAAAAATAAGCTCAGACTCAAAAATCACTGAAAATGTTAGAAAACAAAACACTATGCAAATGAGTCAACAAAAAAAATCAACAGAATCACTTCCAAAAACTTGTAAAAACAGCCATTCCTCATTTTATTGTGCTTCACTTTGTTGCACTTCATGGCTATTACATTTTTTCTGCAATTGAAGTTTTTTTGGCAACCTTTCATGGGCAAGGCTATTGGTTCTATTTTTCCAATGGTATTATTTTTTAATTAAAGTATGTACATTGCTTTTATAGGCATAAAGCTATTGTACACTTAACAGACTACAGTGTAGCATAAATAGCTTTCATATGTCCTGGGAAACCAGAAAATCTGTGTGACTCACTTTATTGTGATATTCACTTCATTTTAGTAATTTGGAACTGAATCCTCAATATCTCCAAGGTATACCTATAGTAGTATTTTTAGAGAGAATATAAAATAAATTACATTTAATATTTTGAAATACATAAAGAAATTAAAACATGAAAATAACAATATAAAAACTAACCAAGTTGATTTGTAAAATTGCTAATATAAACTGTCAAAAGTTTTTAAATGCATAAATGAAATTAAAAATACAGTAAATGTGTTAAACACTAGATGTAGTTCAAAAAGACAATGATAAAATATATTGGAAAATATACCTTAAGAAATAACTCAGAATTCAGCACACAGAAATAAAAAATATAAAATTGAGGCTTATAGATTTATAGAATAAAGTAATAATAATCAAAATTCATTTAACCAAAGATTTAGAAGTAGGTCTGGGAAAAAGGAAATAGTAACTAAAAAGAAATTTTAGAACTGATGAAAAACATCAATCCTCCAACTGATTGGAGGAAGAGTAATGAATAAAAAAAATGTTGAATTTGAAGAAGCAAAACAGAAACACATTGAAAACAAGTAGAAGACTTTAAGATCAAAGATAAAGGGCAGATTTTCAGTAAATGAATGATTGCTTGATTAATGGAAATAATAGATGCAAAGACATTAAAATAAGTTCTTCAACATTCAGAGAGAAAAAAGGCAATTCCCCTGGCTCTAATTACATATCCAGAGAAATTATCTTTCTAAAAGAGGATAAGGTGATGGCAATATTATACAAATAAAACTCAAGAGATATTATTAACCACACACCCTCAAAAAATAATTTTTAAAGGATGAACTTTAGAAAGAAGAAAACGTTTCCAAAAAGAAGGCATCAGATGAAAAAGGAATGATAAAATTATATTTGTGTGTAAATCTACTCAAATATTCTGAATAAAACAATAAAAACAATCACTCTGAGGGGTTAAAAAAATCAAGATATAAAATAGCACATATCTCACACAGAGGATGATAGTGCTTTAAAAGTTCTCCTCTCCTTGTTTTCTTGAGCTGTCTAAAGTGTTCCCTAAAAGGTTACATAGAGTGTACAATTTTCAAAACAGTACAGGAAAAACTAAAAGAAAGGGAAAAGATAAATAAGGAAAAGAAACGGTATAGAGGAAAAAGAAATACAGGAAAAGTGTAATGATTGAGTACATAATTATGATGGTAGAAATAAATCCAAGTTTAGCAATAGTTAAAATAAATAATCTCCAATAAATGTAACACTGTCATAATGACTTTTGAAAAAACCCAGTTACATGTTATTTACAGGAGGCATTCTTAAAGCATAAGGACATTTACGTTTAAGAGTTAAAACATTCAGTTCAGTTCAGTTCAGTCTCTCAGTCGTGCCCGACTCTTTGCGATCCCAAGAATCGCAGCACACCAGGCCTCCCTGTCCATCACCAACTCCCGGAGTTTACTCAAACTCATGTGCATCGAGTCGGTGATGCCATCCAGCCATCTCATCCTCTGCCATTCCCTTCTCCTCCTGCCCCCAATCCCTCCCAGCATCAAGGTCTTTTCCAGTGAGTCAACTCTTCGCACGAAGTGGCCAAAATATTGTAGTTTCAGTTTCAGCATCAGTCCTTCCAATGAAAACCCAAGGCTGATCTCCTTTAGGATGTACTGGTTGGATCTCCTTGCAGTCCAAGGGACTCTCAAGAGTCTTCTCCAACACCATAGCTCAGAAGCATCAATATTTCTGTGCTCAGCTTTCCTCACAGTCCAACTCTCACATCCATACATGACCACTGGAAAAACCATAGCCTTGACCAGACAGACCTTTGTTGGCAAAGTAATATCTCTGCTTCTTAATATGCTATCTAGGTTGGTCATAACTTTCCTTCCAAGGAGTAAGCATCTTTTAATTTCATGGCTGCAATCACCATCTGCATTAGCAAATTTTATTTTGTATGGATCCTGATTAATATCAATTGAAATAGGTGTAAAGCAAAACATTGTTAGAGATAAACAAAACTATATGCTAATAGAAGGCTTAGTTCCTCAAGAGTCTCTATCACCAATACAGTCAATAATATGACCTACAAGCTCAAGAAGCAAATACTGACAGAATAAGAATGAAAATAGAAAACTTCATAGCCATAATAGAATATTTTAGGTTATCAATCTCAATTACTATTGAATAAAAGAGAGAAATTCAGTATGCATCCAGGTGATTTGTTTAACATGTATAACAAACATTTAATAAACATGTACAATGTTTCACTGATTAAACATAGAATGCACATTTGTATACAAACTCTTCCAGAAAACTAAAAATGGAGGAAATACTAGTTCATTTTATGAAACCAGTATTGCTCTCTTACTAAAACAAACTAAAGGCATTATAAGAAAAAAAAAATGTTATGAATACTTATGAATCATTAATGTAAATGCAAAATGATAAATGAAATTGGTGAAGCCAATATGGGAAACCGTATGACATTTCTTCAACAAAATTAAACATAGGATTACCATATGATGCAGCAATTCCACTTCTGGGTATATACCCAACACAGTTGAAAACAGTAACTAAAGCACAGATTTGTACATCTGTGTTCACTGTAGCTTTATTCTCAATAGCCAAATGATGGAAGCAACTCAGAAGTCCATTTATGGATGAATAACCGCTCAGAAGCGTGGCCGTGAGGAGCTACCCCTCGCCCAAGGTCAGGGGTGGCGACCGAGAGCGCCAGGCTGCGACAGCGCAGGAGCGGCGCAGAGGAGCTTCCCCACGTCCGAGGTCAAGGGCGGCGGCCGAGAGGAGCTGCCCCATCTCCAAGGAGCGGCTTCTGTGCGGGCGCAGGAGGGCCGAGAGGAGCTACTCCACGTTCAAGGTCAGGAGGGGCGGCCCTGAGAAGATACCCCTCATCCACGGTGAGGAGCATCGGCTGCGCTTTGTTGGAGCAGCCGTGAAGAGATACCCCACGTCCAAGGTAAGAGAAACCCAAGTAAGATGGTAGGTGTTGCAAGAGGGCATCAGAGGGCAGACACACTAAAACCATAATCACAGAAAACTAGCCAATCTGATCACAGGACCACAGCCTTGTCTAACTCAATGAAAGTAAGCCATGCCGTGTGGGGCCACCCAAGACGGCCGGGTCATGGTGGAGAGGTCTGACAAAATGTGGTCCACTGGAGAAGGGATTGGAAAACCACTTCAGAATTCTCGCCTTGAGAACCCCATGAACAGTAGGAAAAGACAAATTGATAGGATACTGAAAGAGGAACTCCCCAGGTCGGTAGATGCCCAATATGCTAATGGAGATCACTGGAGAAATAACTCCAGAAAGAAGACAGAGGATGAGATGGCTGGATGGCATCACCGACTTAATGGGCATGAGTTTGAGTAAACTCCTGGAGTTGGTGATGGACAGGGAAGCCTGGCATGCTGCGATTCATGGGGTCGCAAAGAGTCCTACATTACTGAGTGACCGAACTGAACAGACTGAAATAAACAAAGTGATGTACATACACACACACACACACACACACACACACACACACACACATACACAATGGGATATTATTTAGCCTTAAAAAGGGAAACGTGTTAAAAAGCAGAGACATTACATTGCCTACAAAGGTCCCTATAGTCAAAGCTATGAATTTTCTGGTAGTCATGTAGGGATGTGAGAACTGAACCATAAAAAAGACTGAGGGCAGAAGAACTGATGTTTTCAAACTCTGGTGCTGGAGAAGACTCTTGAGATCCCCTTGGATAGCAAGGAGATCAAACCAGTCAATCCTACAAGAAATCAACCCTGAATATTCGTTGGAAGGACTGATACTGAAGCTGAAGCTCCAATACTTTGGCCACCTGATGCGAAGAGTCATCTCATTGGAAAAGACCCTGATGCTGGGAAAGACTGAAGGTAGAAGGGGACGACAGAGAATTAGATTGTTGGATGGCACCACCGACTCAATGGACATGAGTTTGAGCATTTGGGAGATGGTGCAGGACAGAAAAGCCTGGTGTGCTGCAATCCATGGGGTTGCAAAGAGTCAAACACGACTGAGTAACTGAACAACAGCAAAAAAGGCAAAGCATTAAGACACCAGCTTCATCATAGATAAACCCTGAAAATGTTCTACTAGGTGAAATGAATCAGTGACAAAAGGTCAAATGTTGAAATATTCCACTTACATGAAAAATGTAGAATAGTCAAAGTCATAGAGAAAGAAAATGAATAATGGTTGCCAGAAGTTGGAGGGAAGGAGAGTAGGAAATTGGTGTTTAATTGATGTGGAGATTCAGTGTGGGAAGATGAAAATATTCTGGAGATGTCTGGTGGTGCTGGCTGTACACAATATGAATACACTTAATGCTATTGATCTATACACTTAAAAATAGTTAAAATGGTAATTTTGTCTGCATTTTGCTAAAATAAAAAAATATAATCATGGTTGGATACAAGACTGGTAGTCATAAGTCTTTTTATACACCACTAGCAAATAACTCAAATATAAAAGAAAGCAACTTATGACTGTCTAGACAAATGTTAAATATCTAGGAATGAATTTAGCAAAAGAGGTTCAAGGTTTCTACAGGAAACCTTCACACATTTGTGAAAAGAGATAGAGAGATTTGCAATGTGCATGAATAGAAAGAATGGATTTTTGTAGATTTTAATTCTTCCAGGTTAATCTATAGACTCAGTACAATTACGTTAAAAATTCCAACGCACAGTTTTGTAAAATGTGATATGATTCTTAAAAAATTAATTGATCAAGTTAAGGAAGGATAGCTAGGACACTTTTGAAAATTAAAGTCAGGGACTTCACTGGCGGTCCAGTGATTAAGACTTTTTCCAATGCACAGGCACATGTTTAATCTCTGATTGGAGAACTGAAATCCCATACACCTCATGGTCAAAAAACCAAAGCATAAAATAGAAGAAATATTGTAACAAAGTCAATAAAGACTTTAAAAATAGTCCACTTTAAAAAAAAAAAAAAAACACTTTAAAAATAATGAGATTATTTTAAAAAAGAAGAAGAAGAAAGTAAATGAAAATCAAAGACTTGCCCTACCAGCTGTCCAGACTTACTCTGAAATTGTCATCATGAGGAATATGGTACTGTCACAGAGACATACAAACTGACAAGTGGAATACAGAACAGAGAAACAGATTTGCGTATGTGTAAAACTGCAGTAAATGTTACAGATACCATACTAGACTAGCAAGAAAAGAAGTGACTATTCAACAAAGGAACTAGAAAGAAAAGAAGTGACTATTCAACAAATGAACTAGAAAAAATTTTTATCAATATGGAAAATGTTTGATTGGGGGCATATTACTCAACATATTATAAAATAACCAAATATATTGTTGTTCAGTTAGTCATGTCCAACTCTTTACAACCCCAAGGACTGCAGCACACTAGACTTCCCTGTCCTGCACCATCTCCCAGAGCTTGCTCAAACTCATGTCCATTGAGTTGGTGATGTCATTCAACCACCTCATCCTCTGTCACCCCCTTCCCCTGCCCTCAATCATTTCCAGCATCAGGTGGCCAAAATACTGGAGCTTCAGTTTCAGCATCAGTCCTTCCAATGAATATTCAGGTTTGACTTCCTTTAGGATTGACTGGTTTGATCTTGCTGTCCAAGGGACTCTCAAGAGTCTTCTCCAGCACCAGAGCTCGAAAGTATCAATTCTTTTGCACTCAGCCTTCTTTATGGTCCAACTCTCACAACCATAACACAGTGAAGCTATGAGTCATGCCATGCAGGTCCATCCAAGACAGATGGGTCACAGTGGAGAGTTCTGACAAAACATGGTCCACTGGAGGAGGGAATGGCAAACCATTCCAGTATTCTTGCCTTGAGAACCCCATGAAGAGTAGGAATAATAATAATATATATAGCAATAATAATAATAAATATAGCAAAGACTTAATTGTTCAAAGGGAGAAAATAAAATGTGACAATCATATTAAAACTTGAGTTAAGGATAAATCTAAGATGCAAAGAAGGGACTTCCCTCATTGTCCATTGGTTAGGACTCCGCACTTCCACTGTTCCATTTCTGGTCAGGGAGCTAGATCCTACATGCCATGATGTGTGACAAAAAATAAATAAATATAAAATAAAATCTAAAAAATAAGACACAAAGAACATTGCTCAGGAAAAAAAAATCCATGTATCTTGTTAAAATGTGTTTTGCTTCAAAAGACAATAATGAGAAAACATGATACAGACTAAGAGAAGAAATTCTCAGTACATAAATTGGTAAATGACTGGTATCAGAAATGTGTTTTAAAAATCTATAAATCAATAAGAAGAACACAGACATTTCAATAGAAAAAATGGTTTAATACCTGTCAGTGAAATGGAATCATAAATTACTAATAAACTTATGGAGAGTTATTGATATCATCATGAATTTGGAAATGCAAGCAAAACCTGACCGTTTTGTTGTTGTTGTTCAGTTGATACGTCTTGTCTGACACTTTGCAACCCCATACACTGCAGTACACAAGGCTACACTGCCCTCCACTAATTGCTGGAATTTGCTTAAACTCATGTCCACTGAGTCGGTGATGTTATCCAACCATCTCATCCTGTTTCCCCTTCTCCTTTTGCCTTCAATATTTCCCAGCATCAGCCTCTTTTCTGATGAGTTGACTCTTCATATCTGGTGGCCAAAATATTGGAGCTTCAACTTCAGCATCAGTCCTTGCAATGAATTCAGGGTTGATCTCCTTTAGGACTGACTGGTTTGAGCTCCTTGCTGTCAAGGGACTCTGAAGAGTCTTCTCTACCACCGTAATTAAAAAGCATCAATTCTTTGGTGCTCAGCCCTCTTCATGGTCCAACTCTCAGATCTGTATATGGCTACTGGAAAAACCATGGCTCTGACTATATGGACCTTTGTTGACAAACTGATGTCTCTGCTTTTTTAATAGGTTGCCTAGGTTTGTCATAGTTTTCATTCCAAGGAGCAAGCATCTTTTAATTTAGTGACTGCAGTCACTACCAGCAGTAATCTTGGAGCCCAAGGAAAGAAACTCTGTCACTGCTTCCACTTTTTCCCCTTCTCTTGGCCATAATCTTGGTTTATCTATGATCTATCCATGATCTTAAAATATTGAGTTTTAAGCCAAATTTTTGATTCTCCTCTTTCACTCTCATCAAGAGGTTTTTTAGTTCCTCTTTACTTTCTGTATATTAAAGCAGTATCATCTGCATATCTGAGACTGTTGATATTTCTCCTGGCAATGTTGATTCCAGCTTGTGATTTATCCAGCCCAGCATTTTGCATGACATACTCTGCATATAAGTTAAATAAGCAGGGTAACAATATATAGCCTTGTACTCCTTTCCCAATTTTGAATCAATCTGTTGTTACATGTCTGGTTCTAACTTTTTCTTCTTGACCTTCATACTGGTTTCTCAGGAGACAGGTAAGGTGGTCTGGTATTCCCACCTCTTTAAGAATTTTTCACAGTCTATTGTACTCCTTGTTGCTAAAAATCCAGGGAGACTTATTCATGTCATTATCAATTTGGAATGCAAAACATGACCCTTACAGACTGATGATTTTAACCTAAATAGCAAATTAATAAATTTGAAGAGTGTAATGATACCAAGAATTGTGGAGAATAAAAATATAATAATCCATAAAACTGATGCTGTATTGACTACGATAGTGAACTAGTATTATTATTTTGTAGATGCCATATCACATTATTTTGTAAGATTGAATTCTTATTTACTTTATTATCCAGTTCTTTACTCTGTGGGTTACCTTATGACAAAAGAAAGTTAACAATAGCAATTTTGACAGTTGTTAATACCTGAGAATGATGAAATTGACCATTAATGACATAATGGATGAAAAAACTGTTGTATTCACACAATAAATATTATGTAGCCATTAAAAATGCCTGAAAGTAGCATGTAACATGCAAAACAAGTTCCAAAACATTATATACAATAAATGTGTGTGTGTGCTCAGTCATGTCCAACTCTTTGAGACACCTTGGACTGCAGCCCCCCAGAGTCCTCTGTCCATGGGATTTTCCAGATAAGATTACCGAAGTGGACTGCCATTTCCTACTCCAGGAGATCTTCCCTACCCAGGGATCAAACCTGCAATTCTTGCATTTCCTGCATTGGCAGCCAGGTTCTTTCCTACTAGTGCCACCTGGGAAGCCCATATGCAATAAATACCTTGTTCCTGTAGTTGAAAACTCAGTGAAAAACTAAAATTTGTGTGAACATGTGTATGTAAGCATATACAGATGCTTTTTAGCAATAACTATAGAAGTAAAAACATATTAAGTTGAAAGCAAGGAAAAAAATGAACACAGCATTCAAGATTAATTTAGCTCAAATGTGGGGGAGATGGAGTGAGTAGATAGGGTAGTAAAGGAGATTAACTTAGCTCCAATGTGGGGGAGATGGAGATAGTAGATAGGGTAGCTAAAGGCTATTGTTGAAGTTCTAGCTTTTGTTATGAGTGATGATTTCACACATAAAAATATGATTAACAATATCATACAATAAGTATAGTATAAATGAGAAACTAGGTGAGAAACTAGATTGGAATGAGTGTGTCATGATATGAATGCTAAATATTTGTTTATATTTATGGGTTTCCAGAGTGGCATTGACCATAAAATTAACCTATTTTGTTTATAGAAGCTCACCTTAAATAAAGGTAAAAAAAAGATCAGTTACAAAAAAAAAACAATATACATGCCCCCAGTTCTCCTTTCCCATACATGTGAGAAACCATAAAATTAAAAGCAAAGGAATGACCACCCCAACCCAAGTTAACTCTGGATGCAGGGGAGGAGGCTGGAATGAGGAAAAACACATTGGGAACTACTAGCAATATTTTGTGTATTAAGTTCAAAGGTGGTTATATGGCTGCCATAAGTTATTACATCATTTTTATATGCAACATTTTGCATGTGTATTGTGTTATTACATGTCCTATCTGGCCTTATCAATTTCCACTAAAATACCTTCTAGTTGAGTGTGGTATATGCTTCAACTGATGTTAAAATCAAATATTTTATTTGCATATAGATAAATCAGAACAGCATTTAGTACACAGTAAATCCTCAATAAGCATCAGTTGTTATCATTATTTAAAAGCCCCATAAAAGTCATTTGCAGACCTATCTCATTTAGGCAGCTTAACAGTCTTCTGGAATCAGTATCATTAATAACATTGTATAGATAAAGGCTTTCATGTTTCCCAGTAAAGTGCCTTTGTCTTGGTCATAGTTTTAAAGTGAAATAGAGTCAGAAATCTGGAGAAGGCAATGCCAATCCACTCCAGTACTCTTGCCTGGAAAATCCCATGGATGGGGGAGCCTGGTGGGCTGCCATCTATGGGGTCACACAGAATCAGACACTACTGATGCGACTTAGCAGCAGCAGAGTCAGAAGTCAAATTATTAGACTCTCTTTTGCCAAAAGTTTTCACTTTTGTGTCAGGTTCAAAGTGGTAGCTAGTTAGAATAGGAAAAAGGAGTCCAAAATAGAGGTGACTACAAGTCAAAGAAAGGGAAAAGCCTGTGAAAATAGAATAAAGGAACGTCTGAGGACCAGAGTGAGACCTCATGTGAACCAAACAGCCCTCCTGGCTAGTCCAGTTTACATAGGGCAGGCTCAAGGGGAGGAGAAAAAACTAAAAAGAGGAGCCAAAATTGAGCCCGCGCTCCTTTTGGGTCAGCCCACACTCACATCTCAAGGATGTATTTTCCTTTGCTTGCCAAATAAAACTGGGCTTTAACCAAGCTGTAACACCGTTCCAGCTTTTACACTGAGCTGTATCCAAGCTGTAACACAGGTCTGCCACTTCAAATTTTTGCTGCGGAGAGACAGAATTGAGGAAATTACACATTCCCCCAAGATCCCTGGTGCTGTTTCTAGACTTTAACCTGGCTAAAACAGCCTCAGTTCAGCCCCCATGAGGCAGAGACCAAGCACAGCAGAAGCCCAACTCGGTGAAAGCTCCTCTCGTGGAAGCTGAATACAAAGAAAACCCAGTGCAGTGGAAGTGACAAGAAGCCCAGCATGTTAGAAACCGGGACAGCAAAAACAAACTCAGCAGGAAGCTCACGCGACTCAATCTCAGATTCCAGAAGACCTCTGTTAAGGTAGGAGGTCCTCACTCCTATGGCTGGAAGGACATATGGCTAACAAAATTTTAACTCCTTTACAATCTCTCATTTCTTGTTTCCTCAAACCCCTTGCAAACAGGTGAGTGGCAGTGGGTGAAATTGAGGTACTCTGGCAGGGGCTACTCCCCAGTGTGTCCCAAAGTCTCTACTATCTGCTGTGTCTTAGTAGCTGTCGCCAAACTGGTGAGGGTTCTTCTGTCCTTAATCTTCTTTGTGCCAAGGATCAGGCCAATGAAAACTGTGAGCATAGGTCAAATATTTAGCAGATTTTTCTGGCAGGTTATGAAGGGGATTCCTCAGTGCATTTTTCCCACTGCTTTTTCTTCCCATTCTTCAGCTCCTCTCTTCATCTATGCCATTGCTTACAAAGTATTGGGCAGGTCATCATCTTTCCTGAAGGGGAAAAGTTGTGTTTCAAACTGTTTACCTAAGATTAAGACTCAAACTCACATGGCAAAGGCTCTGTTCTATGCTTAGTCACTCAGTCAAGTCTGACTGGGACTTCAGCCAGGCCAAAAACCACAGTGCCTGGTTTCAAGACCTAATGAAGCCCAGGTTCTTGATATCTCATTGCAAAAAATTCAGTGAGAGACACAGTGATAGGTAAGAAGTAGATTTGTTCAGCTTCAGAGAGAAGCACATTCCACAGGGTGTGCGCCATTGCAGAGGATGAATATGAGTGTGGCAGCCATGAAATGTGGTGTGGCTAATTTTTTATGCTAATGAGTGGGAGGATCATTCCAACAATTGGGGAATCACGCATTCCTTGGTCTTTTGATAGTGTCTTGGAACTGTCCTGGAGCCTCTGGGTGTGTCATTTAGCTTGAAGGTTGAGAATCAAGGTTTAGTTAAGTTTGACTTGTCTGTCATCTTGGACCCATCTGATTTTAATTCATTTATGTTAAGCTCTTGGGCTATGTCATTCTTTCAAAAGTTATGCCCTGCCCCCTTCCTTCCTGTCTTATGCTCTTGTCCTACGCCCCGTCCAGGCCCACAAAGTTGCCTTTACAATCTTCTGGAGGGACAACCAGAAAATAATTGGCCCTTGGGAGGGAAATACTGCATAATATCCAATCCCTCTAGATACTCAGGCCTTCATTTTCCATGTTTCCTACAACATGTGCAACAACAGCATCTCTCAGTGAAGCTGCTAGGGTGGGTGACAGGTACACAATGCCTGCTAGAAGTCTGTCTGTTGGTGGCATCACTTCAAGGATAATTGAGCTCCCAGGGATAATGTTTGCCACCTTGGGAGTTAGCCCTGCAGGCTTTTGGGGCCAAAACCTTTACCACCCTTCTCCTAAAGTTACAAACATAACCCTGGATCAAATCTCCACTCCACTTTTATGGAACATATGATCTGTTGCTTATTATCAATTTGTTCTTAAGCCCTTTACTAACTCCTACAACCAGGACCCTGCCCCCTTGTAAGCAACATTGCTCCACCCCACTTATTATTAAAATATTCT
The DNA here is from genome assembly GCF_033118175.1 of Dama dama. Lineage (NCBI taxonomy): Eukaryota > Metazoa > Chordata > Mammalia > Artiodactyla > Cervidae > Dama > Dama dama. The sequence goes on along the minus strand of NC_083715.1, from coordinate 6,387,722 downwards.
TAATGCCCTAACAGCATCAGATAACCCACTCCTTTGTCATTACTTCTGTTATTACCTAAAGCGAGTCTATGACAATGAAATGTTTACCATTGGAAACACCCTAAACTGCTCCTATGGAGGACTAGAGGAAGAAATCAGTGACTTACATTCCCTCAGAGCATTAAAAGGATAAGGCTTATGGCTGTTTCACCAGGTTCCCAGTCTCATGGCACAGGCTTGGATTGCTTTACATCATGGTATCTATTCCCTTTTATGGTGGACAAACTGACAATGAGTTAGAATTACATCTCCTTAATCCTACCCAGCACTAGTCACACTGGGGACCTTGGGGACACCCAACTCCAGCCTGGGGGTCCCAGGAGTTTGACCTGCCTTGACCTGCCTAGGGATCTGGTCCCTGGGAGGTTGTCACACCTCAACCTACTCAGGGATCCACAAGTCCAGGGGTCCCAGAAGGTCGATATGCCTCGACCTGCCCAGGGACCCAATTCTCAGGGGCCTGACCTTCCTGGATCTGCCCAGCGGTTCAATCTCCAGGAGGCTGTCATGCCTCAACCTGCCTGGGGATCTGCTCTCTGACCTGGGGACAGCTGGCTCTCAGGTTGCAACAGTACTGGGTAAGATAAGCTTCAGAAAGACTCACCCCTAAGGAAAGAAGCCTATTAGCTGTGGAATTGTGCCCGGCCTCAGCAATAACTCAGGAACCCTATGAGAACACCATTGCCTTTCTGGAAAGGCTAAAAGAGGCCTTCCAAAAGTTTACCAATCTGGACTTAGACTCTTATGAGGGACAGGTGATTTTAAAGGACAAATTCCTGTCCCAGTGTGCATCAGACATCAGGAAAAAGCTACAACAGCTACAGCAGCAGGACTCTGCTGCCTCTTTAGATGAAATGGTCCAGACAGCCACCAATACCTTTTATAACAGAGAACAGGAAAGGGGGGCCAAGGCCCAGGAAAGGGAGAAAAGGAAAGAGACAAGGCATGCCCAAATGCTGGCCACCCTCCAGGGAAGCCCAGTGGCAAACCCTGAGTCCTTGAAGGACAAGAGAGGAGGCAAATGCCTAATCTGTAGACAGGTGGGACATTGGGCCAAAGAGTGCCCAACCCGTGACAAGTCTCCTAAAACGACTTGCTACAAATGCCATCAATTGGGACATTGGATGGCACTCTGCCCTAGGGACCCAAGCCTCAAGGTCAAGTGCCAAGTCTTCCCTCACGATGGTTTAACAGGACTGAAGTGGCCTACTCCACCTGTCACAGATAACCATCTTGGGGCTGGAGCCAAGGGTGCAGCAAGATGTGGCAGGCAGGTAGAAGAATTTCTTGGTTGACACAGGGGCTACCTACTCCATCCTGACCTCCTACTCTGGAGCCTTCTCCTCCCAAACCTGTACCATTTTGGGTGCTACAGAAAAACAATTACAGAAAGATTCACTTGAGCACTTTGTTGCTGAGATGGATAAATATTTTTCCACCAGTTTCTGGTCGTCCCTTAGTGTCCTACTGCCTTATTGGGAAGAGATCTTTCCTTGTCTTTGAAATCTTGCAGCTAGTGCAGTCCTGATAGAAGATGCTTTAAAACTCTCTCTTGGGTGCAAACTAATCATTTTTACCAGCTATCAAATGAAACAACTCCTGAATGGGAGAGGCCATCTATGGATGTCTGATCAAAGGATCCTCAGATATCAAGTAAAATGCAGGCTTGACTATAACCCCTTGTGAAGTTCTTAACCCAGCTGCCCTCCTGCCTACCCCCAAGGGCTCTCTCCCTTCACTCTTGCCTAGAAACCTTGGACCACTGGACAAAAACCCGGGAGGGATTGTCAGAAGATCCTCTGACCAATCCTGAGGAAATATGGTACACTGATGGAAGCAGCTATGTCTTGGATGGAAAAACAGCCAGATATGCAGTAGTCTCCAATTTGGAGACCATAGAAGCTAAACCTTTGCCACCAGGTACGTCACCCCAATTAGCTGAGCTCATAGCCCTGACTCGAGCTTTAGAGCTGGGAAAAGGGGGAAAAAAGTAGCCATTTACACTGATTCCAAGTATGCTTTTCTGATACTACAAGCACATGCTTCTATTTAAAAAGAAAGAGACCACTTGACCACCCAAGGGCCCCCAATCAAGTATGGTAATCAAATCCTTAGGCATTTGGAGGCAGTCCATCTGCCCGCTGAGCTTTCAATCACCCATTGCAGAGGACACCAAAAAGGGAGCACAGAAGTGGCGCAAGAGAGCCAAGCAGCCAATCGGGCAGCTAAGAGAGCAGCATTACAGAACCATGACATAATAGGGCTTGCCACCTTAGTTCCATGTACTAATTTGCCAGGAACTCCTTCATATATGAAAGGTAAGACTCTTAAAGCTCAGAGTGAGGGCTTTCAAGAAGATCATATGGGGTGGTTCCAAAAGGAGGGGCTCCTTTCTCTTCCTGAGAGCCGCCAATGGAAGTTGGTTAACTCCTTATATGCCAACACTCATTTAAGGGGAAAGACCCTCCAAAGATTACTAGAAAGGTCTTTCAGAGGAACAAGCCTCCAAATGACTACAAGGCAAGTGGTCTCCTCTTGTCCCACTTGCCAATTAAACAATCCCAAGGAGCTCAAAGACCCCAGCTGGCCCAGCCCGTCCGAAAGCATGGGACATACCCAGGAGAGGACTTCACCCAAATGCCAGTTTCTCAAGGGTATTAAACATGACTGATACATTCATAGGATGAACTGAAGGCTTTCCCACCCAGACTGAGAAGGCCGAGGAGGTGGTAAAAAACTGCTCCATGATCATTCTGAGATTTCGTCTGCCCCTGTCATTGCAAAATTATGATGGGACATCATTTACTTCTAAGGTCACCCAAAGGGTCTCTAAAGCATTGGACATTGCTTATTATCTCCATTGTACCTGGAGGCCTCAGTCTTCAGGAAAAGTATGAAGAGCCAACCAATTCTAAAAATCAGTAATAAAAAAGATAACCCAGGAGACCTCCCTAGGATGGAAGGAGGATTTACCAATAGCAAGCTGGTTTTAGAAAAGGCAGAGGAACAAGAGATCAAATTGCCAATATCTGCTGGATCATTGAAAAAGCAAGAGAGTTCCAGAGAAACATCTATTTCTGCTTTATTGACTATGCCAAAACCTTTGATTGTGTGGATCACAATAAGCTGTGGAAAATTCTGAAAGAGATGGGCATACCAGACCACCTGACCTGTCTCTTGAGAAACCTGTATGCAGGTCAGGAAGCAACAGTTAGAACTGGACATGGAACAACAGACTGGTTCCAAATAGGAAAAGCACTTTGTCAAGACTTTATATTGTCACCCTACTTATTTAACTTATATGAAGAGTACATCATGAGAAACACTGGGCTAGAGGAAGCACAAGCTGGAATCAAGATTGCCGGGAGAAATATCAATAACCTCAGATACACAGATGACACCACCCTTATGGCAGAAAGTGAAGAAGAACTAAAGAGCCTCTTGATGAAAGTGAAAGAGGAGAGTGAAAAAGTTGGCATAAAGGTCAACATTCTGAAAACTAAGATCATGGCAACCGGTCCTATCACTTCATGGCAAATAGATGGGGAAACAGTGGAAACAGTGTCAGACTTCATTTTTTGGGCTCCAAAATCATTGCAGATGGTGACTGCAGCCATGAAATTAAAAGACACTTACTCCTTGGAAGAAGAGTTATGACCAACCTAGATAGCATATTAAAAAGCAGAGACATTATTGCCAACAAAGTCTGTCTAGTCAAGGCTATGGATTTTCTAATAGTCATGTATGGACGTGAAAGTTGGAATGCAAAGAAAGCTGAGTGCCAAAGAATTGATGCTTTTGAACTGTGGCGCTGGAGAAGACTCTTGAGAGTCCCTTGGACTGCAAGAGATCCAATCCGTCCATTCTAAAGGGGATCAGTCCTGGGTATTCATTGGAGGCACTGGTGTTGAAGCTGAAACTCCAATACTTTGGCCATCTCATGTGAAGAGCTGACTCATTGGAAAAGACCCTGATGCTGGGAAAGATTGAGGGCAGGAGGAGAAGGGGACAACAGAGGATGAGATGGTTGGAAGGCACCACCGACTCGATGGACATGGGTTTGGGGGGACTCCAGGAGTTGGTGATGGACAGGAGGCCTGGTGTGCGACAGTTTCTGGGGTCCAAAGAGTCAGACACAACTGAGTGACTGAACTGAACTGAACTGAACTGAGTTCCTCCATACCTGTGTTGCCACCAAGGAGAAGGTTGATCTTAGTCCTTATGAGATGGTATATGGGAGATCTTTTGTTTATGTCAATGACCTCTTCCTAGATCCAGATGCTCAGACTCCCTGGTCTTATACCATGGCCGTTGGGCAATTCCAACAGGATATATGCTTGTAGGGTGTCAACTAGGGCCCAAAGAATTCTAAAGAGGCACCACTATATGCTGCAGAGACACAAGTCCTAATTAAAGTCTGGAAAGTTGGGTCCCCAAAGGCTCAACTCCAGCCCACATGGAAGGGCCCTAACTGTAATATTTTCTACCACACAGCAATCAAGGTTACAGGACACGACTACTGGATTCACTACTCAAGAGTCAAGCTGTGAAAGAAAAATTAAGAGGACATTCAATATACCTGTGAGCCCCTTGGAGATCTCAGATACCTATTCAGGATTACAAATGAGTGCCATTCTAATGAACACTCCTAAAATTAAGTTTCTGGGAATAAGATTTCTCAGTCAATCAGTCAGTCAGTTCAGCACTCAGTCATGTTCCACTCTTTGTGACCCCATGGACTACAGCATACCAGGCTTCCCTGTCCATCACTGACACCCAGAGCTTGCTCAAACTCATGTCTGTCAAGTTGACAATGCCATCCAACCATCTCATCCTCTGTTTTCCCCTTCTGCTACTGCCTTCAAACTTTCTCAGCACCAGGGTCTTTTCCAATGAGTCATTTCTCTACATTAGATGACCAAAGATTTGGAGTTTCAGCTTCAACATCAGTCCTTTCAATGTATATTCAGGACTGATTTCCTTTAGGATGGACTGGTTGGATTTCCTTGCAGTCCAAGGGACTCTCAAGAGTCTTCTTCAACATCACAGTTCAAAAGCATCAATTCTTCGAAGCTCAGCTTTCTTCCTACTCCAACTCTCACATCCATACATGACTACTGGAAAAACCATAGCTTTGACAAGATGGACCTTTGTTGCCAAAGTGATATCTCTGCTTTTTAATATGCTGTCTAGGTTGGTCATAGCTTTTATTCCAAGGAGCAAGCGTCTTTTAATTTCATGGCTTCAGTCACCATCTGCAATGATTTTGGAGCCCAAGAAAACAAAGCCTGTCACTGTTTCCGTTGTTTCCCCATCTATTTGCCATGAAGTAATGGGATTGGGTGCCATGATGTTACTTTTCTGAATATTCATCTGCTCTGTGGGTGAGACTTCAAAGATTGCAGTTTAGGCTTCCTGCTTATAATCCCTGGATGGTAACAAACTGATATCATCATCAATCTGTGACCAAATTGCAGCTCTGGTTTCATGTTAATGCTGTTTGTTTTGTTGTGTAAAACTTGGAATGTAGTTAAGCCTGGGGCTTGGTTAGCCAGGCCGCCTCCAGGGTTTCAACAATCTCAAGATCCTCCCCCATCTTATCTATCTATCTGTGCTGCAAGTCTTAAGGTCACAGCAGGCAGTCACTCACAGCCACCCCCAGTCAAGGCAGTGTCCAGGCAGGTTAAAAGCAAGGTCAGAGGCCTGCTCTGCTTTGTCTCTGAAGCCTAAACAAGATTATTCGTTAAATTTCTCTAAAAGACTCTAAATAATAATCCATTTACTATGAAATGCCTGCAAAGAATTCAGGCGGTATGCCACCACCAAAATACAATATGAGATTCAGAAGACCTGATTTCAGTCTCCATTCTGCTGCTGATTAGCCTGTGGCTGTGGCCACTTAACTTCTGTGTAAGTGACCCAGAAAGTGACCTGAGCTGGATAAGGTTATATCTTAAGGACATTTCTAGCTAAGATTTTGTCACGTCTTTGATTTCTTTTTCAATTACCAATCATATTTTTGTAGACTTGACGAGAGTAGGGGGAAAGGAGGGTACATCCATGTTAATTTACCAAGATAAATTTGGCTGCCTGTTAGTCTGTTTTTTAATCTTTTATTTGCCTCACTCCTGCTTTATTTTCTTGTCTACTTTCATGTATGTCAACATAAAATCTTTGATTATTTTTTTTTTCTCTTCATCATTTTCATTAGGAAAAATAAAACCCATACCTTTGGAATAGCACTGGAGCTTTCTAAAACTATGCACCAACCCACAACCATAGTTTTTTGTAGAGAATGTAATATACTTTCAACCAACTCTCTAACCCAGTGGCTCAGATTTAATATTATGTGGCACATCATTAAATCATTGAAAATATTTTACTAATGTGCAATTCATGAAATTTAATCTGGAGAAACAGCAAAAAAAGAAGAGAAGGCACTCACGTTTCTATTACTTGAAAAGTACTTAGAGTGTCTGTAGGAAGCGAGGAATAAAAATCAGGTATTATCATTGCTGATACTAATTAAGTGGAATTAGACTTAAGAAGTTACACCTTTTACACTATCAGTCAGTTACCTGGTGAGAAAATACAATTTTTAGTACAGTTTGGAGATTGTTTTTGTAACATATGGCAGAGAGGCACTGGGCTCCTGGAAGTAGGACAGAAGGAACAAAACTAGTTTCTGGGAGTACTGAAAACATGCTCCACTGATTTTATATTTGGTTAGGGATAATCTTGGGAAAAAGGAAGCATAATTAAGAAAAAATGTTATAACAACATCCATATTGATGTTATTAACAGTATTAAAACAGTGAGCCCTCAGTTTGGAAATAATAGTAATTATTCATATAAATGTTATTTTAATGTACTTCACATCCATTAGTCTAAAAATTATGCTGTAGACAGAATAACAAGGAGAATTCAAATACAAAAGGCATAAATGTTACTGGGAATGTTAGTTGTTAATTATAAGAAATGACTACAATAAAGTGTGTGGTTGATGAGAAAACAAACATTATGATTTATAGAGAACTCAACATCCATTCAAATAGCATCAATTCTCTATCTACTGTGAGTAAAGATTCTGATAGATATTGGACTTTATGATCCTCAAAAAAAAGGGCTGCTGCTGCTAAGTCGCTTCAGTCATGTCCGACTCTGTGAGACCCCAGAGACAGAAGCCCACCAGGCTCCCCCGTCCCTGGGATTCTCCAGGCAAGAACACTGAAGTGGGTTGCCATTTCCTTCTCCAATGCATGAAAGTGAAAAGTGAAAGTGAAGTCGTTCAGTCGTGTCTGACTCTTACCGACCCCATGGACTGCAGCCTACCAGGCTCCTCCATCCATAGGATTTTCCAGGCAAGAGTACTGGAATCGGTTGCCACTGCCTTCTCCAAAGATAAAAGGGAAACTGTCCAATTAATTTTATAAGAAAAAAGAGATTTTTAGAACAGAAAAAGTCATGTAAGTGTTGCTCCTTCTGCTACTAACACATATTAGAGTATCAAAGATTGCAAAAGACAGCAACTACCTCCAAAGAAAGCAATATACTTGTTTTCTGAACTTTCCAAAGAGATATCATATCCTTTATTAACAGGGGATACGTTCCAAAACTCCGAGTGGATACTTCAGTCAGTTCAGCTCAGTTCAGTCGCTCAGTCCTGTCCGACTCTTTGCAACCCCATGAATAGCAGCACGCCAGGCCTCCCTGTGCATCACCAACTCCTGGAGTCCACCCAAACCCATGTCCATCAAGTCAGTGATGCCATCCAACTATCTCATCCTTTGTCATCCCCTTCTCCTCCTGTCCCCAATCCTTCCCAGCATTAGGATCTTTTCCAATGAGTCAACTCTTCTCATGAATTGGCCAAAGTATTGGAGTTTCAGCTTCAACATCAGTCCTAGAGAGCACCAAATCATATCTGTACTGTTTCTTCCTACACAAACATACCTATGATAAAGTTTCATTTATAAATTAGGCACAGTAAGAGATTAACACCAATAACTAGTAATAAAATAGAACAGTTTTAACAGTATACTGTAATAAAAGTTTAATGTAGTCTATCTCTTTCTCAGAATATTTTGTACAAATGTAATGCTTTTTCGTCTTAACCAAGCACTTCTCAGGCACTGTAGCCATAAGTTATGCAGTCTGAGGTGTGACAGCAAAACTAGCATGAATTTCTTTTCATTCTTCACAGTTTTGAAGATAGAAATTCATTCTTACCATAACATTTTAGCAATATCAATATAATAATTCTTTCTTTCCTTATTAAATGTAGAACTTTCAGTTTTTCACTTTTCAGCTTCTTTCTGGCATATTTGAATTACTAGCATCACTGCTCTTGTGCTTTGGGACCATTTAGTGAAATAAGGATTATTTGAACACAAGCATTGTGATACCTTGACAGAAGATCTGATAACCCAGCTGATACTAAGTGACTAATAGATGGGATATGCTAAAAAAAAAGGAATGATTCATGATTCAGATGGGGTGAAGCAGAATGGCATCAGATTTCATCTCACCACTCAGAATAGCATGGAATTTAAAACTAATTAATTATTTATTTCTGGGTTTTTTTTCATTTAATATTTTCTGATCATGGTTGACTATGGGTTACTGAAACCTTAGAAAACAAAACTGTGGATAAGAGAGGACTACTATATACTTTCTGAATACTTTTTTCAATATTATAAATTGATAAACTATATATAGAAGCTCATCAGTTGCCAATCATCTATAAGGGAATATTAATTTTATCAGGTCAGATGTATAGAATACTTATATGTTCAACATTTTGCTCCAAATAGTAGTAGTATATATGCATTGGTTACAATGACAAATAATAAAATAATATTTCCCTGTGTTTTTTCAGGTTCTCTTCCTCATTCTTTTGTTTATGAAAATAAGAATATTAAATAAATCACTCTAGAATATGAATCTCACTTGAAGATTGAATGGCAGCCAGGCATTTTCTTAGGAAACATTTAAAGGACAGAAGTACTTAGAAAACTGAAGATTTTAAAAGAGCAATATTTCAAATGTATCACTTTCTAACATATCTTAATTTTTTAATTTATTTTGTTTTTTTAAAGGGGAAAGAGGAAAAACTGCAAGGAAAAAATCTAAAAGAAAAAAAGGCACAATATCTTGAATTGGTTCTTTCTAGGAAACTAATGAGTCAGTTCAATTTTGAGTTAGTGGAATATTCCATAAAGTCTGTATTTTAACTCATATATTTGTTGTACACTAATTAGAAAAAAAATAACATTAGGAAATTGGAGGATTCTGGGAAAATTACATCCTAAGTACAATAATGCCTTTTCTTTTTCCCAAAAGTTGACTTTTCATGTATGTGTGCTTATTTGTGAATGTGTGTGAGCCTATGTGCACATGTATGAGTATTGTGGGTAAGAGAGGAAGAGGGTTAATCCTGAAAAATATCATGGGCACCCTAATATGTTTCCAGTGTTCCATGATGGTCTGGGTAGATGTGGGTAGAAGAAGGAGAAGACCTAGTATTTGGGGAGGAAAGTTGACTATCCAAGAAAGCTGAGAGCAGATAAGTACCATGATATGGTAGCTAACAGAGGGTTCCTAATCATTTACACATTATTACCTTCTTAGCCATCTGTTTTATTTGGCTCACTTATTTTACATGTATTAATATTGAGTATCTACTATTTGGTGAAACTAACTTGATACTGGGGATGCAATGGATACAAAACAAACTTGGGATTGGGGTGGTAGACATGTGATGGGTAGGAATTAACCAAATACAAAAAATAATACTCTTTTCCAGAAAAACATAAAGAGAAAACCATAAAAAACATAATCTTGCCAGAAGACATCAAGAAAAACTTCCCAAAGGCAGTGGCATTTGTACTGTGACTGGAAAGATGATTAGGACTTAGCTTGCTCAGTAGACAAAAGATTTGGAAAGGGCAAAACTCTTTGAGGCAGACAGGAGCATGGTTCAGTGACTTCAGTGGTGATCCGCACTCCCAGTGGAGGGACCTGGGTTCGATCCCTGGTTAGGAAACTGGATCCCACATGCCACAACTAAAGATCAGTTTCAGCCAAATAAATAAATATTTTAAAAAATAATAATAACAAGGAATTTTAAGAAGAGCGAGAAGGTAATATGGTTCATTTAAAGAAATGAAAGTTGGACAATTTGACTGGAATAAAGAGAAGAAAGAAGAATTGCATATCCTGATTCCAGACGGGTTGACAGTGACCAGATTTTGTCCTTAAAGCTAAGGGAAGTTATTGACTGAAGTATTTAAATAGAGGATTACATGATAGGGTCTGTAGTATGTAAAGACTTTTCTGGACAAATGGTATAGAGGTTCTCAAGAGTAGATGTGCAGAGACAATTATCAGACCACAACCATAGTCAAGAAAAATTTGATAATGATGGGCCTACAGATGGTGAAAAGAGGACAGACTGGTGAGATATTGGGGGGGAGGGGTGGATTTCAGGCTCAAGAATGTAATAGTAAAATTTGAAGGACCATCAGTTTATTGCCACAGTTTATTTGTTTTGGGTATATTAAATTTGAAGAACAAAGAATCATCCAAATATTTGGGTGTGTGTAACTAGAAAAGTAACATATGTCTCAAGCAAGAGTCTTAGATTTAGGAGTTAGCATCAGATATGTGATATCTGAAACTAAGTGGAACACTTAGTCAGAATCATGTAGAAATTTGAAGGAAAAGAAAGTTACATTATCAATTTTGGATTGGAATAAGAAATAAGAGGAGGAAAAGAAAAAGAATGGCTCAAAGTGACCAGAAGGAAGAAGCAGAAAGTTGGGGGGGGGGGGGGGGGGGGCAAAGTTAGACAGAAAAGAAGAGTAGTACATTTTAGAACTAACATCAAAAAAAGATGTCCTTTTCATTACAGGAGACTGAAATGCAAAAGCAGGAAGTCAAGAAACACCTGGAGTAACAGGCAAATTTGGCCTTGGAGTACAGAATGAAGCCAGGCAAAGGCCAATAGAGTTCTGCCAAGAGAACACACTGGTCATAGCAAACACCCTCTTCCAACAACACAAGAGAAGACTCTACACATGGACATCACCAGATGGTTGACCCCAAAATCAGATTGATTATATTCTTTGCAGCCAAAGATGGAGAAGCTCTATAGAGTCAGCCAAAACAAGACCAGGAGCTGACTGTGGCTCAGATCATAAACTCCTTACTGCCAAGTTGAGACTGAAATTGAAGAAAGTGGAAAAAACCACTAGACCATTCAGGTATAGCCTAAATCAAATCCCTTATGACTATACAGTGGAAGTGAGAAATAGATTTAAGGGACTAGATCTGATAAAGTGCCTGATGAACTATGGATGGAGGTTCACAACATTGTACAGGAGACAGGAATCAAGACCATCCCCAAGAAAAAGAAATACAAAAAAAAAAAAAAAAAAAAAAATGGCTGTCTGAGGACGTCTTACAAATAGCTGTGAAAAGACAGGAAGTGAAAAGCAAAGGACAAAGGGAAAGATATACCCATTTGAATGCAGAGTTCCAAAGAATAGCAAGGACAGTTAAGAAAGCCTTCCTCAGCGATCAATGCAAAGAAATAGAGGAAAACAATAGAATGGGAAAGACTAGAGATCTCTTCAAGAAAATTAGAGATACCAAGGGAACATTTCATGCAAAGATGGGCACAATAGAAGACAGAAATGGTAGGGACCTAAGAGAAGCAGAAGATATTAAGAAAAGGTGGCAAGAATACACAGAAGAACTGTACAAAAAGGGTCTTCATGACCCAGATAATCACGATGGTGTGAATACTCACCTAGACACAGACATCCTGGAATGTGAAGTCAAGTGGGCCTTAGGAAGCATCACTATGAACAAAGCTAGTGGACGTGATGGGATTCCAGTTGAGCTATTTCAAATCCTAAAGGATGACGCTATGAAAATGCTGCACTCGGTATGCCAGAAAATATGGAAAGCTCAGCAGTGGCCACAGGACTCGAAAAGATGAGATTTCATTCCAATCCCAAAGAAAGGCAATGCCAAAGAATGCTCAAACTACCACACAATTGCACTCATCTCACACGCTAGTGAAGTAATGCTTAAAATTTTCCAAGCCAGAGGTCAACAATACGTGAATCGAGCACTTCAAGATGTTCAAGCTGGTTTTAGAAAAGGCAGAGGAGCCAGAGATCAAACTGCCAACGTCCACTGGATCATCAAAAAGGCAAGAGAGTTCCAGAAAAACATCTATTTCTGCTTTATTGACAATGCCAAAACCTTTGACTTTGTGGATCACAATAAACTGTGGAAAATTCTGAAAGAGATGGGCATTCCAGACCACCTGACCTGCCTCTTGAGAAACCTGTATGCAGGTCAGGAAGCAACAGTTGGAACTGGACATGGAACAACAGACTGGTTCCAAATAGGAAAAGGAGTACATCAAGGCTGTATATTGTCACTCTGCTTATTTAACTTATATGCAGAGTACATCATGAGGAACGCTGGGCTGGAAGAAGCACAAGCTGGAATCAAGATTGCTGGGAGAAATACCAATAACCTCAGATACACAGATGACACCACCCTTACGGCAGAAAGTGAAGAAGAACTAAAGAGCCTCTTGATGAAAGTGAAAGAGGAGAGTGAAAAAGTTGGCTTAAAGCTCAACGTTCAGAAAACTAAGATCATGGCATCCAGTCCCATCACTTCATGGCAGATAGATGGTGAAACTGAAAACAGTGGCTGACTTTATTTTTCTGGGCTCCAAAATCACTGCAGATGGGGATTGCAGCCATAAAATTAAAAGACACTTACTCCTTGGAAGGAAAGTTATGACCAACCTAGACAGCATATTAAAAGCAGAGACATTACTTTGCCAACAAAGGTCCATCTAGTCAAGGCTATGGTTTTTCCAGTGCTCATGTATGGATGTGAGAGTTGGACTATAAAGAAAGCTGAGCACTGAAGAAGTGATGCTTTTGAACTGTGGTGTTGGAGAAGACTCTTGAGAGACCCTTGGACTGCAAGGACATCCAACCAGTCCATCCTATAGGAGATCGGTCCTGGGTGTTCATTGGAAGGACTGATGTTGAAGCTGAAACTCCAATACTTTGGCCACCTGATGCGAAGAGCTGATTCACTGGAAAAGATCCTGATACTGTGAAAGATTGAAGGCAGGAGAAGGGGACAGCATAGGATGAGATTGTTGGATGGCATCATTGACTCAATGGACATGGGTTTGGGTGGACTCCGGGAGTTGGTGATGGACAGGGAGGCCTGGTGTGATGCCATTCATGGGGTTGCAAAGAGTCGGACACGACTGAGTGACTGAACTGAAATGAACTGAATTGAACATTTTTTAAATTGAAATGATATGAAAAGCCACTGGACTAATAATGTGCATTACCAAGAAGATGGAGGGTCATAGACATTATCAGAGTCTTTGACAAGAGCAATTTTAGTGGCTGGCTGCATAGTAGGAGTGGAAATAGGATTGCCTTGGGTTCAGAAGTAAGTGGAATCTGAGGGATGGGAGAAAGGGAGTGAAGGTACTGTTGGCGTGGGAAGATAAATAAAGCTCCCCTGCCTCTGTGTAACCTCATGAGGATGGGATATAATTGAGTATGTTGGAATGCTGATGGAGAAGGAGACAGTCGAGAAGGAAATATTCAACATAGGAAATAGAATAATACAGGAAATGTTGATTATGAAATAGTAGCAGGACTTCTCTGGTGGTGCTTGTGGTAAAGAACCCACCTGCTAATGCAGAAGACAAAAGAGACACAGTTCCATCCCCAAGTCGGAAAGATCTCCTGGAGGAGGATGTGGCAACCTGCTCCAGTATTCTTTCCTAAAGAATCCCTGGGCAGAGGAACCTGATGGGCTACTGTCCCTAGAGTCACAAAGAGTCAAACACAACTGAAGCAATTTAGTGCACACTCACATAATAGTAGTAGGAGCCATTGGGATCTCCTTAATCCAATCAGGCTTTTAGCTCAAAACATTTGGTATAGCTTCTTCTACCTCTGCTTTGACCTGTATTGTAGGGTGTAAATTTCCAGGGATACCAACTGTTTTATAGGACTCCTTTTATTTTATATATTTAGTATACTCTGATTTTCATCTCTTAATCAGCTTAAGGCTACTGATAACTCCACTCTGCTTTTTTGGTGACTTACGCTTAGTTTTTAGCATCTTGCTCTTTCTTAGTTAAAATTTCAACAAATGCATCAAGGAAGGAACCTCTTGAGTTTGACATTACTTTCCTATACCTCTCTTCTCAAGGTTTTGGCTTACTGAATCAGGGGTCAGCAGCAAAATTTATCTCTTTTGCCCTTCTGAGGTTGAAAATAGCTTGCCTTGTTCTGCTGATTCTTTGCTGTATTCCCATTTTAGCAGCCTTCAGTTCTATATTAGCAAATATCCTGAGTAGAAAAGTAACTCCTGGGATTCCCTTTCTCCAAGATTTTGGCCTCTCAAGAGCTAGTTTCTTCAGCAACTCTGCAATAGATTCCACTTGATTTTGTATTTTATCCAACTCTTCTGGTGGTTTCCAGCAGGAGCATGACTTTGCTGCAAGCTACTTCATGATATTACATACTGTCAGCGCTGTGCTTCATCTAACTTTAAATATCAAGACTGATTCATTAAAAATCTCAAAAGTTATGCTCAAGATGTTTCTTATTTTATGCAGTTAAATTATTATAGTGGCAATTCATTCAGGGTTCTGGTTTTTCATAGAAACCTTTAAAATGATATGCTGTTAACATTCAGTACCCAGTGTGAAAGCAGAATTCTTCCCCTTAGGGATAGTGCATAATATTCAAAAGCTGATAAACAAAGACCAGCAGTTTGGGTTCATTCACAATTCTCAGGCCACAGATTTTAGAATGTCCTCAGAAGAGGAAAGGTAGGTTTTTCTTTTTCATTCTGATGATTTTGGAAACAAAGAAATGCTGAAACATTGAAAGCTAACACAGCACTCCTTAATATTTATTAACAGGAAATATTTTATTTTGCAAAATTTATAGACATGTAATGAAATAGATTTTTCATATGCTTCAGTTTATTCTAAAAAAATTTTTCTCTAATAGGAGACAGTTAAATAGCATCAATTCTCATGTACAAAGTTGAATTGAAATTATAATCCACTTGGTGAAAAGAGTTCTTCCTTTCATTGGAAGGACTGATGCTGAAATTGAAGTTCCAATACTTTGGCTACCTGATGTGAAGAACTGATTCATTGGAAAAGACCCTGATGCTGGGAAAGTTTGAAGACAGGAGGAGAAGAGGACAACAGGGATGAGATGTTTTCATGGTATCACCAACTCGATGGAATGTGTTTGAGCAAGCTCCGGGAGTTGGTAATGGACAGGGAAGCCTGGCGTGCTGCAGTCCATGGGGTCCCAAAGGGCCAGACATGACTGAGCAACTGAGCTGAACTGAACTGGTGAAAGAAGAGAATTCTATATATATGTTGTCAAGTTTTAGCCCTATTAAATTCTCCTCCTTCAATTTTCCTTTGCTTTGTTTTATTAGTGATTGGACACAGTCCCACACTGTTGTACTGTGCTTATGAACTATGTATTGATTCAGGAACTTGTCTTCTAAAACCCTATAATTAAATTCCAAGTTTCTACAAGAAATCAAAAATAAAATTATCTTGACATTGGGAGATAACTACAATATCCTTGAAACTTATTTTTAGGACCTCAGACAGAAGATCCTCATTTATCTGCTAAATAACCTAAACAGATATTTCCTTAGCAATTCAGGTTGATTATATTGCTCACAAAGTTTAAGTAAGGTGACTTATACCTTCTTTTTCTCTACTGTTATAATGACTAGAGCTTCCCAGGGGGCACAGTGGTAAAGAATGCACCTAGACTTGGTTCATAATTTCTTCTTCTTTGGTCTTCATTTTCTAAACAATCAAATTATAAACTACTTAATATATATGTGGGCCATCACATTTTCTTCCAAAACACATCTATTAGAATATTGTATAAAATATCATGTAAGAAAATTATGGTCTAAAAGCTTCTAAAACCCCATTTCTACTTTGTTGAAAGTGGGATTTTCAGGGTGTATCAGTTCAGTTCAGTTTAGTCATTCAGTCGTGTCCGACTCTTTGTGTTTTCATGGACTGCAGCACACCAACTCCGGGAGCTTACTCAAACTCAAGTCCATCGAGTTCAGTAATGCCATCCATCAGTGAGGAGTCAGTGATCTCCTCCTCTGTCATCCCCTTATCCTCCTGCCTTCAAACTTTCCTAGCATCAGAGGCTTCTCCAATGAGTCCGTTTTTTCTATCAGGTGGCCATAGTATTGGAGTTTCAGCTTCAGCATCTGTTCTTCCAATGAACATTCAGGACCAGTTTCCTTTAGGATGGACTGGTTTGATCTCCTTGCAGTCCAAAGGACTCTCAAGAGTCTTCTCCAACACCACAGTTCAAAAGCATCAATTCTTTGACACTCAGCTTTCTTTATAGTCCAACTCGCATATCCATACATGACTACTGGAAAAACCATAGCATTGACTAGAAGGACCTTTGTTGGCAAAGTAGTGTCTTGCTTTTTAATATGCTGTCTAGGTTGGTCGTAGATTTTCTGCTAAGGATCAAGCATCTTTTAATCTCATGGCTTCAGTCACCATCTGCAGTGATTTTGGAGCCCAATAAAATAAAGTTTCTTACTGCTTCCATTGTTTCCCCATCTATTTGCCATGAAGTGATGGGACCTGATGCCAT
Organism: Dama dama; assembly: GCF_033118175.1. NCBI lineage: Eukaryota > Metazoa > Chordata > Mammalia > Artiodactyla > Cervidae > Dama > Dama dama. Next base: position 6,370,941 of record NC_083715.1, on the reverse strand, counting down.
GATTTTAGTTTTTTGAATGTTGAGTTTTAAGCCAATTTTTTCACTCTCTTCTTTCACTTTCATCAAGAAGCTCTTTAGTTGCTTTTTTTTTTTTTTCTGCTTTCTGACATAAGGGTGGTGTCATCTGCATATCTGAGGTTATTGATATTTCTCCTGGCAGTCTTAATCCCAGCTTGTGCTTCATCCAGCTCAGCATTTTGCATGATGTACTATGCATATTAGTTAAATAAGCAGGGTGACAATATACAGCCTTGACATACTCCTTTCCTGATTTGGAACCAATCTATTGTTCCATGTCTGGTTCTAACTCTTGCTTCTTGACCTGCATAAAGATTTCTCAGGAGGCAGATAATGTGGTCTAGAATCCCCATCTCTTTAAGAATTTTCCAGAGTTTGTTGGGATCCACACAGACAAAGGCTTTAGCATAGTCAGTAAAGCAGAAGTAAATGTTTTCCTGGAACTCTCTTGCTTTTTCTGTGATCCAATGGTTGTTGGCAATTTGATCGCTGGTTCTCAGGTGTATGAAAGACAATAAAAACAAAGCTAGATTGAGAAATCATATGCTTCTGAGGGAGTTTCCTGGATGGCATTAGTGGTAAAGAATCTGCCTGCCAGTGCAGGAGACATAAGAGATGTTTGTTCTATCCCTGGATCAAGAAAATCCCCTGGAGGAGGGCAGAAAACTCACCCCAGTTTTATTGCCTGCAGAATGCCATGGAAAGAGGAGCCTGGTGGGCTACAGTCCATAGAGTCACACAGAGTTGGACACAATTCTCATGGCTTAGTACTCATGTATGCAATGCTTCTGGGGAAAACAATAAGAAACAATAAGAAAACAATAAGAAAAAAATAAAATAGTGATAGCTAGCAGAAAGCACAAAGTTCTGTTATGTGATGCTTCCTACCTGTAGGATCTTCCTTCATTCTTAGGAACAAAAAATGAAGAAATTGACCTTCTCCTGTTAATAAGGCACTAAATTTAGAACAGTTTATTTACTTCCCTAAAAAATTAAGTCAAGCTTACCTTGCTTGAGGTGGTCATTGAGATCTGAATCCCACTTCCATGGCCTCATAAATCGTTGTGTAAAGGAGGACCACATACCCAGGCAGGCAGAGACTGGGGAGGTGTGATTTTCCTTCCTTAAGTACTTATTTTGTGAAAAGTAATTGAGGGACTTTTGTCCTCTTTTCCTTTGTTCTTTTTTCTGTGTATGGTTCTAGTGGTGAATGGGTGGTGGGAATAACCAAAAGCAAGCAGGAGAAAGCTGTAGAATATAAGTTAATGCTATGTGCACACACATATAATCAATATAATACAGATTACCAGAAACTGACAGACAGATGTTAACAGGAAGAGCCTTCCCTTAGCTGTCAACCCGACAAAAACACAGCAGTGACTGTTCATTTTGAGTATTGGTCTGTGATTGTCCTTCCATGTCTACAGGTTTTCCTTTCATCTCCTATGCTTTTGAATTCCTTCTCTGAAAGCTTTACTATTGTTTCTGGGATATGACAGCCAATATGATAGGCAACATCTCAGTGCTTTAAAAATCTGCTTTCTTTTTATTTCTTTTTATTTTTTCTTGGCTCCCTTCTTCTGCATTCTGTGGACTTATGCTGTGGCACAGATCCAGTCTGGGACTGCACATCAGTAATAAAAGATTGGATTTGTCTAAGGAAGTGGTTAATCTTATTGTGCTAGTTAACATTATGAAATAGTTATGAAAAAATACTGCAAAGCAATTGGAAACATCCCTCGATATTTTGTCATGAAAGAATACTAGAACTTAAAAAAGTACTATGGTAAAGGTGTGTTGTTGTGCACATACTGAAATGAACCCAAATCAAAGATTATTTATTATATGGTATACAAAGTAATAGAGTATTTAGGAGAAAGAAGCAGAATAAAAGGCACAGCCCCTGTTTTTATGAATATAGACTGTAATTACAGACACAAGTAAATATCTAGTTACAGAGATGGAGCATCTTGGTTTGGTTATGATACACTAATAATCACAAGGAGGATAAAATTTATTTTTATTTGGTAAGATAAGAGAAAACTTTACAGAGTGGTAACATTTGAGTAGAGACTTACAAAATTTTAGCATATAAAGTTGAGATTAGTAGGGTAGTTTATCCAACATGAAAGAAAAAATATGGAAAAAATAAACTACACAATTAGAGATTTGGAAAATATCCATGTGCTTCATTTTTTTTTTCATTGAGAAATAGTTATTGAACACTTGCAAACAGTATTTTATAAAATAGGATGAGTCTTACTGCCTAGTGTAGAATATAAACTTTAAAGAAATGAGTAATTATGATTGTAATAAATGCTATGTAAAGCATATGCCACTGTGTTTTCATAGGCCTGTGGTTGGTCAACTCACAGTGGAGGAGCAGAGAAATCCATCTGATAAAGAGATTTTTTATTAAGTTAGAAATGCTGTTTATATTTTGCTATATTTATTCTATCCATTTTGCTAAATTTTAAAAGTAAACTATAGACACTGGCATTTCACCTAGGTCTCCCGCACCATGGGCAGATTCTTTACCATCTGAACCACCATGAAAGCCCCAGTGTAGATTTTCTCATTGTCAGTTATTTTAAATTTGATCTCTTGGTTAATGTAGTGAAAATTAAAATGTTAATCGCTCAGTCGTATCTGACTCTTTGGGACACTATGGATTTAGACCCCAGGCTCTTCTGTCCATGGAATTCTCCAGGCAAGAATACTGGAGTGGGTTGCCATTTCCTCCTCCAGGGGATCTTCCCAGCCCAGAGATGGAACTTGGGTCTCCTGCATTGCAGGCATGTTCTTTACTGTCTGAGCCACCAGGGAAGCCCCTGGGTTATGTCTTCAGTGTAAGGTTATGTATTACTCCCCAAACCAGCAATTAGGCTGAAACAATACCTCAGCTCCATGTGAAGTCCAGTTATCAATTGACCATTGACCTAATATTTTTAGTGTCTAATAATTATACTTGGTTACCACTTCTACAGTGCTTCCCTGGTGGCTCAGTGGAAAAGAATCCACTTGCTAATGCAGGAGACTCAAATTTGATTCCTGGAAAAGGAAATGGCAACCCACTATAGTATTCTTGCCTGGGAAATCCCATGGACAGAGGAGCCTGGCAGGCTATGTCCATTGTGTTGCAAAAGAATAGGAGAACTTAGCTACTAAACCACTACCATCATCACATTTTTATTTAAATATCTTTCATTATATAAGTGGCCTTTATTTATTTGTTTCTTTGCATTACTCTGCATTCCAGAGTAATCTTATTCATCATAAGAGAACCAGTTAATTTTTCTCCTTACATGAAGCTTTAGCAACTAAACAATAACCAGTTATACCACTACAGGTGTAAAATTGTTGTTTTCTAATTCTATCACTCAATATTTACCTTGGCTTATAATTTTTAAAGAAGTTCTTTGTAATATCAGTATTTGAGGATATTTGGTAACCTTGAAACATAATTTTTACTGAAAAGGTATCACAAAGCCTATTTTTTCCCTTATAAATTCCAATGATTCAAATGAGTAGTTTACTAGTTAATTTGATGAAACAATTTTAAGTTAGGAATAAAGGGAAAAACAATAGGTGGAAAAGAAGTTTTTCAGACAATACTGTAGTCTGCCAGGCTCTTCTGTCCATGGGATTTTCCAGGAAAGAATATTGGAGTGGGTTGCCATGCCCTTCTTCAGGGAATTTTCCTGACTCAGGGAATGAACCCACATTTCTTGTGTCTCCTGCACTGCAGGTGGATTCTTTCCCCACTAAGCCCCCTGAAGGCCCTTTTTAGACAATAAGAACAACATTTTAGAGCCTAGGCTCTTAAAAAAAAGAATATATTTCATCAAAGGAAACAAAAGAATGGTATGAGGATTGGTTGGGGAGAGCAAAATAATACTAGGACAAATGAGATCCTAATTATGGCCTTATAGCTAAAGATAAGGATTTTGTCTTCATATCTATGTAATTATAAAATCACTTAAAGATTTTAAGCAACAGAGCCAAATGTGCAGATAGGCATATTTTCACCTAGTTCCATTTTTTTTCTTACTCTGTCTCTAATTTTTAAATTGAGGCTGGTCATACATAGAATAAAATGCACAGATCCTAAATGTATAGCTTCATGAATTTTCTCAAATCAATACATTCATGGAACCACCACTACATAAAGAATATTTCAAACTCCCGGAAGGTTTCCTCATGCATTTTCCCAGTCAGTACTCCTGCTATACCATTCTCAGGATTGATGCTAAGGACTCCTGCCTCCTGTAATCCACATCCTTGTATAATACCCTTGCACAATAAACAAGGTTGGGTTGTCTTGTCTCCATGTTTTGCTTTTTTATTACAGATAAGATAGGGGTTGCATTGACTATGTAGCTCTCTTCAGGTAACATGGAATTTTAATATTATTTATCCCTATATAAGAATGCAAAATACCTCTCCATTTATTTAGTATTTATTTTTTCATCAGTGTCTTATAATTTTAAGTGTACAAGTTTTTCATTTTTTTAGCTAAATTTATTCCTAGCATTGTTTGTTTTTGATGCTATTGCTAATAGAATTATCTTAATTTCTCTTTTACATAGTTCATTGTTCAATTCAGTTCAGTTCAGTCTCTCAGTTGTGTCCGACTCTTTACAACCCCATGGACTGCAGCACACCAGGCCTCCCTGTCCAACACCAACTCCCGGAGTCCACCCAAACTTATGTCCATTTAGTCGGTGATGCCGACCAACCATCTCATCCTCTGTCGTCCCCTTCTTCTACTGCCCTCAATCTTTCCCAGCATCAGCGTCTTTTCAAATGAGTCAGCTCTTTGCATCAGGTGGCCAAAGTATTGGACTTTCAGCTTCGTCATCAGTCCTACCAATGAACACTGAGGACTGATCTCATTTAGGATGGACTGGTTGGATCCCCTTGTAGTCCAAGGGACTCTCAATAGTCTTCTCCAACACCACAGTTCAAAACCATCAATTCTTCGCTGCTCAGCTTTCTTTATAGTCCAGCTCTCACATACATAAATGACTAGTGGAAAAACCATAGCCTTGACTATATGGACCTTTTTTGACAAAGTAATGTCTCTGCCTTTTTACATGCTGTCTAGGTTGGTCATAACTTTCCTTCCAAGGAGTAAGTGTCTTTTAATTTTATGGCTGCAATCCCCATCTGCAGTGATTTTGGAGCCCAGAAAAATAAAGTCAGCCACTGTTTCCACTGTTTCCCCATCTATTTGCCATAAAGTGTTGGGACCAGATGCCATGATCTTAGTTTTCTGAACGTTGAGTTTTAAGCCAACTTTTTCACTCTCCTCTTTCACTTTCATCAAGAGGCTCTTTAGTTCTTCTTCACTTTCTGCCATAAGAGTGGTGTCATCTGCATATCTGAGATCACTGATATCTCTCCCGGCAATCTTGATTCCAGCTTGTGTTTCTTCCAGCCCAGAGTTTCTAATGATGCACTATGCATATAAGTTAAATAAATAGGGTGACAATATACAGCCTTGATGTACTCCTTTTCCTATTTGGAACCAGTCTGTTGTTCCATGTCCAGTTCTAACTGTTGCTTCTTGACCTGCATGCAGGTTTCTCAAGAGGCAGGTCAGGTGGTTTGGTATTCTCATCTCTTTCAGAATTTTCCACAGTTTATTGTGATCCACACAGTCAAAGGCTTTGGCATAGTCAATAAGGCAGAAATAGATGATTTTCTGGAACTCTCTTGCTTTTTTGATGATCCAGTGGATGTTGGCAATTTGATCTCTGGTTCCTCTGCCTTTTCTAAAACCAGCTTGAACAGCTGCAAGTTCACAGTTCACTTATTGCTGAAGCCTGACTTGGAGAATATTAAGCATTACTTTACAAGCGTGGGAGATGAGTGCAATTGTGTGGCAGTTTGAGCATTCTTTGGCAGTGCCTTTCTTGGGATTGGAATGAAAAGCAACCTTTCCCAGTCCTGTGGCCACTGCTGAGTTTTTCAAATTTTCTGGCATATTGAGTACAGCACTTTCACAGCGTCATCATTTAGGATTTGAAATAGCTCAACTGTAATTCCATCACCTTCACTAGCTTTGTTCATAGCTATGCTTCCTAAGGCCTACTTGACTTCACATTCCAGGATGTCTGTGTCTAGGTGAGTGATCACATCATCGTGATTATCTGGGTCGTGAAGATCTTTTTTGTACAGTTCTTCTGTGTATTCTTGCCACCTCTTAATATCTTCTGCTTCTGTTAGGTCCCTCCCATTTCTGTCCTTTTTTGAGGCCATCTTTTTTTTTAATTTTTTTATTTTTTTTTCTTTTTTCTTTCTTTCTTTTTTTTTTATTAGTTGAAGGCTAATTACTTCACAGCATTTCAGTGGGTTTTGTCATACATTGACATGAATCAGCCATGGAGTTACATGTATTCCCCATCCAGATCCCCCCTCCCACCTCCCTCTCCACCCAATTCTTGAGGCCATCTTTTAAGTGCTTTTTCTGCATCTATTAAAAGTATCATAACATTTTAAAACTTTATTAAAATTGTATATCACATTTATTAATTTGAAATATCTTCACATTCCAAGGGTAATTCCCACTTGATCATGGTGTATGATGCTTTTAATTTGATACTGAATTTTGTTTGCTAACATTTTGTTAAAGACTTTTGCACCCATGTTCATAAGGTATACTGGCCTTTAGTTTTCTCTTCTTGTACTGTCCTTGTCTGGCTTTGGTTTAAGAGTAATGTTAGCATTATAAAATGAGTTTGGAAGTGTTCATTCCTCTTCAATTTGTGTGTGTGTGTGTGTGTGTGTGTGTGTGTGTGTGTGGAAAAACTTGAGGAAAGGGGCATTAATTTTTCTTTAAACATTTCATAGAATTCATCAGTGAAGCCACCTGGCCCATAGTTTTGTTTATTGGGAGATTTCTGATTACTGATTCAATCTCTTTCTCAGTATTGATCTGTTCAAATTTTCTATTATTTCATGATTCAGCTTGGATAAGCTGTAGGTTTTTAGGAATGTTATCTATTTTCTTCTAAGTTATCTAGCTGGTTGGCATGTAATTGTTCATATAGTCTCTTATCCTTTTTATTTCTGTGGTATCAGAATTAATGCTCCTCTTTCCTATAATGTTATTAATTTGAAACATCTCTCTTTTTCTTAAACTAGCTAAAGGTTTTAGCAACTTTATTTATTTAGCATCCCTATTGCAGAATTCAGACTTAAATTCAAGAAAGTAGGGGAAACCACTAGATCATACAGGAATGACCTAAATCAAATCCCTTTTGATTATACAGTGAAGTGACAAATAGATTCAAGGGATTAGATCTTATAGAGTGCCTGAACAACTATGGACAGAGGTTCATGACATTTGTACATGAGGTAGTGATCATGACCATCCCCAAGAAATGCAAAAAGGCAAAATAGTAGTCTGAGGGGGGCTTACAAACAGCTGAGAAAAGAAAAGACACAAAAGGCAAAGGAGAAAAGGAAAGATATACCCATTTGAATGCAGAGTTCCAAAGAATAGCAAGGAGAGATAAGAAAGCCTTCCTCAGTGATTGATGGAAATATATAGAGGAGAACAATAGAATGGGTAAGACTAGTGATCTCATCAAGAAAATGAGAGATACCAAGGGAACATCTCATGCAAAGATGGGCACAATAAAGGACAGAAATGGTATGGACCTAACAGGAGCAGAAGCTATTAAGAAGAGGTGGCAAGAATACAGAAGAACTATACAAAAAGATCTTCATGACCCAGATAACCAAGATGGTGTATGATCACTCACCTAAGCCAGATATCCTGGAATGTGAAATCAAGTGGGCCTCAGGAAGCATCACTATGAACAAAGCTGGTGGAGGTGATGAAATTCCAGTTGAGCTATTTCAAATCCTAAAGGGTGATGCTGCACTCAATATGCCAGAAAATTTGGAAAATTCAGCAGTGGCCACAGGACTGGAAAAGGTCAGTTTTCATTCCAATCCCAAGAAAGGCACTGCCAAAGAATGCTCAAACTACCACACAATTGCACTCATCTCACACACTAGGAAAGTAATGCTCAAAATTTTCCAAGCCAGGCTTCAACAATACATGAACTGTGAACTTCCAGATGTACAAGCTGAATTTAAAAAAAAAAAATAAAGACAGAGGAACCAGAGATCAAATTGTCAACATCTGTAGGATCATCAAAAAGGTAAGAGTTCCAGAAAGAACATCTACTTCTGCTTTATTGATTACACCAAAGCCTTGGACTGTGTGGATCAGAACAAACTAGAAAATTCTTCAAGCAATGAGAATACCATACCACCTGACCTGCCTCCTGAAAAATCAGTATGCAGGTCAAGAAGCAACAGTTAGAACAGAACATGGGAAAACAGACTAGTTCCAAATCAGGAAAGGAGTACATCAAGGCTGTATATTGTCACCCTGCTTATTTAATTTATATGCAGCATACATCATGAGAAATGCTAGGCTGGATGACGAACAAGCTGGAATCAAGATCGCCAGGAGATATATCAAAAACCTCAAGTATGCAGATGTCACCATAATTATGGCAGAAAACAAAGAAGAACTAAAGAGCCTCTTGATGAAAGTGAAAGAGGATAGTGAAAAAGTTAGTTTAAAACTCAACATTCAGAAAAGTAACATCATGGCATCCGGTCCCATCACTTCATGGCAAATAAATGGGGAAACAGTGGAATCAGTGAGTTTGTTTTCTTGGGCTCCAAAATCACTGCAGATGGTGACTGAAGCCATGAAATTAAAAGATGCTTGCTCCTTGGAAGAAGAGCTATGACTAACCTAGAAAACTGAAACTGCAGCTTCTCAGTTGTGTCTGACTCTTTGCAACCCCAGGGACTGTAGCCTACAAGACTCCTCCATCCATGGGATTTCCCAGGGAAGAGTACTGGAATGAGTTGCCATTTCCTTCTCCAGGGGATCTTCCCAACCCAGGAATCGAACCCAGGTCTCCCACATTGCAGGCAGACACTTTACCATCTGTCTGACCAACCTAGACGGTATATCAAAAAGCAGAGATATTACTTTGGCAACAAAGGTCCATCTAATCAAAGCTATGGTTTTTCCATTAGTCACGTATGGATGTGAGAGTTGGACTATAAATAAAGCTGAGTGCCAAAGAACTGTTGATTTTGAACTGTGATGTTGAGAGTTTCTTGGGCTGCAAGGATATCCAAACAGTTCATCCTAAAGGAAATCAGTCCTGAATATTCATTGAAAGAACTGATGCTGATGCTGAAGCTGAAGGTCCAATACTTTGGCCACCTGATACAAAGAACTGACTCATTGGAGATGACCCTGATGCTGGGAAAGATTGAAGGCAGGAGGATAAGGGGATGACAGAGGATGAAATGACTGGATGGCATCACCAACTTGATGGACATGCGTTTGAGCACACTCTGGGAGTTGGTAATGGATAGGGAAGCCTGGCATGCTGTAGTCCATGGGGTCACAAAGATTGGACACAGCTGAGTGATTGAACTGAACTGAACAAGAACCTAGGCAAAAGGTAGGGTAGTTTATCATTGAAGTTAGGAAGGAAGATTGCAGTGAATGGGGAGGAGATTTGTAAATGTGTGGAATAAAAGGAAAGCACATGATCTTCCATAATGCTCTGAGGGACACACTGCCTGACTCTTTCAGAAGGTGGAAGGATGAAAAAAAGAGGAATGAGTAACAACCTCTACTTCTCTACATGCTGAAATTCAGAGAACAGACTTATTCTCCTATCTTAAACAATAAAACATGACAAAACATAACATTGTTTTGAAATATGGGATGATAAATAGTACAGGACTAATTCTTAAACAAAGGGGAGCAAACATGGTAAACCCCAGGACTGTACCAGATTTTTATCCAGAAAAAATTTCTGAATCTTGGTGCAGTAAAGAGGAACCAAAACAGAGCCAATAGTCATGCTTAGTTGAGGAGACAGAGATCAAAGCTCAGGAAAACTGCCACAGGCAGAATTTGGAAGGCAGAATGCTGAAAAGGAGGGCATCATGAAGAGAGAGCCCCAGAAATAAGAATGGGGTCCCATTGACCCTTGCTGAAAACCTATCAACACTTGCACAGAGTGAAAACTCATGAAGGAGGTCGGAATCCAGGAATCTTTAAAGTTCACAAGTCCTGGTTTTCAATAGGACTTGGAAATTTTTGAATTCCAGCCAGTGGAGACCACTCTGGACAACATTTAAATATCATTCAGTGAAGACCCAAGATAGGTCAATTCTTATTAGTAAGAAGACACTTCTTGTTGGTCTATTTATACTCCAGTGCTCTCTGTGAAGTCAGTTCAAGGTATCAAGTCTACAACATGTTTTTATTTCTTTCTTTGTCCATTTCTGTTTCTTCCCCCCTCACAGGTGTCAATCTCAAAGGCAGTCCCTAATAAACTTTAAATTTTGTCTTAGAGTCTGCTTCTTAGAGAATCCAAAATGTGATAACAATTGTGTTTGTGAATATGGTTGATTTACCCCAATCTTATTAAAATTTTTATTAAATAAATAATGTAATTACTATAACATTAGTAACAAATAGTATACTAGCTTTTATAGCTTCTATTGTAGAGATAAAGAAGCTATGAGTCCAAAAGTGAAGAGGAAGAAGACACAAATAGAACTGACATTTATTGAACATTTATTATGTGTCAGCATTATAACATAGAACCTAATACCTGTGTACTGTCCGACTAATCCGTACAACACTCTTCAGAGATCAGAAGGGTATCTCTGTTAATAGACGAAGAAACTGAGACTCAGAAGCAAATGTCCAGGCTAGTAATAAAAAAAAAAAAATAGCAAAGGACAGAAACAATGTTTTAATCCAAATGTCCGACTTCAAATATCTGTGTGCTTCACTAATCAAAACTGCCTTATGTGTGATTATAAAGAAAATATAAATTGAATCAAGCACCTTCTATTTCAAATTTAGTTTTCTTCAGTGTGCATCTACTGGTCAAAGTATCTACTCCCCCATCTACTACTCATTTCAAATTAGGTTTATAGTGTAACAAGTTTTAGTTAATTTTCAAGTGTATCCATAAAAATTTTACCCACTTTATATAAATGAAAGTATTTAAATAAATATATGATTAATTAGGAAAATGATTCAAACTAAACTCTAATAATGGTCATTTAAAACATGTTCAGTATAACCTCTGCTTTTTTCCTATAATTTGCAGGTTTTTGTAGACTGCATTTGCAGAAACATTTTCTGACACAGTTATCCTGTCCTTTTGTTTAACTTTTGACAACTGACTCTAATTTTATATTTGGGGGCATGTCTGTCTTAATTATTGGCACATAGCATGTTCTCTGTCCAGATATCATCACTGACTTTTTTCACTTTGAGAGACATTCCAGTTTTCCTCCCAGAGTCTTTAGCTTAAAAATCCTTTGCAGAAAATCATGAGTACAAATTTATAGTACAAAGATAGCATGGGATACAACTGGGTGTAAAAAGTTATATGCTCAGAATGAATACAATATATAAGTTTATAACAAGATAGTACAAAGTGCTTTTATGAAATTGCAGATATACTAACAAATTTTTGTGGGAATCAACAGGCAGTTAGGATCATTTTGTTCTTACAATGCTGCCTATAATAAAATGAATCACAGATGCAAATGAAAGGTAGGGAAGAAGACTGCAATGTGCCTGGCAACTTATTATCTCTTTTTAAGAATAAAGCAGTAAGTAGAGTGGGACTTCGACCACTAAAGCATTTCTCCTAAACAGTGTTGAAAACACTGGATCTTTCACCAGACTTGAAATGCTCTTAGTTTAAAAGCAATGCTCTAGACTAATTAAGTAATGTAACACTTTAGTTTAGGAATACATTATACTATCTAAGATTTGATTAGATGGTATAATTTAAGGTTTAATCACGATGATGTGATCACTCACCTAGAGTCAAACATCCTGGAATGTGAAATCAAGTGGGCCTTAGGAAGCATCACTATGAACAAAACTAGTGGAGGTTATGGAATTTCATCTGAACTATTTCAAATCCTAAAAGATGATGCTGTGAAAGTGAAAGTGCTGCACTTAATATGCCGGTACATTTGGAAAACTCAGCAGTGGCCACGGGACTGGAAAAGGTTGATTTTCATTCCAATTCCAAAGAAAGGCAATGCCAAAGAATGCTCAAACTACTGCACGCTTGCACTCATCTCACATGCTAGCAAAGTAATGCTCCAAATTCTCCAAGCCAGGCTTAGCAATATGTGAACTGTGACACTTCCAATGTTCAAGCTAGATTTAGAAAAGGCAGAGGAACCAGAGATCAAATTGCCAACATCCATTGAATCATCAAAAAAGAAAGAGAGTTCCAGAAAAACATCTATTTCTGCTTTATTGACTATGCCAAAACCTTTGACTGTGTGGATCACAATAAACTGTGGAAAATTCTGAAAGAGATGGGAATACCAGACCACCTGACCTACCTCTTGAGAAATTGGTATGCAGGTCAAGAAGCAACAGTTAGAACTGGACATGGAACAACAGACTGCTTCCAAATAGGAAAAGGAGTACATCAAGGCTGTATATTGTCACCCTGCTTATTTAACTTATATGCAGAGTACATCATGAGAAATGCTGGGCTGGAAGAAGCACAAGCTGGAATCAAGATTGCCGGGAGAAATACCAATAACCTCAGATACACAGATGACACCACCCTTACGGCAGAAAGTGAAGAACTAAAGAGCCTCTTGATGAAAGTGAAAGAGGAGAGTGAAAAAGTTGGCTTAAAACTCAACATTCAAAAAACTAAGATCATGGCATCCGGCCCTATCACTTCACGGCAAATAGATGGGGAAACAGTGGAAACAGTGCTGACTTTATTTTTGGGGGCTCCAAAAATCACTGCAGATGATGACTGCAGCCATGAAATTAATAGGCACTTACTCCTTGGAAGGAACATTATGACTAACCTAGACGGCTTATTAAAAAGCAGAGACATTACTTTGCCCACAAAGATCTATCTAGTCAAGGCTATGGTTTTTCCAGTAGTCATGTATGCATGTGAGAGCTGGACTATAAAGAAAGCTGAGCACTGAAGAATTGATGCTTTTGAACTGTGGTGTTGGAGAAGATGCTTGAGAGTCCCTTGGACTGCAAGGAGATCCAACCAGTCCATCCTAAAACAGATCAGTCCTGAGTATTCATTGGAAGGACTGATGTTGAAGCTGAAGAAACTCTAATACTTTGGCCACCTGATGCAAAGAGCTGACTCATTGGAAAATACCCTGATGCTGGGAGGAATTGAGGGCAGGAGGAGAAGGGGACAACAGAGGATGAGATGATTGGATGGTATCTCCGACTCAATGGACATGAGTTTGGGTGGACTCCAGGAATTGGTGATGGACAGGGAGGCCTGGCATACTGCAGTACATGGGGTTGCAAAGAGTCAGACAGGACTGAGTGACTGAACTGAACTGAACTGAAGATTTGATTGGCTCTCATTTCAATAAGAGCTGATAGCACCTTGCTGTCTATAACTAAGAGCAGAAAACAGTTTCGGACATTATAGACCTAATACTCCTGAAATAATTTCTAATGAGTTGATGAATTGTGTAAGTTTTTTAAAGTGGATTTTTTCTTTTAATTGGAGGATAATTGCTTTGCAATGTTGTATTGGTCTCTGCCATACAAGAACATGAATCAGTCATAGCTATATATATACTTATATACATATGTGTATGTATATATATCCCCTCCATCTTGAGCCTCCCTTCAACCTTCCCCACCATCCCACCCCTCTAGGTCAGTTCAGAGAGCCAGACTGGGCTCTCTGTGTTATATAGCAGCTTCCCATTATCTATATATTTTCCACATGGTAGTGTATACATGTTAATGCTACTTTTCCAATTTGACCCACTCTCTCTGTCCCCCAGGTGTGTTCACAAGTCCATGCTCTATGTATGCATCTCCTTTTCCTCCCTGCAAATAGGCTCATCAGTACCATTTATCTAGATTCCATATATATAGGTTAATATACAGTATTTGCTTTTCTCTTTCTGAATTACTGCACTCTGTGTAACAGGCTCTAGGTTCATCTTCAGTTCAATTGCTTCACTTTGTTCATTTTATGGCTGAGTGATATTTCATTGTATATATGTACCACAAATTCTCTATCTATTCATCTTTTGATGGACATCTAGGTTGCTTCCATGTCCTGGCTATTGTAAATAGTGCTGCATTGAACATTGGGGTACATGTGTCCTTTTGAGTTGTGGTTTCCTCAGGATATATGCCCAGTTGTGGAATTACTGGGTGATACAGCAGTTTCATTCCTAATTTGTTAAGGAATCTCAATAGTGGCTGTATCAATTTGTATTCCCCATCAATAGTGCAAGAGGGCTCCCTTCTCTACATCCTCTCTAGCATTTATTGTTTGTAGATTTTTTGATGATGATGGCCATTCTGACTGGTAGGAGGTGATAACTCATTCTAGTTTTGATTTGCATTTCTCTAATAATGAGCCATGTTGAGCAACTTTTCATGTGTTTATTGGCCATCTGTATGTCTTCTTTGGAGAAATGTCTGTTTAGGACTTCTGACCAGTTTTTGATTGGCTTGTTTGATCTCCTGATATTAAATTGCCTATATATTTTGAAGGTTAATTCTTTGTCCGTTGCTTCATTTGCAATTATTTTCCCCCATTCTGAAGGTTGTCTTTTCATCTTGTACTGCTTTCTTTCTTTTTAGTTTTATAATTCATCAAGTTTCAGAGATTTTTTAAAAATCATATATAAACAGCCTTTTAAACAGGCCCCCAACCTTAGTAATTTATCTAGAAGTTACTCAGATATAGACAAAACTTGTTTCATTTCCTAGAGTTTTGTCTGTGTATGCTTGACCTGGAAATTGTGATCTTAGAAATTAAGTTTATTCTGAAATTATGCTGAAATTAAGTTTATGCTGAAGTTAATGGACCCAAGTATATTTGTCTAATGAGTTTTGATACTTTAGGCAATTTTGCCTGAAGAGGACAATGCTTAACCAAAGGAAAAAAACTCTAAGGGTAAATTTTTGGAGACTGTAGTGATTCTGGAATTAAAAAAAAAAAAAATTATAACTGACTACTTACTCAGCAGGGCTTCCCAGGTGGCACTAGTGATCAAGAATCCACCTGCCAATGCAGAAGATGCAAGAGACAGGTTCAATCCCTGGGTCAGGAAGATACCCTGGAGAAGAAAATGGAAACCCACTCCAGTGTTCTTACCCGTAAAATTCCATCAACAGAGGGGCTTGAAGGGCTATAGTCCATGGGGTCGCAAAGAGTCTGACATGACTAAGCAACTGAGCATGCACATGCGCGCACGCGCACACACACACACACACACACACACACACACTCAGCACACCTGAATAAATGAAGTTTTTTTTTTCTTCCAATCAGTGTAGTAGCATATTGCTAATATATTCTCCTTATCTGTCTTTACTGGTGGATAATTTCAGAAAATAGAGACCTGCAACTTTAAGCATTTAAAAGCATATCTAAACTATATGAACATATTTTTAAATATACTATTCTTGTAAGGCATGGTGAAAATTACTGTTTTTGCTAGCTGGAACAGAAATTCTTCTTATGGGAAGAATAGTCTTTATTGAGTAAAACCTCTTAATGTATCTCTTGAAGGTCCATGGTGAGGTCTGATGGCATGAGTTGGAAAGAGACTAGGAAGAAATGTTCAAATTTTCTGCAAAAGAAGAAAACAAACATACAGGACTTGGGGACCACTGAGGTTACCTAGATTCAAAAGAGTCTGGGGTTTGATTAGTTAAATGATTGAAGAGTGGAGAAGTCTACACTTTAAAATTATCCACTGTCTCATGAGGTATTTCTCCCACCTGGTAAACATTTCTGCACAAAAACACTAGTATTCCCAATTGCCTTGCAGGCTTGCCTTTTAGGGTGTATCAAAACAAATTAGTTCAATGTATTTCACTTGGTGAGTAAATGAACAAGAGGGTGAATGAATTGATGGCTATACTTGTTTGTATTCTCTAGGAAGATGTCCATAATTATACAATTTATGTTCAAATATTGAAAGGTCACAGAAGCCCTAGAGATACCTAGGCCAATTCACAACTCCATTAAGTGGCCCATGGCTGTCAGGCTATGTGACTGCTTAGGTTTGCCTTTGGCAGTTTTTGGTCTTTCTGCTGGTTGTTAGTTTTACTTACAGCTCTAGGCACTATGTCTATTGTCTGTGTCCAGTTTTCTTCAGGGAAATAAAATTGCCTGTGTGAGTTGAGAACATAGGAAGTGAAAGTTATTTAAAAAATAATTTCAAACACAAGCAATTCGTTTGTGACATAGGTCTGGAACTGTGTGTGATTTTGTAAGTAAAATATATAATTTTCAGCCCATCTATATTTTGATTGCTCAGGTGGCTGCTTTTTTCTTTTTTGTTGTCTTTTGGATATATTCTTAATAGTTGAGATTACTCAATAAATAGGAAGAGATCCAATATGAAAATACCTTGGAATGATCCAATGGCACATTGGAAATAAGAAAAAATGCCAGGAATAAAAGGCTTGGGAGGAAGAAGTCTTGAAAAATGAAGATAGTAATAATTCTGTTTTTTTTTTTTTTTTTAGTAATAATTCTTTCCATAAATAGAAAGTAACTATCAATAGTGATATATGTACTCATATAAAATTTACTTCAGATTAAAATTTTTTGGAGTGAGACATTTTAATGCAATGAAGAGAAATAAGAATATTATTCCTTATCTTAGCTAATATATACAGAATTATTTAATGGGTGTTGAAAAATGTAGCGTCCTGAAAACCACACTTTTTTTGTTATTGTTGTTGCTTAAGGATATCACTGCCAAAATGAATGTTAAAGAGGAGTAAATTCAGTAAAAGTGAGCAGAACAACATGTTAACATGTCTTAAAAATAGTTCTGCGTGTGGGAGAGAAGATGGTTGCTCTAAACTTCATTAAGCCAATTGTTGAAAAGACATCTGGAAGCTGACATACTAGGGGAAGCCAAGCAATAAACATGCATTGCTATTTTATATTAAAATGCAGTCATTTAAGCTGGATTTGTTTGAACAAAATGCATTTTTAGTACTTGCAAATTGAGTTGCTTCCCTGGATCACTGTTGGTGTGTGGGGAGAAAAAGAGAGACTGGAGGTGAAGTGGGGCTCAGTTTCCAAGACAGAACAGAGACAATTGAGTGATGGGTAATCATAGGCCAGCTCCCCAAAGTAGAGCAGTCTAGGTCTGAAATTACACTTGTGAGCAATTTTATTATTTCTTCCAGAATTATAAGCTCATTGAAGGTAAAAACTGTCTTTTTTTCCCTGTATTTCTATCAACCAAAATAATAAGTATTCAATGAAAATAAAATAATGATTATTTCCCAGTAAATAAAATATGAAAGTTTTATTGGGAAAAAGATATCATTCAGAATTGGATACAGTGGGTGTTTAAAGAATTTTTTTTTGCAAAGTATCAAAACATTCCTGGACTACTATATGCATTGTTTCAATCAATGAAGGATTAGATCCTATTGTTATAAAGGTAAATAAGACAGAGTAACTGCTTTCAAGAAATTTAAAAGCCACTTGAGCCAAATTATGAGTATACTACATTTTTTCTTCTTGAAACTCCATATCTAATAATTCTTTAACATTAATTTATTATTTATGCATGGAAAGTGAAGTCTTTTATTCAAGGATAAAGTTGATGTCAAAGTACATATCCAAAGACATTTTGTGAACTTTCATTTTTGCTTTACATTATTGCCAAAGACCCACCATAAGGCTGGTTTGAGGCTACAAGCATGATATATAGGATTCCACCACTCCAAAAAAATTTTAAACCAAAGCAGTAGAATTAGGTTTATTTATTAATATGAACCCTCATGCTCTTATGCTATGATCTTTCGTACAACTTCTGCCTATATGACAAACTTTCTTCTAATTCTGGTAATGAGCATCAAACAGTAATCATGAATGTACTTATAAGTTCAAATTCATTAATTATTTCATGATTTTACTTCCCTGAAATTTATTGAATGGATCCCAGAGCCCAGGAACTATTCTGGAGTGTGGTGATTTAATGATGAATAAAAGAGATAAAAATCCTGCATTCAAGGAATTCCTGTTTTAGTTCACCCAGAGTCATCCCTCTCTTTCTGTACCATTTATACAACCATTTAATGTCTGTTCTATATATTTATGCACCTGTGTAACTTGTCCATAATGGTCACTTTCCTGAAGCCATAGTCATTTTTGTGTATTCCCAGAGATTCTGAATATGCATGGATCCTCAAAGTCACCACTAATTCTTGCCTAACTTTGGTTAACAATCTGGTTTTATTAGTTTGTCATCTCTCCGAGTGTCTTCTCTTATCATCATCAAAACACATGTTTAAACGTCTTAATACTTTTTCTATTTTAAAGCAGCTTTTTAAAAAATATATACCAATGAGTTTCTTTTAAAAGTATTACCAGGGATTATGCTCAACATAATTCTCCTTGACCCTGACTCCCACTTCAATTACAGAGCACTTTTGCTTTCTATTTTATACATCCCTCTACTGTTTGAAGTTTCACATGCATGTATTGCCTTTTCTATTCAGGGAAAACAATAAAGATATTAAAATTTTGAGTAAGCTTCTAAGGGGATATGTCAAGCAAATATATCCTCGAAAGGGGTTTCCAAATATTAAATTTAATTGTATGAGTTATTGAGAGAACTGTAAGAAATTTAATTACTTTTTTCTTATGAAGAATAGAGATGATAAGAAAAGCATTTTCCCAACCACATTGCCTATATAATTAGGAATATCATGAAAGATAGAAGTGTTCATCCTCTAGAATAAATGGAACACTAAGCAATTCTCATCCTTCAGCATGAAAATGTGTTAGTCCAAATAAATTATAGCAATCAAAGACTTCAAGTATAAAACAGAAAATTTTTAAAGAATACCATTTAAACTGTAGGGAATAGACCTTACAATCTGCCTGTAATTTCAAAAGGCCTAAGTCAGATAAACAAATAGGACCAAAACATGACTCTTGATTTTATATTTCTATTCTAATTCTTATCCGTGTCATTACCCTATTTTTGAGACATTTCTCAACCCTACCACATCAAGATTCCCAGTTCAAAGAATAAGGGTGCAGATGAGATGAAAACCATGGATGAAATTAAACCATCTATGAGACTACCACTTTGACTATACTTTTCATTTCTTTATACTCACTGAACCCTCCAGAAATGCTTGCATTTTTTTTTTTTTTTTGCTCTTATTTTTCAAATTTTTATTATGCTAAAATAAAGATCTTTTACAGGACATATTTGCTACAAATAATATTTGACATTTATTGCAAAGAATAATTCTATTACCTTCCAATGCAAAATTTTAAAAGAGAATAGTGATCCATTCATATGATGGCTCTCCTGATCCTCGTGGATGGAAACTGCCTCCTGGATTATATTAGATGCTGTAGTGATGCTCCCAAATAATGTGGCTCCTTGGACTTTCAATTCAAGGGCATGTATACAGTTGGCACAGGCCCTGGTCTCAGACTGTCATGAAAACCACTTGGGAATGAACAAGCATAAACCTTTTTCAGATTCCTCCCAATTCCTTTCACACCACCGACTTCTGAGAGTAAACAAGTTCAATCAAGAAGGTCATCAGAGGAATCGGGTGGAGAGGGAGGTGGGAGGGGGGATCGGGATTGGGAATACATGTAAATCCATGGCTGATTCATATCAATGTATGACAAAACCCACTGGAAATAAATAATAATAATAAAAAAAAAAAAGAATAGGATACAACTTGGGAGAAGCAGCCAATAGTGGAAGAGAAATTGAGAGCTGAAGGGAGGGGAGAAGACAACCGCCTCTCCCACGTGCTTTGTGGTTCAGCTACTTGTCCTCAGGCCCCCTGAGTCTCCCAGACCTGTTCTTTCTGCTCTCAGGCTGCCTCTGACTCTACAGAGTTAAAACTGGCCCTGACTGGTTGTGATGGCATATTTTTTTTTATATATTTTTCTCCCACTGATGTACATCTTTGTCATTTTCAAGTAGCTCTATAACACCTGTAAATGAGATCTTTGAGAATATTTTTGTAACTCCTTTCCTAGAGAAGTGCCACCTGATAGAGGATAAATTTATTTGTTAAAAATAGTATTAACTTAATGAATCTTTAACATGGAAATTTAGGCAAGGGGCTGTCAGGAAAAAAAAAAAAAAAAAAAACAAGATGCCATTTAAGAAATGTTAATCTAGGCCATAGTGCTATAATAGGAATGAACAAGATCTGACAGTATGTTTCCAAAGCTTTTATATTTATTATTCTATTGGGGGGTATTCAAAAGTTTTTTGATGGTTATAAAGCAAAGACAAAAGTTATAGTAACCAGCTTTGAGGATGGTCCCAGTGATGCTCACCCCTTCGTGTTCACGCCTCTTGTCTCACCCTCCTGCACTGAATGAGGATGACCTGTGAAACAAGTAGAAGACTGGGGAAATTACTGAAGTTTCTGCCTTTCCATCTCAGATCATTTCCTCTGCATGAAACCAGCTGCCATATCCTGAGAGTATGCAAGCAGTCTTTTGGAGAGTTCTCTGTAGCAAGGAATAGATTCTTCCTGCCAGCAGCCAGCACCAACTAGCCAGGCATCTGAGCAAGTCCACTTAGAAATGATCCTTCAGCCACCGTAAAATCTGCAGATGTCAGCATCTCTGACCGTCAACTTGACCACAACTTTATGAGAAGTCCTGAGCTAGGATCTTCTAGATAAGCCACCACCCAATCCTTATTCACAGATAAATTATATTGTCTTAGAATGTTAGGTTAGGGGGTAATTTGTTATTCACTAAAAGTAAACTAATATAAGTATGTTTACTAAAGAAATTACTATAACTTTTAAATTTTTTTCTTTTATTCCATCACATTATAGTTAGAAAATATATTTAAAATCAGAAAAAATTCTGACACAGTCTAACTACTTCATATGAGGTTATAACCATGAGAACACTCTACAACAGGCATACTTAAATATATCTTGCTCCTGATCTTTTTTTTTTATTTTTAACAATACCAGGAGTCAACATACAAGTCTTATTAGTGCAGAATTATGGAAACTTGATTACAAAAATAGTTTTACAGCTTTTGATTGAAAAATACCACGAATATTGAATCCAAATGATGTTAAATTAAGATGTATCTTAATTCAACAATCCCAGCTTAACATAATTTAATAAGATGTCCTCAAAATTAAAAAAGTATGAACCATGAATATATGCATATAATTTATCTGAAAACAAAGTGATTCCTATTGCTAGTTTTTGACCTGCTATAGTTAAGTGAGACTAACTGAGCCATGTCCGACTCTCTGTGACCCCATGGACTGGGGTGGGTAGCCTTTCCCTTCTCCAGGGGATCGTCCCAACCCAGGGATCAAACCCAGATCTCCTGCATTGCAGGCGGATTCTTTACCAGCTGAGCCACAGGGGAAGCCAGTGATACTGAAACAGGTAGTCTATCCCTTCTCCAGGGGATCTTCACAACCCAGGAATCGAACTGGCGTTTCCTGCATTGCAGGCAGATTCTTTACCAACCGAGCTATCAGGGAAACCCTAAATCTATTTTTAAAAATTTTTTGTAAATGATGATTAAGATGCACAGCATTCAAAGGTAAGAATCTTAATTAAATTGTCCTAAAGAAATGTTCTAAAACATCTCAATTGTTCCAGATTAAAATTATAAACTGACATTGGAGTTTATTTCTGCCTCAAACTTTATACTAGAAAAGAAAACAGTAACTACAATAATTCATCCATCCTCTTAGTAATTGTACTCTCTCATTCTTCGTATTGATTTATTCAAATAAGCTGCTGTCATTTTTCCTTCTAATATACACCTCACAGGCAATATATCTCTATCATACTCTTCCCACTAAATGTAATATATCTCTCATAAAAGAAATATATCTTCTGCCTGTTTTGAATAAATGTATTTTTAAGAGTTTGGAGGCCCAATATTTCTGTGGTAGTGGTGGTAACTGGAATGAAATGTTAATCTCATCAAAAAGAAAGAAACCATGAAGACCGAATCAGGTACTGAATTCATTTCTCTTGGTCATAATTATCAGGTTCAACTGGACACTCATCTCTCAGCCAATACTAGAGTTTTTGTTCTTAGGTTGTTAGGGAAATATTAAATATATTTCATGGGATTTAATTGTCCAAAGTCTTCCTGATGACTTGTCAATAAAGGTAAGGGAAGATAATTAGCACTGCTTCCCTCACCTAACTCCCTTAATGTTGGAAAACAATGTGAGTATTTAGCTGGTAAAAAAGAATCTGCTGAATAGATTGAATTCTCCTGAAGTAAAAGTAAAAGCATCTTTTTATATTTCGTTATTTCTAGATATATTCCCTGTAATACTCACTGCTTTTTTTTTTTTAACCACACTTAGATGTAAATCAAATAGATGTGGTTTTGCTACTTGGCAGTTATCTTGAATGTATTTCTTAATCATTTATGTTACTTTTCCTATGGTGATTACATTTCTTAATCACAATTTGAATTATGATTACAATCACAATCATAATTCACAAATCTGAATTATGTTCAAATTTGAAATCAGTGTAGTTTAACATTACAAAGATTCTCAGTTTAGACAGACTAACTCTTTGGTTTGTTTATCTCTTGCTTCATATCAACAGCCCTTGGCCTGATACGTGGTCACTGACCCAAAAAGAAGCAAAAGGAGTAAGAAGCTGGATGTGAGCAAAAGGTACTGACAAGGTAACGGGAAGAGGGCAATCCTGGTAGGGAGTCCAGGGCACCTTCAGCACTATTTCTAGAGCAGGCTTGGCCAGGATATCTAATGAAGTAGAAAGTGGTGGCATCTTTTTTTAATTGATGTATAGTTGATTTGGTTGGGGCATGGAATTGAATCACTCGGTGATGTTGAATAGTTTGCCTTGGAAATGAAGCAAGATCATTCTGTGATTTTTGAGACTGCACCCAAGTACTGCATTTCAGATTCTTTCATTGACTTGAGGGCTGCTCCATTTCTTCTATGGGATTTTTGCCCACAGTAGTAGATACGCTGATGGTCTGAATTAAATTTGCCCATTCCCATCCATTTTCAGTTCATTGATTCCTCAGATATTAATGTTCCATCTTGCTATCTCCTGCTTGACCACATCCAATTTACCTTGATTCATGGACCTAACATTCCAGGTTCCTATGCAATATTGTTCTATACCTTATAGAATTTGACTTTCAGCACCAGACACATCCCCAGCTGAGTGTCATTTCTGCCTTGGCCCAGCCACTTCTTATTTCTGGCGCTATTAGTAACTACCATTTGCTCGTACCCAGTAGCATATTGGACACTTTCCAACCTGAATTGGGGGCCTCATCTTCCAGCATTATACATTTTTACCTTTTCAAACAGTCCATGGAGTTCTTCAGGCAAGAATACTAGAGTGGGTTTCCATTTCCTTCTCCAGTGGACCACATTTCATCAGAACTCTTCACTATGATCCATCCATCTTGGGTGGCCCTGCATGGCATGGCTCATAGCTTCAAGTCTATGTCAGGAAGGCTTATAGCTTCTAGTCTATCCAAGTCTATCCCCTCCAATCACTGATGCTGAAGAAGCTGAAGTTGACTAGTTCTATGAAAACCTACAAACCTTATAGAACTAACATCAGAAAAAAATTTTAAAATGTCCTTTTCATCACAGGGGATTGAAATGCTAAAGTAAGAAGTAGGAAGTAGATACCTGAAATAACAGGCAAGTTTAGTCTTGGAGTACAAATGAAGCAGGGCAAAGGCTAAAAGAGTTTTGTCAAAAGAACACTCTGGTAATAACAAACACCCTTTCCAACAACCCAAGGGATGACTCTCCAGATTGACATAATCAGATGGTCAATACTGAACTCAGATTGATTATGTTCTTTGCAGACAAAGATGAAGCTCTATATCATCAATAAAAATAAGCATTGGAGCTGACTGTGTCTCAGATCATGAGTTCCTTATTGAAATGCTGCTGCTGCTGCTGCTAAGTTGCTTCAATCATGTCTGGCTCTGTGCAACCCCAGAGATGGCAGCCCACCAGGCTCCCCCGTCCCTGGGATTCTCCAGGCAAGAACACTGGAGTGGGTTGCCATTTCCTTCTCCAATGCATGAAAGTGAAAAGTGAAAGTGAAGTCGCTCAGTCATGTCCGACTCTTAGCGACCCCATGGACTGCAGCCTACCAGGCTCCTCCGTCCATGGGATTTTCCAGGCAAGAGTACTGAATTGGGTTGCCATTGCCTTCTCCACCTTATTGAAATATTCAGGCTTAAATTGAAGAAAGTGGGGAAAACCACTAGGTCATTCAGATAAGACCCAAATCAAATTCCTTATACAATGCAGGTAATTCCTTATACAATGCAGGTGACAAATATGTTCAAGGGCTTACACCTGGTAGACAGGAGGCCTGAAGCACTGAGGACTGAGGCTTGTAACACCATACAAGAGGCAGTGACCAAAACCAATTCAAGAAGGCAAAGTGGTTGTCTGAGGAAGATTTACAAACAGCTGAGGGAAAAAGAAAAATGAAAGGCAAAGGAGAAAGGGAAACATATACTCAAATGAATGCAAAGTTCCAGAGAATAGCAAGGAAAGATAACAAGGCTTTCTTAAATGAACAGTGCAAAGAAATAGAGGAAGCAGAAAACAACAAAATTCTGTAAAGCAACTATCCTTCAATTGAAAAATAAGTTAAAATTTAAAAAAAAAGAAATAGAGGAAAATAATAGAATGGGAAAGACTAGAGATCTCTTTAAGAAAATTGGAGATATCAAGGGAACATTTTATGCAAGGATGGGTACGATTAAGGACAGAAATGGTAAGGACCTAACAGAAGTAGAGGAGATTAAGAAGAGGCAACAAGAATATGCAAAAGAACTATACAAGAAAAGTCTTAACTATCTGGATAATCACAATGGTATGGTCACACACCTAGAGCAGGACATCCTGGAGGGTGAAGTCAAGTGGGCCTTCGGAACCATTACTATAAACAGAGCTATTGGAAGTGATGGAATTCCCGCTGATCTATTTAAAATTCTAAAAGATGATGCTGTTAAAGTGTTGCACTCAATATGTTCAGCAAATTAAAAAAACTCAGCAGTGGCCGCAAGACTGGAAAAGGTCAGTTTTCATTCCAATCTCAAAGAATTGTACTATAGTACAATTGCGCTCATTTCACATACTAGCAAGGTTATGCTCAAAATCCTTCAAGCTAAGCTTCAGCAGTAAGTGAACCAAGAACTTCCAGAGGTATAAGCTGGGCTTTTAAAGAGGCAAAGGAACCAGAGATCAAATGCCAACATTCAATGGAGAAAGCAAGGGAGTTTCAGAAAGACATCTACTTCTGCTTCATTATCTATGCTAAAGCCTTTGACTGTGTGGCTCACAACAAACTGAAAAATTCTTAAAGAGATGGGAGTACCAGATCATTTTACTTGTCTCCTGAGAAACCTATATGCTGGTCAAGAAGCAACAGTCAGATCTGGACATGGAACAAAACTGGGAACAGAGTAAGACAAGGCTATATATTGTCACTCTGTTTATTTAATTTACATGCAGAATAAATCATGTGAAATGCTGGGCTGGCTGCATCAGAAGCTGGGATCAGATTGCTGGGAGAAACATGAATAGCCTCAGATATGCAGATGATACCACACTATGGCAGAAATTGAAGAGGAACTAAAGAGCCTCTTGATGAGGATGAGAGAGGAGAGTGAAAAACCTGGCTTGAAACTCAAATAATCAAAAAACTAAGATTGTGGCATCTGTTCCTATCACTTCATGCAAATATTAATAGAAGAGAAAAAAGTGGAAGCAACAACATACTTTATTTTATTGGGCTCCAAAATCACTGTGGATGGTGACTGCAGCCAGGAAATGTAAAGACACCTGCTTCTTGGAAGAAAAGCTATGACAAACATAGACAGCATTTTAAAAACTAGAGACATCAATCAGCTAACAAAGACATCACTTAGCTGGAAAACTCAAAGCTGTGGTTTTTCCAGCTGTCATATATGGATATGAGAGGTGGACCATAAAGAAGGCTGAGCATCAAAGAACTGATGCTTTCAAACTGTGATGCTGAAGAAGACACTTGAGAGTCCCTTGGTCCGCTAGGAGTTCAAACTAGTCAGTTCTAAAGGAAATAAACCTTGGATATTCATTGGAAGAACTGATGCTGAAGCTGAAGCTCCAATACTTTAGCCACCTAGTGCAAAGAGCCTTTGGAAAAGACTCTGATGCTGGGAAAGATTGAAGGCAAAATGAGAAGGGGCTGGCAGAGAATGCAATTGTTAAATACGTCCCTGACTCAACGGATATGAATTTGAGCAAACTCTGGGAGACAGTGGAGGACATATTGAATATAGGTCCTTGTACTATATAGTAGGATCTTGTTTTTATCTATTTTATATAAAGTAGTGTGTTTCTGGGGGCTTCCCTGGTAGCTCAGCAGGTTAAGAATCCGCCTGCAATGCAGGAGACCCCAGATCAGTTCCTGGGTAGGGAAGTTCCCCTGGAGAAGGGATAGGCTGCTGACTCTAATATTCTTG
Source organism: Dama dama (assembly GCF_033118175.1). Taxonomy (NCBI): domain Eukaryota; kingdom Metazoa; phylum Chordata; class Mammalia; order Artiodactyla; family Cervidae; genus Dama; species Dama dama. The sequence continues at coordinate 6,344,295 of NC_083715.1, read as the reverse complement.
GGCTTCCCTGGTGGCTTAGATGGTAAAGAATCTGCCTGTAATGCAGGAGACCTGGGTTTGATCCCTGGATAGGGAAGATCCCCTGGAGGAGGGCATGGCAACCAACTCCAGTATTCTTGCCTGAAGTATCCCCATGAACAGGGGACCCTGGCAAACTGGTCCATGAGACCACAAAGAATTGGACACAACTGAGCTACTAAGCACGCACAGCAGTGTGTATCTGTTGATCCCAAGTGCCCTTCCCCTTCCCCCTTTGATGACCATAAGTTTGTTTTCTATTTCTTTGGGTCTATTTCTGTTTTGTACATTTGTATCATTTTTTAGAGTCCACAGACATGTGATATTATATGGTATTTGTCTTTCTCATTCTGACTACTTCACTTAATATGATAATCTCTAGCTCCATCCATGTTGCTACAAATGACATTATTTCATTTTTTATGTCTTAGTTATATTCCCTTGTATGTAGGTACAACATCTTCTTTATCTAGTAATCTTTCAATAGACACTTAGGTTGCGTCTATGTTTTGGCTATTGTAAATAGAACTGCTATAAACACTGGGGTGCATGTATATTTTTGAATTAGAGTTTTCTCTGGATATATGCTTAAGAGTGGAATTGCTGGATCATATGGTAACTCCATTTCTAGTTTCTAAGGAAGCCTCAATAGTGTTCTTCATAATGTCTGCAACAATTTGCATTCCCAACAAATGGTGCAACAGGGTTCCTTTTTCTCTGCATCCTCTCCAGCATTGTTTATTTGTAGACTTTTTAATTATGGCCATTCTCACTAGTATGAGATGATATCTCATCGTAGTTTTGATTTGCATCTCTCTAATAATTAATGATGTTGAACATCTTTTTATTGCCTCTTGGCCATCTGTATGTCTTTGGGGAATTATCTATTTAGGTCCTCTGCCCATTATTTGATTGGATTGTATATGTATTTATTCTTTTTGACATTGACACATATGAACTGTTTGTATAGTTTGGAAATTAAGCTCTTGTTGGCTGTATCATTTGCGAATATTTTCTTCTATTCAACAGGTTGTCTTTTCATTTTGTTTATGGTTTTCTTTTCTATTCAAAAGCTTGTAAGTTTAATTAAGTTCAATTTGTTTATTTTTGCTTTTATTTTCATTTTTCTAGGAGATGGATCCAAAAAAATATTGTTGTGGTTTATGTCAAACAGTGCTCTGCCTACAGTTTTCTATAAGAGTTTTATAGTATTCAGTCAACATTTAGGTCTTTAATCCATTTTGAGTTTATTTTTGCATATGGTGTTAGAGAATATCCTTATGTTTTTATTTTATATGTAACTGTCAAGTTTTCCCAGCACCACTTATTGAAGAGACTCTCTTTTCTCCATTATATATTCTTGCCTCCTTTGTCTGAGATTAAGTGACTATAGGCATATGAGTTTATTTTCTTGGTTATCTTTCTTTGTCCATTGACTGATAGATCTGTTTTTGTGCCAATGCTTGTGTGCATGCTCAGTCACTTCAGTTGTGCCTGACTCTTTGCAATCCCATGGACTATAGCCTGCCAGGCTCCTCTGTCCACGGGATTCTCCAGGCAAGGCTACTGGAGAAGAGTGCCATGCCCTCCTCCAGGGGATCTTCTCAACCTAGGGATTGAACATACATCTTCTGGATCTCTTGCATTGTAGGCAGATTCTTTGCCACTGAGCCACCAGGGAAGCCCTTTTGTGCCAGCACCACACTAATTTGATTCATGTAGTTTCATAGCATTGTCTGAGTCTGGGAAGATTATATCTACAGCTTTGTTCTTTACCATCAGGATTGCTTTGGCACTTCTGGGTCTTTTGTGGTTCTACGTAAATTTTGGGATTATTTGTTCTAGTTCTATGAAAAGTATCACGAGTAATTTGAGAGGAATCACATTAAAACTGTAGATTGCTCTGGGTAGAATTATGACATCTCATAGTAATCCATCTAGGAATTAAAAAGTTGGAAGCAGAAGCATGAAAAAAGTCATGATCACAGATGTGTATGTTGGTACTGAAGTGTTTATGATCAGGGTTAGGTGCAAGATCTAAGATCCTGGGAATAAAAGCTGAATAGAGATTGATATAGGGTTCATATGGATAAGTTATACATTTGCTGAATTTATGGGCATAAGTATGGGAGATTCAGGAAGCTTCCATAGGCCTCTTATCCTAATTCATCAGAGGGCAGGCAGAATGAAAAATCACAATCACAGAAAGCTGAACAAACTGATTACATGGACAACCGACTTGTCTAACAAAATGAAACTATGAGCCATGCTGTGTGGGGCCACCCAAGATGAACGGGTCATGGTGAAGAGTTCTGACAAAACGTGGTCCACTGATGATGGGAATGGCAAACCACTTCAGTATTCTTGCCTTGAGAACCCCATGAACAGTATGAAAATGCAAAAAGTTATGACACTGAAAGATGAACTCCCCCACTTGGTAGGTGCTGAATATGCTACTGGATAAGAGTGGAGAAATAGCTCAGGAAAGAATGACGAGGCTGAGCCAATGCAAAAACAACACCCAGTTGTGAATGTGACTGGTGATGGAAGTAAATTCTGATTCTGTAAAGAACAACATTGCATAGGAACCTGGAATGTTAGGTCCATGAATCAAGGTAACTTAGAAGTGGTCAAGCAGGACATGGCAAGAGTGAACATGGACATTTTAGAAATCAATGAACTAAAATGGACCAGAATGGGTGAATTGAATTCAGATGACCATTATATCTAATGCTATGGGCAAAAATCCCTTAGAAGAAATGGAGTAGCCACCATAGTCAACAAAAGAGTCCAAAATGCAGTTCTTGAGTGCAATCTCAAAAATAACAGGATGATCTCTGTTTGTTTCCAAGGCAAACCATTCAGTATCACAGGAATCCAAGTCTATGCCCCAACCACTAACGCCAAAGAAGCTGAAGTTGAACAGTTCTGTGAAGACCTATAAGACCTTCTAGAACACCAAGAAAAAAAAAAAAAAAAAAAAGCCTTTTCCTTCATAGGGGACTGGAATGAAAAAGCAGGAAGTTAAGAGATATCTGGAGTAACAGGCATGTTTGGCCTTGGACTATAAAATGAAGCAGGGCAAAAGATAACAGTTTTGTCAAGTGAGTGCGCTTCCAACAACACAAGAAAATGCTCTACACATGGAAATCAAGACTGAAATCAGATTGATTATATTCTTTGTAGCTGAAAATGGAGAAGCTCTATACAGTCAGCAAAAACAAGACTGGCAGCTGACTATGCCTCAGATCATGAACTCCTTATTGCCAAATTCAGACTTCATTGAAGAAAGTAGGGAAAACCAATAGACCATTCATGTATGACCTAAATCAAATCCCTTACAATTATACAGTGGAAGTGACAAAGAGATTCAAGGGATTAGATTTGATAGAGTACCTGAAGAACAATGGACAGAGGTTCATGACATTGTATAGGAGGCAGTGATCAAGACCATCCCCAAGAAAAAGAAATGCAAAAAGGCAAAATGGTTGTATGAGGAGGCCTTACAAATAGCTGAGGAAAGAAGAGAAGCAAAAGCCAAAGGAGAAAAGGAAAGATACCCATCTGAATGCACGGTTCCAAAGAACAGCAAGGAGAGATAAGAAAGCCTTCCTCCATGATCAATGCAAAGAAATAGAGGAAAACAATACAATGGAAATGACTAGAGATCTCTTCAAGAAAATGAGAGGTACCAAGGGAACATTTCATGCAAATATGGGCACAATAAAGGACAGAAATTGTATGGACCTAACTGAATCAGAAGATATTAAGAAGAGGTGACAAAAATACACAGAAGAAATATACAAAAAAGATCATCATGACCAGATAAGCATGATGGTGTGGCCACTCACCTAGAGCCAGCCATCCTGGAGTGAAGTCAAGTGGGCCTTGGGAGTATCCCTGTGAACAAAGCTAGTGGAGGTGATGGAATTCCAGCTGAGCTATTTCAAGTCCTAAAAGGTGATGCTATTAAGGTACTTGACCCAATATGCCAGCAAATTTGCAAACTTAACAGTGGCCACAGGACTGGAAAAGGTCAACTTTCATTCCAATCCCAAAGATAAACAATGCCAAAGAATAGTCAAACTTCTACACAATTGTATTCATCTCATACACTAGTAAAGTAATGCTCAAAATTCTCCAAGACAGGCTTCAACAGTATGTGAATTGTGAACTTGCTGATGTTCAAGCTGAATGTAGAAAAGGCAGAGGAACCAGAAATCAAATTGCCAACATGTGTTGGGTCACTGTAAAAGCAAGAGTTCCAGGAAAACATCTGATTCTGCTTCTGCTTCATTGACTATGCTAAATCCTTTGACTGTGTGGATCACAACAAACTGTGGAAAATTCTTCAACAGATGGGAATCACAGACCACCTTACCTGCCTCCTGAGAAATCTGTATGCAGGTGAAGAAGCAACAGTTAGAACCAGACATGGAACAATCGGCTGGTTCAAAATTGGGAAAGGAGCATGTTAAGGTTGTATATTGTCAACCTGCTTATGAATTTACATGCAGAGTACAACGTGCAAATGCCAGGCTGGATGAAACACAAGCTGGAATCAAGACAGCCAGGAGAAATGTCAATAACCTCAGACATGCAGATGATACTACCCTTATGGCAGAAAGTGAAGAGGAACTGAAGAGTCTTTTGATGAAAGTGAAAGAGGAGAGTGAAAAAGCTGGCTTAACACTCAATATTCAAAAACTAAGATCATGGCATCCAGTCCCATCATTTAATGGCAAAATGAATGGAAAACAATGAAAGCCATGACAGACTTTATTTTGGGGGGCTGCAAAGTTATTGCTGCAAAATCACTGAGATGTTGACAGCAGCCCTGAAGTTAAAAGACTTGCTCCTTGGAAGAAAGGCTATACAGCATATTAAAAAGCAGAGGCATTATTTTTCCAGCGTTCCATCTAGTCAAAGTTACGGTTTTTCCAGCGGTCATGCATGAATGTGAGAGTTGGACCATAAAGAAAGCTGAGCACCAATGAACTGATGCTTTCGAACTGTGGTGCTGGAGAAGACTTTTGAGAGTCCCTTGGACTGTAAGGAGATCCAACCAGTCAATCCTAAAGGAAATCAGTCCTGAATGTTCATTGGAAGGACTGATGAATATTCAGTACTTATGAAACTGAAGCGCCAATACTTTCACCAACTGATGCAAAGAAGTGACTCACTGGAAAAGATCCTGATGCTGGGAAAGATTGAAGGCAGGAGGAGAAGGGGACAACAGAGGATGAGATGGTTGAATGGCATCACCGACTCGATGAACATGAGTTTGAGCAAGCTCCAGGAGTTGATGATGGTCAGGGAGGCCTGGCGTGCTGCAGTCCATGGAGTTACAAACAGTTGGACACTACCAAGCGACTGAACTGAACTGAACTGATAGGAGACTCACCCATACATCCACTATCACTTTCCTTTTCACAATGACATTAATTACATTAATACATATTATTCCCTTTGCTTTGTACAAAATTAATATTAAAACCACTCATATGAATATACTTTGCTGTGTTTTGGAGCTAATAATCACTCTGGTCCTTGAGTTATTTTTTTAAATGTCTTTTTGAGAAATTTGTGAATTCTTACTTTCAGGTGAAAATGCCTCAGATATTGTTTCCTTTTAAAAAATCAGATAACAAAACATACCTATAAAAATTTGGTTGTTTTGGTTACTAAACTATTTTTTCTCAATTGTAGTAGGGATCTAGTGGAATTTCAATAGATTCTAACCTGCTTTAACTTAATATTGTAAGTGGTGAGTTGTACATAAGAACTACTAAATAGGTATGATAAATGTTTAAGCAGAACAAAACCTTCACTTTCTATAGAATTTCTCATGGAAGAAGCATAGGAGGCCTTGTTCAGAGTTCAGATATTTGAGGTTAACTCTACAACATATTCTAACAAATAGCATGGTATGGCCTAAATTTATTTTGATTTTTTTTAATTTTAGACTTTTTACTTTGTATTGAGGTATACCTGATTAATAAACAATGTTGTAATAGATTCCAGTGAACAGTGAAGGGACCCAGCTATACATGTACTTGTATCCATTCTCCCCAAACTCCCCTCCCATCCAGGCTGTTATATAACATACAGCAGATTTGCATGTGCTATATACAATATGTCCTTATAGGTTATCCATTTTAAATATAGCAGTGAATACATGTCCCTCCCAAACTCCCTAACTGTCCTTCCTTCCATCCTTTCCCCCAGCAACCATAAGTTAATTCTTGAAGTCTGTGGGTCTGTTTCTGTTTTGTACATAAGTTCATTTGTACCATTTCTTTTTAGATTCCACATATAAAGTATGTCATAGGAGATTTCTCCTTCTATGACTTACTTCACTAAGTATGATACTCTCTAGAGCCATCCATATTGCAGCAAATGTCATTATTTCTTTCTTTTTAATGACTGAGTAATATTCCATTTCATACATGTACCATATTTTCTTTATTCATTCCTCTATTGATGGACATTTAGGTTGCTTCCATGTCTTGACTATTGTAAACACCACTGAAACGAATATTAGAGTGCATGCATCATTTTGGTTCATGCTTTTCTTCAGACATATGCTCAGGAATGAGTTTGCATGGTCATATGGTAGCTCTGGGCTTCTCTGGTGACTGAGACGGTAAGGAATCCTCCTGCAATGCAGGAGCACTGGGTTTGATTTCTGGGTGGGGAAGACCTCCTGAAGAAGGAGATGGCTGCCTACACGAGTACTCTTGCCTGAAGAATTCCATGGGCAGAAGATCCTGCCGAGCTACAGTCCATGGGATTGCAAAGAGTCAGATGTGACTGGGTGACTAACACACACACACACACACACACACACACACACACACACGGTAGCTCTATTTTTTGTATTTTAAGAACTGCCATATTGGCTGTACCAGTTTACATTCCCACCAACAGGTTAGGATTCCCTTCCCTCCACACCCTCTTCAGCATTTATCATTTGTGCATTTTTTGCCGGTAGCCATTCTGGCTTGTATGAGGTGATAATCTCAGTATAGTCTTGACTTGCATTTATATAATAATTAGTGATGCTGATCATCTTTTCATGTGCCTTTTGGCCATCTGTATGTCTTCTTTCAGTTCAGTTCAGTTCAGTCACTCAGTCATGTCCAACTCTTTGCGACCCCATGAACTGCAACACGCCAGGCCTCCCTGTCCATAACGAACTCTCAGAGCCCACCCAAACCCACGTCCATTGAGTCGGTGATGCCATCCGACCATCTCATCCTCTGTCGTCCCCTTCTCCTCCTGACTTCAATCTTTCCCAGCATCAGGGTCTTTTCCAATGAGTCAGCTCTTTGCATTGGGTGTCCAAAGTATTGGGGTTTCAGCTTCAGCATTAGTCCTTCCAATGAACACCCAGGACTGATCTTTAGGATGGACTGGTTGGATCTCCTCACAGTCCTAGTGACTCTCAAGAGTCTTCTCCAACACCACAGTTCAAAAGCATCAATTCTTCTGCACTCAGCTTTCTTTATAGTCCAACTCTCACATCCATACATGACCACTGGAAAAATCATAACCTTGACTAGATGGAGAGAAATGTTTATTTAGTCTTCTGCCTATTTTTTGAGTGGTTGTAGGATTTGATGCTAAGTGTCATGAGCTGTTTGTAAATTTTGGAGACTAATCCCTTATCAGTCACATCATCTGCAAATATTTTTCTCCCAATCTATGGGTTGTTTTTGCTAATTTTTTTTTCTTTGCTTTAAAAAAGCTTTTGAGTTTAAATAGGTCCCATTTGTTTATTTTTGTTTTAATTTCCATCATTCTGGCAGATGGATTGAAAAAGATATTGCTGTGACTTATGTAAGAGAGTGTTCTGCTTATGTTTTCCTCTAGTTTTATAGTGCTCAGTCTCACATTTAAGCCTTTAATCCATTTTGAGCTTATTTTTGTATATCAAGTTAAAGAATTATCTAATTTCATTTTTCTACATGTAGCTGTCCATTTTTCCCAGCACCATCTGTTAAAGAGACTGTCTTTCCAGCATTGTGGAGTCTTGCCTCTTTTGTCATAGCTTAATTGACCATAGGTACATGGGCTTATTTTTTCACTTTCTTTCCTGTTCCATTGATCTATATTTCTACTTCTGTACCACCACAATACTGTTTTGGTGACTATCACTCTAAGGTACAGTTTGAAGTCAGGGAGCCTAATTCCTCTAGTTCAATTTTTCTTTCTCAAGATGCTTTAGCTATTCAGGGTCTTTACTGTCTCCATAAAAATTTTGAGATTTTTGTTTGTTTGTTTGTTTTAGTTCTGTAGAAAATGCCATTGATAATTTTATAGGAGTTGCCTTGAATCTGTAGATTACCTTGGGTAGGGTAGACATTTTTACCGTAATTTGATTCCTCCAATCCACGAACATAGTGTATCTTTCTATCTGTTATGCCTTCTTTGATATCTTTCATCAGCATCTTATAGTTCTCAGAGTATAGGTCTTTTGTCTCCTTAGGTAGGCTTATTCCTATTTTTTATTCTATATTTTGATGCAATGGTAAATGGAATTGTTTCTTAAATTTTCCTTTCTAATCTTTCATAGTTAGCGTATAGAAATGCAATAGGTTTCTGTGTATTAATTTTGTGAACTGCAAATTTGCCAAATTCATTGATGAGTTTTAGTAATTTTCTGGTAGCATCTTTAGGATATTCTATGTATAGTGTCATGTCATCTGCAAACAGTGACAATTTAACTTCCTCTTTTCCAATTTGGATTCCCTTTATTTCTTTCTTTTCTCTAACTGCTGTAAGTAGGACTTCCAAAACTATGTTAAATAAAAATGGTGGTGTCTTGTTCCTGAGTTAAAAGGAACAGTTTTTCACCATTGAGGATGATGCTAGCTGTAGTTTTTTCATATATGACCTTTATTATGTTGAGGTATGTTCCCTCTATGCTCCCTTTCTACAAAGTTTTTATGAAAAATATTTGCTCAATTTTGTCAAAAGTTTTTTTGCATATATCGAGATGACCATACAGTTCTTATTTTTCATTTTGTTGATGTGATTTATCACACTGACTGATTTGCCGATGTTGAAGAATCCTTGCATTCCTGGGCTGAATCCTACTTGATCATAATATATTATCTTCTAGTGTATTTCTGGATATGGATTGCTAGTATTTTGTTGAGAATTTTTGCATCTATGTTCATCAGTGATATTGCCCTATAGTTTTCTCTTTTTTTATATATATTTGTCTGGGTTTGGTATCAGGGTGATGGTGGCCTCATTAAATGAGTTTGGAAGTTTTCCTTCCTCTAAAAATTTTTGAAACAGTTTCAGAAGGATAGGTGTTAACTCTTCTCTAAATGTTTGATAGAACTGACCTGTGAAGTCATCAGGTCCTGGAATTTTGTTGGGAGGTTTTAAATCACAATTTCCATTTCAGTGCTTCTCATTGGTCTATTCATATTTTCTATTTATTCCTGATTCAGTCTTGGGAGACTGTACCTTTCAAAGAGTTTGTCCATTTCTTCTAGGCTGTCCAATTTATTGGCATACAGTTGCTCATAGTAGTCTCTTATGATTCTTGGCATTTCTGTGGAGTCAGTAGTGGTGAATCCTTTTTCCATTCTAATTGTATTGATCTGAGTCTTCTCCCTTTTTATCTTGATGAGTCTGGCTAAAGGTTTATCAATTTTGCTTATCTTTCCAAAGAGCCAGCTTTTTGTTTCATTAATCTTTGTGATTGTTTTCATTGTCTCCCATTTATTTCTGCTCTAATCTTAAAGATTTCTTTCCTTCTACTAATTTTAGATTTTGTATGTTCTTTCTCTAGTTATTTTAGATGTAAGGTTAGGTTGTTTATTTGAGGTTTTTCTTGTTTCTTCAAGTCAGCTTGTATTGCTATAACGTTTCCTCTTAGTACTGTTCTTGCGATATCTGATAGGTTTGGACCGTTGTGTTTTCATTTTCATATGTCTCTAAGTATTCTGTTTTATTTTCTCTTTGATTTCTTCTGTGATCCATTAATTGTTTAGTAGCATATTGTTTGCTGCCATGTGTTTGGGCTTTTTAAGGTCTTTTTTTTTTGTAGTTTATCTTTAATCTCATAGCTATGTAGTCATAAAAGATTCTTGATATAATTTCAAGCATCTTTTCTTTAAATTCTCTTAAATTTCCCGTGGCTCGCCTTGTGGCCCAGCATGCGGGCAATCCTAGAGAATATTCCATGCACACTTGAAAAGGATGTGTAGTCTGCTCTTTTTTGATGGAGTGTTGTATAAATATAAATTAAGTCCAACTTCTCTGAAGTGACATTTCAGGCCTGTGTTTCCTTATTAATTTTCTGTACAGATGATCTGTCCATTGATAAACATGGCTATTAAAGTCCCCCATTTTTATTGTGCTGCCATCAGTTTCTCCCTCTATGGTTGTTAATATTTGCCTTACATGTTGAGGTGCTCCTGTATTGGGTCCATATATAACTGTTATATCTTCCTCTTATATTGAACATTTTATCATTATGTAGTGTTCTTCTTTGTCTCTTTTAGCAAGCAGTCTTTATGTTAAAGTCTATTTTGCCTGATATGAGTATTGTTACTCCAGCTTTCTTTTGATTTCTATTTGTGTGGAATACCTTCTCCCATCTCCTTACTTTCAGTCTGTAAGTGTCCCTAGGTCTGAGGTGGGTCTCTTCTAGACAGCATATATATGGGTCTCATTTTTGTATCCACTCAGTTAGTCTATGTTTTTTGGTTGGTACGTTTAATCTATTTACATTTAAGGTAATTATCAATATGTATGATCTTATTACCATTTTCTTGTTTGCGGTTTATTTTTTGTAGGTTTTTTCCTTCTTGTTTCTCCTGCCTAGAGAAGTTCCTCTAGCATTTGTTGTAAAGCTGGTTTAATGGTGCCAAATTCTCTTAACTTTTGTCTGCCCATAAAAATTTTGATTTCTCCAGCAAATATTGATGATAGTCCTGCTGGGTAGATTGTTCTTGGTGGCAAGTTTCTCTCTTTCATGACTTTGAATATGTTGTGCCATTTCTTCTGGCCTGTAGAGAGTTTCTGTTGAGAAATCAGTTGATAGCCTGATGAAATCTCCCTTGTATGCTATTTGTCATTTTCCTTGTTTTTAATATTTTATCTTCATCTTTAATTTTTGTTGGTTTGATTACTATGTGTCTTGGTGTATTCTTTCTTGGTTTTATTCTGCCTGGGAGACTCTGTGCTTCCTGAATTTGGTTGACTATTTCCTTTCTCATGAGGGAAATTCTCACCTATTATCTCTTCAAGTATTTTCTTGGATTCTTTCTCTCTCTTCTCCTTTGGGACCCCTATAATAATGTGAATGTTGGTGCACTTAATGTTGTCCCAGATGTCTCTTAGACTGTCTTCATTTCTTTTCATTTTTTCCTATATTTTGTTTTGCAGCAGTGATTTCCACCTTTCTGTCTTCCAGGTGACTTATCTGTTCTTCTGCCTCAGTTATTCTGCTTATTGATTTATTCTAGTGTATTCCTCATCTCTGTTTGTTCATTCTTTAGTTCTTCTAGGTCTTTGGTAAACATTTCTTGCATCTGCTCCATTCTTTTTCTGAGATCTTGGATCACCTTCACTATCACTATTCTGAATTCTTTTTCTGGAAGTTTGCCTATTGCCATTCATTTAGTTGTTTACCTGGGGATTTATCTTGTTCCTTCATGTGGTACATAATCCTGTACTTTTTCATTTTGTTTAGCTTTCTGTGATTGTGGTTTCTGTCCTGGAGTCATGTTGTTCTTGTTTTTATTTTTTTTTGCCCCAGAGTTTGTAATATTCTGTTTTTCCTTTTCTTGATTTTTAGAAGGCCTGTCTGAAGTAATAAATAATAATTTATTTATTATTTAATAAACCTAAGTGAACGCTGGGATGGCTTGGAACCACTCTGGTCTCTCTCTGGGGAGTTCTGAGGGCCTTGGAAAATGGCAGCAGAAGCTCTAGCACCCAGCCAGACATGCCAGCTGAGCATGCTTGGGTTCATACCCTCTTGCCCTGACACCCAGGCCCACTGCCAGAAGTCCAATCCAGGGCCCCAGACTCTGACACAGAGAGGAGCAGAGGAGGATGGAAGGGGTCCAAGTTGGGGCCAGGCAGCACTGAAGCTGTGTCAACTAGTATTTTGATATTTTTTAATATTTGAAAGTCTATTAATAATATTTGTCAAGAGAATGGAATGTGCTTTTATATGTCTTTGTAAATCTGCAGTGGAAAAAGCCAACATAATATTGGGCAAGAATATTAAATTAAGAATCCTAATAGATTCTGGATTTTTATAAGACTGCAATTGCCAGTGATAAGAAAGTCCATAGGTGAGAGCGCAAGATGAAAGAGGCCTTGGTCACAGCTGCTGACTTGTAGAGAGAAAGAAAAAGTAAGATAGGAGACCACTCCATTAGAATCCTGGAGATCATCTGAAAACTTAGCAACCTTTCCTTACCAGTGAGTGCAGGGTAAGGCAAAAATAAAGGAATGAAGACAAAAACATACCACTCTTTAAAAGTTTAGCTAAGAGAAGACTGAAAAGTCAGAAATTGAAAGAAAATAAAGGTAATTGGAGGTTGTGTTTTGTTTCACTTTGTATTGTCTGAGAATGCACTGGCATTGTGATCATGGCCTATGATACAATGGGAGCTGCAATAAAGAAAATAGTCTGAACATGTTTGTAAAAGTGAAAATGTGTTTAAATGAAGTCTTTCTAATTATATTCAAAAATACTTACAGTATGAAACATGTAGAATTGTGAGATGAGTGTGATTACATCTCAACATTTAATGTCACATAAAATCGAGAATATTTTCAATAGCACTTAAATCTTCAAAGCTAACTCCATTATTCAAACTGACTTCAATGGCTCATAACACAATGCTTGATTATTTTCTCTGCTTTCACCCAGGATATGTAAGAATATTAAATAAAATCAAGCATAAACTATCTTTATGAAAGGAAACTTCATCTGACCTACAATAGTGTCATATTAGATCGGTTAACAACCACTGTATAGCTTAAATATAAACTCTGGATTTGGGTGATTGAAAAAGAATAACTTGCTGGACTAGCCTCTAAGAGACTAGAATTTTTTACACTGCTGACTTAACAGATGGGTGAACTAAAAACCAATTACAGTTTGAAAACATCCTCAGTCTTTGGATGAAGCATATGCCAAGAGTGTTTATGTCAATAATTGTTAACGTTAAGTTAAAACTTGTCTCAAGTTAATCAGGGAGGCTATTTTATCACTGTGATCTTTAATTGCCAAATTTCTCAAAGTTCAATATTATATGTGTTAGATTAAATTATTATCTTCCATTAATTATTAAGTACTTACCATTTTATAAGCATTTAGTAGCCACTATCCTGTAACATAATTTTCACTGGTGGCACTGGATTATGTCACTAGGTAAATTATTTTCCCTGATCATAATTCTATTACTATTCTGTTTTCAAAATCAGGTATTAAAGCAACAAAAACAAAATTTCATGGAGTTCAGGAATTCTATTATTATAAATATTTGAGTCAATCCAAATAGGAATTCTGAGAATAATAAATGTGAAAAATTAAAAGCTGATCATAAAAATAGATAATGTAGTCAATGATATTGGAAAGACTCAGTAGCCAAGATTAATAAAAATAAACTGTCTACTTAATTTTTTACATCAAAATAAATTCCAGTTGGATGAAAACTTTTAAGGTAAAAAGTTTGGTTTTAGCTCCAATATGTAAAGAGCTTTTTAATGTAGATTTTAATGTAAATTTTTATGTAAATTTTATGTAGAGTTGCTATTTTTATCCTTACATCAAGAAAGTTGAACAAAACAAAAATTGGCAACTTTCTACTTACCAGATGACTGAAGTCACAGGGCAGACTGACACGCCAGATACATCTACATAAAGAAACCCAGGTCTCGCTACCTGGAGCAGAATCCTTTTGAGTTATAACCTGGTATGAGCAAATAATGGAGTAGGAAATGGCAACCCACTCCAGGATTCTAGCCAGGAGAATCCCGTGGACAAAGGAGGCTGCTGGGCTACAGTCCATGAGGTTGCAAAGAGTCTGACACAACTGAAGCGACTGAGCATGCAGAGAAGCAAAAATAAATGGTAATTTTGTTTAATTGTGGAGACTCGGTCTGGACTTGGGTAACAAAATCTCCTTGGGTTCTTAGTGGAGCCCTCATACAGTTTTCACTTTGAAGATCTGAGAACATTCCCTCGTAGCCCTGACAGGAGACATATCACATAATGTAATAGGATCCCAGGACATTTTCTACCCAGCTCTCAAGAGTATGACCTGTGGTAGAGGAAGGAATGAAAGTACTTTACCTAAGCTCAATTCCGAGGCCATATCTCAGCTGGGAGAAGGAAATTTTACCCACCTCCAGTCCTTGGGTTTCCCTTGTGGCTCAGCTGCTAAATAAACCACCTGCAATGTGGAGACCTGGGTTCCATTGCTTGGTTGGGAAGATCTGGAGAAGGGAAAGGCTATCCACTTCAGTATTCTGGCCTGGAGAATTCTATGGACTGTATAGTCCATGGGGTCACAAAGAGTTTGACAGGACTCAACAACTTTCACTTTCTTTCCAGCCCCTTAGGCTTTCCTATCTTACCTGAGGGGGAAAGAGGAAACACTTTTCAACAGGGACTAGGAATTCAAGAAAATAGATTGGGAATGTTGCCAGGAAAGTCAGCAAGGAGTAAAAGCTGTTTGAATGGAAGAAGCAGGGGCTGGGTTGGGGGTTGGGGATCATTTTGAAGTCTACAGTGCAGAGACACAGGTCCCACTAAATGGCTTAGACTTATTTAGAAGATTATAGAATGTTCCTCCTCCCCAAACCAACCACCCACCAACTGGGACCCGTGATAATAATGGATTACAGTTGAAAAGCTGTGGTGTTGGAGAAGACTCTTGTGAGTCCCTTGGACTGCAAGGAGATCAAGCCAGTCCTGAATTTCATTGGAAGGACTGATGCTGAAGCTGAAGCTCCAATACTTTGGCCACCTGATGAGAAGAGCCGACTCATTAGAAAAGACTCTGATGCTGGGAAAGATTGAAGACAGGAGGAGAAGGGGATGACAGAAGACAGGATGGTTGGATGGCATCACTGACTCAATGGACAAGAGTTTGAGCAACCTCCCAGAGATGGTGAAAGACAGAGAAGCCTGGTGTGCTGCAGTCCATGGGGTCACGAAGAGTCAGACACAAGAGTTCACTGAACAACAACAACAGTTGAAAGAATAGCAAGATGTAGGTTCTCTGAGGAAGAATTCTTAGATAATTTCACAATATACAGTACAGAGCATAGACAACAATGAAAGCTGTAGAGAAATTTGATGCCTCAGACACTCATAGCTAATATGGGCTATATCCTAGTAAGATTAATATAATGCTTAAGCTAAAATGCTGTTTATTGGGATTTCTTTTATCTGATATAACATGTTTGGCTTTCAGAAATCAAAATTACATGCTTCGAGAAAAGGCAATAAAAAAACATACTGTGAGGAGATAAAGCAAGCATCAGAATCAAACTCAGTTATGACACAGATTTTGTAATTATCACCCAAGAAATTTAAAATAACCAAGAATAACATGTTAAGAGATCTATTGAAAAGGAATTCATCTCTTTATTTTTTTTTAATTTCTAATGAATTCTTTTTTTCATTTATTCTTCTAACATATTCTTTTGATTCTTTCTTAGAATTGCTGTATCCCCTTACATGATCAATCTGTCCTTGTATGCTGTCTTCCTTTTCATTTGTTTGTTTTCATTTGAATCAAAAGAATATGTTAGAAGAATAAATGAAAAAGAGTATTCATTAGAAATTTTAAAAAAGTAGTGATGGTAACAGAAAATGAATAACTTTTACTTTACTGGCCCTTAAAGATTCAAATGAAAACAATAACAAAAAACAACAAAAACTGAAAACACAATAGCACCTAGAAGATCTGTGGGATAAATTAAAAGATGCATTTGCAATTGGAATATCAAAGTAGAACAAACAATGAACAGAACAGAAAACATATTTGAAGTCACAATGGCAGAGAATTCTCTAAAATTACAGACGCCATATCATAGGTCCAGGAACTTCAATGAACAGCAACTAGGATAAATACCAACAATGACACACCAAATAATATATTCAAACTGCAGTAAACCAAAGAAAAGGAAAAATTCGTAAAGGCGTTTATGGGATGGAAAAGTATCTTACATATAGTGGAATGAATATAAGGAGAGCATGCTTTTCATTGAAAACAATACAAGACAGAAGACAGAGGAGCAGCACTTTAAAATGATTGAAAAATTGAAAAATAAAATTGTCAAATTATGATTCTTTTTTATTGGAGTATAGTTGATTAACAATTGTGAGTTTCAAGGGTACAACATAGTTGATTCAGTTACACACACAAGTATCTATTCTTTTTCAAATTCTCTTCCCACTTAGAATTATTATGGAATATTGAACAGAGTTCCCTGTGCTATACAGTAGGTCCTTGTTGACAACCTAAATGTCCATTGACAGATGAATGGACAAATTAGGATTCTGTATCAACAAATATGTTTAAAACTGAAAATGAAATGATGACATATTAAGTAATTCAAATCTGACATTAAATTACCACCAGAAGACTCAAATTTTATGAAAGAAGTCCATCAGATGGAAAAAATGTATATACCAGTTGAAAATCTGTATCCGGGTAAAGAGAGGAAGAAGACTGGAAATGATTTACATTTGGAGAAAATGTCATCTGTTTACATTGTAAAAGCTACAAGGTAAACTGTGAAGACAATGAGTGATCCCCATATGTGTTATGTCACAATTTTTATTCAATGGCTTTCAGATAGAGGCCACATTATAATGTGCCTGATTTTTCTGTTGCCTGATTTTTTTCTGGTATATCAACCATTCTTTTCTGGGTTTTATTCTTACTGTTTTTCATTTGTCACTGCTTTAGCTAAAATATGTTGTAGTAATTCTGTCCCTCCCACCCCCAAAATTTGTTGTAGTTTATTATTATTTCTTTTATTTGTTTAGTGATTGATTGTATTATTTAATATTAATCTATTCTGCTTTCCAATGTTCTTGAGAGCCACAGCCTTGTTTATGCCCAAGTTTACCTGGAGTGACAGTGGCTTTAGCTTGATTCTCTTCAACCATTTCTTTCCTTAACCACAGCTGGCTCTTAAATTCCATTAATTGCTGATCTCTGTTGTTATGAATAGTATCTTGAGGCATAAATAACTCAAAACAGTATATTCATCAATAACAGACTCCTTTGAAAGAATCTTTCTTTAGGTTAGTGTAGAGATGTGCTTGAACCCCAATAAAGCTCTTCCCCTCTGTCTCTTTCCCAGGTTTTCACAGGGCAACTAACCAGCCTATAGTTGCTTATATGGAAATGACTCTGCCAATCTTTTCCTTTTTGTCTTTTACTACAGATTCCACTGATTTTTTTCTTTTTTGGTTGGTTGGTGGGTTGGTTTGCTTTGCGTTGTTTGTTTTGGCTGCACTGGGTCTTCATCGCAGTGCACAGGTTCTCTAGCAGCAACAAGCAAGGGGGTTGCTCTCTCGCTGCTGAAGGCAGACTTCTCGTTGTGGCGGCTTCTCTTCTTGTGGAGCATGGGCTCCAGGCCACGTGAGTTTCAGTAGCTGTGGCTTGCAGGCTGTAGAGTGGGCTCAGTAGTTGTGGCACATGGGCTCAGTTGCCCCATGGCATGTGGGATCTTAGTTCCCAGACCAGAGGTCAAGCCCATGTCCCCTTCAAATAAAGCATTCTGTTGGAGTAAGAAGAACAATCTGTTGTATACCTCATATCGTGCTTTTGCTCCCAAGAAAAATGTCTGAGCTTTGGATATGCAGTGGGGCTTGGGTATGATGGTGCACTTCTCACTGGATGACATCACTGCTTTGGTAGTGAAGTGCTCAGCGGACAGAAAACAATAGTCTTAGATCTTCTATGCTTGCCTCTGCTGGCATGGAAGCACTGCTAAAGGAAAGATGCTCAGCTCCATGCCCAAGGCAGACTTTCTGTCCCACAGGTGAGGGCTGAGTGAAAGATGAGATTCTACAGTAATCAGCTGCACTCACATAGAACTTAGCCTCAGCAACACATCCTGAAGGCAGGATGAGAAATGCTGCCATCCTACCCAATCCAGTAAGAGAGTTCTCCATCTGGGCATTGACAGGACAAGGAGCCCTGTGTATTTCTGAGTCTGGACTGAGATTTTCTTCTAGCTGAACTGGAAATGTGAGTGGAAGAAATAGGTCTTAGCTCAAAAACTGAAAATTCTCTGTTCTTGCCAAATATTGGTAAAATATATTGAGGAAGTGTTCCTTCATTTGCTCAACAGGCAAATGATATTGTGGGTGTCATTCAAAACCACCACAATAAAGCGAATATTGCAATAGAGCGAGTCATACAAACTTTTTAGTTTCCTAGTGCATGGGTTCCTAGTACATGATGTATGTTATGCTTACACTATACTATAGTGAAGTGAAGTGGCTCACTCGTGTCCGACTCTTTGCAACCCCATGGACTGTAGCCTCCCAGGCGCCTCTGTCCATGGGATTTTCCAGGCAAGAATACTGGAGTGGATTGCCATTTCCTTCTCCAGGGGATCTTCCCAACCCAGGGGTCGAACCCAGGTCTCCTGCACTGCAAGCAGACGCTTTACCGTCTGAGCCACCAGGGAAGTCACTATACTATACTATAGCCTAACAAATATACAATCGCATCATATCTTTTAAAAGTATACACATCTTAATTTTAAAATACTTCATTACTAAAAATTACTAGCAATTGTATGAGCTTTTAGCAAGTCATAATACTAACATCAAAGATCACCGATCACTGTAGCGTGACAAATAATATATTACCAAAATGTAACATGGACATGAAGTAGGCAATGCCTTTGGGAAAATGGCACTGATAACTTTCTAGATGCATGATTTTCACAAGCCTTCAATTTTGAAAATGTACAATATCTGTAAAGTACAATGAAATGAAGCACAGTAAAACAAAGTAGGCCAGTATACCCAGGGGACCATTTCCAAAGACTATTGATATATATATACATGTTAGAGACCACTTCCAGAGACTACTGATACACACACACACACACACGCTAGATTCGAATACTGCAAAGAAATTGTTAAAGCATCTAGTGTCCAATTAAAATAGAAAATAAAAAACTTAAGTGCTTGAATTTTAAT
Source organism: Dama dama (assembly GCF_033118175.1). Taxonomy (NCBI): domain Eukaryota; kingdom Metazoa; phylum Chordata; class Mammalia; order Artiodactyla; family Cervidae; genus Dama; species Dama dama. Next base: position 6,325,049 of record NC_083715.1, on the reverse strand, counting down.
TTGATCCAATGAATTATAATATAGAATTAATTAGGAAGAAATAAAATGAAGAAGCAGAGTGATTACTTTTGTATATTAAATTTTTAAAAAATTTATAACTCATCCAGTACCTTCATTTATTCTGAAGTCAGCAAACAGGCAGATAATGAATTAAAGAATCTATGACCAACTGTAAAAGAGGTTACAAAATCCATCCATATACTTATAATCATGTCATTCAGTTCTTCATTCAGAATCAGTTTTCTTTGTTTAATGTATGCAGAATTCCAACAATCTTAGTTATCTGGTGTTGAAACCCAAAGC